>NC_135497.1:242055158-242355158 GCF_052857255.1 Amblyomma americanum
ATGAACACATCTTTTGGGACTGCCTCGCAGACCCACCGCCCGAAGAATTCCAGAAGCTTATAATCTCCAAAAGCAGCGCACCTTGCTAGCCAGCTCTAATTCGGATGTGCAGTCGTCCACAGACCTCTGTAGAGCGCTTGAAATCCTTTCCGGCTGCGCTCCGCAGCGCACAGAGCGCAGACGGTGCGGATTTTCAGCGGTCTAGACAGGTATGCGAACATCTGTACAAGTCCGGGTCACAGCACGAGCCCAAGAGGTCGCGTTCAGCACTGACTGAGGGCCATCTCGTGGGGTGGATAGAACCGATCAATCCCGGTACCGATATTAAAGTTTTCTGACTGACTGACTGACTGGGGCGTTAAACCCCATGTGCTAAGAAGGGGAGAAAGATGGACAATTTTGTTACAATGCATGGGTGAAAAGGCGTAAAAAGACAAACGGACAAAGAAAAAAACACAAGGACAAGTCCATTTTCAACCATGCCCATATACTAAATCGCGCAACAATCAATCAGTCAACCAGTATATCGATCGCCCAATCAATCATTGCAATCGGGCAATGAATCGACAAATCGTTCGTCATATTGATCAGTCAAATAAATCGGTGATGATTAAATAAGTTATTCACTTAATGAATTAGAAAATAAACCAAATCACAATATTCAACAAGTTAGTCTTGTCGCAATCTGCCCAAACGTTAATATTAGTTCGCGAACTAATACAGAACATGGGCAAACTTTCTGAATAAACAAAATCATGCCTGCCCGGCGCGCCAAACATGGCGCCCTCTAATCCTCAAGCCGCATTTCAAGAAGAATGGCTGTCACGTCACCTCGCTGCAGTGGAGGATGTCTCGTGCCACGCGACCCCTCACTTACACGCGCACCTGAGCGGGCGCTATTGAAATACCGTCACAAGCATCCGAGCACCTGCGCGAGTGAGCGCCAATAAGAAGCGCGCAAAGGCGTCAAACCAGCAACAACACGTCGCGGACACCGTAAAGATAGGCTTAGCACGACCCGGTCCCGGTGACTTTGACTGCCCGTGGAGGACGAAAAAGTAGGTCAACATGGCGGCTCTCCGCCCAGCACCACTTACCGCGAGGCTTGGCTCTCTCTGCCTTCTGACCCTTTGGGGTCTTGGTGGGCTTGAAGTCGTCCATCATCCCCGAGTCTCCAAAACAAGAGGAAAAATGCGCACTGTTAATCGGGGCATCAAATCGGAAACGTATCTTCGACCAACCGTCGCTTACCAGAGTCCGTCGCGTTATCCAGAGACTCCCCGCAAGCAAACGATAGGTTGGTATCTTTCCTCCATTCTCTCTCTTTTGTTTGTTCTTTCTTTTTAATCGTCTGGTTTGCACGTCATTGCATACGGCATCTTGCGTTCTCTTTCCCTCTTCCGCGCGTGTGCAACTCTCGCTCATTAACGTCCGAGCGCGATCGGGAGGAATTAAACTAATAACACACAAAAGAAAAGACAGTCTTGATGGTGGACACCTTTGCCAGCGCGAAGGAGCTATAACCATATTTGGTATTGGCGACGGACGCTGATTTCATTGGCCTGCGTTTTGTTCTGTGCATCATGAACGGGGTTTTTGGAGATGAGCTTCACGACAGTTTGGAAACCGGCGATTGTTTATATTAGTATTACACTTTGATAAAAAGAAATAGCGTTTCTCAGCGTCATGATGTCTTTGTGGGTCGTAAAATAAGTAAAGGATATCGACGAAGCCTAATAAAAAAAAAGTCGCGGAATAAAATTTTGATACCCTGCGTCTACAGGATCGTGTGGCAATGACGGCTGTATTTTCGAAGCAAAATAAAAAAGGACAATTACTGCTTTTTTTATGAACCACGAAAGAAGGCAGTTAATTTGCGCTTTGAAGTGGCAATATTATCTCTCAAACAACAAAACAGCGCAGCTGACCGGCAAAGGTGGTTCCGGGGAATCATTGCAGCCGCTTTTCGGTCAGCCTGTCGTAAGAGGGGCTGCATTTCACGTTATCTTACGGCTTAAATGAAGGTGTTTTGCTATTAATACCTCACAAGATTAAGACACGCGGCACTGTAGTAGATAATCTGCGATCATACTTGGTTCTTGATGTGTCCTGCGGAAATACATGGACAGGGATACACAAAATTCGCGGCATTGAGATGTCGCCTGACATCATCGCCATGAAATAACGCTGAAAATGTGAATAGAGGGTGAAACAGTATTTATTATCAAGAACTCATTGACCGCTGGCGGCTGGGCCTCAGTGGCACCCCCGTGGAGGAGTGATGGATGGCTTTGCTTAACAGCTTGGATGCCAGTGCCGGTTTTTCTTTTTGAGCTTGGTTTTTTTTTTCAACCATTATGAGATGAGTGCACAAATTTTTATTTCCTGAAAGAACAGAAAGTGTTCCGCTTGCTGGCCCCTTGTGTGGTGGCTTTTTGTTCAATTCAGGCGATTTCTTCTGGGCTGTGCAGGCATGAAAGTCGTCATGGTGGTTCTCGAAGCTTCGGAGTGTACCAGAATCTCCGCCAGCTACTCTTTATGATTAAGTTGACTCGAGGCACAAAATGTATTTAGTCAAAACTGGGGCTACGCCCTTGGCGGTCGTATCAGATACCGCAGCAGGAGCACATGTGGCTTTCTTGCTTCGCTTCCGTGTAGAAAGCTGCGGCTCTGAAGTTGCTATTTTGAGGGCGCTGGGTTCAAGCTGCCAGGTGCGTCTACATCGGCTCGCAAGCACCTTGGAACGGCCATTCATAGAGAAGGAGGCGCGCTCATGTTGGGTGGATTAGTGGTTTTTCAGGAAATAAAGGGGCGCAGTAACTGTTTAACTTCTTGGTGGGCACCTCTACCGTGCCGTGAAGGAAGGAAGGAGGTGGATGTGAATGAAGAAAGGCTGAGATAGGCGCCATAGCTGAGGGCTTCGAATTTCGGCCACTTGCTATATTCAACGTGAAACGAAATGACGCCGCCGTGGTGGCTCGGCGGTTTTGGCGCTCCGCTGCTGACCCGAACGACGCGGTTTCGTTCCCCGGCCACGGCGTTCGAATGTTCAATAATAATAAATTGGTTGTGGTAAGAAACGAAATGGCACGGTATCTGTCTCAAGTCTCGGCGGTCACCTGAACCGCGCCGTAAGGAAAGGAAGAAAGGAGGGACTGAAAGAAGAAAGGAACAAAGACGTGCCGTAGTGGAGGGCTCCGGAATAATTTCGACCACCTGGGGATCTTTAACGTGCACTGACATCGCACAGCAGACGGCAGCCTTTGCGTTTCGCCCCCATCGAAGGGTGGCCACCGCGGTCCGGTTCGAACACAGGTAGTCCGGATCAGTAGCCGAGCTCCACCCGCCGCGGTGGCTGTGTTTAGGCCGCTCGGCTACTGATCCGGAGTTCCCGGGTTCGAACCCGACCGCGGCGGCCGCGTTTCGATGCCCGCGAAACGCTAAGGCGGCCGTGGGCTGTGCGATGTCAGTGCACGTTAAAGATCGAAGCCCTATAACTTCGGTGCCTGTTTCTTCCTTTCTTCTTTCATTCCCTCCTTTATGCCTTCCCTTACGGCGCGTTTCAGTTGTCCGGCGATACGTGAGACAGATAGTGCGCCATTGTGTTTCCCTAAAAACCAATTTCATTTCAGCCGAGCGTGTAAATAGTTTGTATATATTACTTCTCCCTCTATCCTCTCTTCCTGTCCCCTCACCTCTTTCATTTCATTTGTCCATTCTACATGCTATCCTTTATTTCCGGTGCCCCAGCTCAGGTTCTTCATTATCGATGGCAGATGCCGGGGCTGGCAAAAATCTTTTCCTTCCTTTTTACTAATATTTTAAAGAAGAAACACTACCACCCCCAACAGTCGAGCGCCCTAACCACCGAGACACCGCGGCGGGTTGGTGGAATTTTGATGGAGGCGAAACTCTCGAAGATTGTGTACTGTGCGATGTCAGTGCACGTTAAAGAACCCCAGGTGGTCGAAATTTCCGAATACCCTCCACTTCGGCGTCCCTTATGGCCTGAGTGACTTTGGGACAATAAACCCCCATAAATCAAAACGAAATTATAATGGGCACCGTCGATTTGGGGCCACGATTGCACTGTGTCGTGAACAGGTTAAGCAATCTGAAGAACAACGCACGCAAAAGCAGACGTTTTATCAAGAAAGGTAACGCAATGTTAGCTCCGGCGAGGTGACGTGCGGCATTTCTTCTTGAAACGCGGCTTGAGGATTTGAGGTCGCCATGTTTGGCGCGCCGAGCAGGCATGATCTTATTTATTCAGCGAGATTGCCCACATTCTGTATTACTTTGTATAATAATATTCATTTTTAGGCAGATTGCGACAAGACTAACTCGTTGAATATTGTGATTTTGTTTATTTCCTAATTCATTAGGTGAATAACTTGATTAATCATCACCGATTTATTTGACCGATCAAAATGTCGAACGATTTGTTGATTCATTGGTTGATTTGAATTATTGATTGGGCGATCGATATACTGATTGACTTATTAATTGTTGCGCAATTTAGTATATGGACATGGTTGAAAATGGACTTGTCCTTGTGTGTTTTTCTTCGTCCGTATGCCTTGTTTTGAACCGCTTGAAAACCTTGGAATCTTTCAAGTATACTTAAATACAGTTAGTTGTAAGGATCGATAAAAACCGGAGTAACTTCCCAAACGCCAAGAGATGTTCAAAACGAAAAAAAAATGAGTTCTTAGGCGCGTTTTCTATTAACTTTATGTTACCATTTCAAGTGCTACTTTTATTTTGGGTAGTGTGTTAATTTAAATAAATGCTTCAGCATAAATTGCACCGCTCAGTACTTCAGTAACCTTAGTATTATTGTTTCCAACAGTTGCGGTTATGGAGTCTAGCGGGCTTTGTTGTTGAATCTTAGGGTTAGTGCAGCGGTCACGATACTATCGGGTGAAAGGCTTTATTCAATTTCTGGGGACAAACATTCGTAGAGGCAGTAAAGAGCCTTCAGTTTTGTTTCGCTGGAAAGTGTGTGAATAAATTTGCGCTAATCTATATTCTAACGCACACTGCGCTGCGTTTCCGCTCGTGGTAGTGTTGAGGAATCCTCCTCAGCAACCTATGGACCTCCTGCATGTTTGTAAACAAACGAGGTGGCGCTGCAGTCGCTAGCGAGCTCGTGGTAGGCAAAAGGTCGGGGAGTGGCGTCGCGGATAGGTGTTGAGCGCGGGTTTTCAAGGCTTGTAGGCGCATTTCCAGTTTCTGCGAATCATAGCAATGGTCGATGCTTCCAACTTAGTAATTTGTCGATGTACACGAGCTCGCGTTGTCCACGTGCGGCCTATAAAGAGAAATAGTTTGCCACTGTGTATTGTATATATGGTTAGTAGTAAACATGTAGAAAGAGTTCCTGCCGTTTATTTATGCGCTAGGCATTGAATAAAACAAGTTTGACACTCTGCACTAGCCGGAATGATTTTACTTCGGGACAGTAGTGAGGGGAAGTGCTGGCGTTGTTTCGTCGGAGCGGACATGCGCTCATCGTCTGCTGACATACGTACGTGTCGCGCTGCGCGAAAAGTGGGGACAGCGTCGTGTCCCTGATCTCCTGTCTCGCTTAGCGCTGTTGTTAGCCGCATGACCACGCACCAGCCAGGCCGACTTGTCCTCTTGTTAAGCTGGTCGATTTGGTGAAAATTTTTGATTTCTAGAATTATTTTCTTTCCTAGCCCTGAAGTCTAGTTTCGTGACGAAAAATTATAGCAAAATATTGAGTACAAATTTATAAATTACGCTTTTTAGAAGTGTGGTCGTCAAAAATTGTGAGGTAATTTCTTTGATTTCAGTGCCGCATTTCTTTGACCAAAGCGAAAGCGAAGATGCCATAAACGAGGGAATAAACTTTAAGGTTCGTTTTCTGACCTCTCACATTTTCTGCGACTGGATCCCTCACCTTCGTAATTCGCATGAAAATCAAATGATTCCATTTGTCGCAAACTATTCCTGAGACGTTGAGGAGCGTAATAAATCTCTCGATTTTTTTCCCTACACGTGCAGTATTGTGTTAGTTATTTTTTGTAAGAAACGTTTTCATGTAACTATGCATGCATAAGTACTGATCATATAGGAAAAGAACTAATCGAGTCATCATACAGAACGGGCTTTATGTACATGCTGGCATAAAAAAACTGCGCACTATCTACTCAATTATTTGAGACCTTGGGGGGACTTGACGACGGTGTTAATTATAATTGCCCAGAACTGCACCAGGTATACCTATAAATAAAAGGAATGACTGAAACTAGCGTAGGAATTCCATATTTGCACCAAGTTTAGTTACATATCGCATGCATGAATAACGAAAACACTTTTCATGCCGCGTCCCCTCTCAATCTCGCCACGTGTCTGTTAGTAGCACGCCTGCGGCTGCTTCTTTGCAAACAAGCTTCGCGATCATGTATTACCCCATGAAACATGACACATGCATGATACAATGAAAAAGCATATGGCGTTTAGCACACTTAAGGTACGCTATTCTAAGCACACCAACGCGACCGCGCAAGATTGACACAACTTACCAGACTTCTTTCTAATCGAATGAAATAATTACGTCGTCATATCAAGAAACAGTTTCAAGTAAATATTAAATGTCACAAAACGCGCCATTAAAACATGGTGTGCTATTAACAAAAAAAAACGCATTCCTTGGGGGCGAGTGAACCTGTCGGCGCCCCGTGCACCCCGGCTCAAGGGGATAAGTATGTGTGCAACTACATATGTCTTTTTTTCCTTGAGCAATTATCAGCCTACTATCCTGAAGTTTAGGTGAATGAACGCAGTAACTTGCATGCTATTAAGTGCATTGAGTGGCAGTGCCTATCGACTCCCAGACTTCGCGCTTTACTACCGTGGCCCAATGCCTGTTAGCCAGTTTCCGCGGCATTTATGCGCGAGAAACCTATCGAGGCTAATTTAATATTTTTTATGCTACTACGCGGATCCAGCAGTGACACAGCTGGTCAATATATGCTGCTTCTGCAGTGCACAGGCTTGAAGCAGCCGCCGCTAACTGCGGCAGCTGCGGTAGGCACGGGCAAGCGGAACCTGTTTTGCCTACCATGCGAAAGTCGCTGCTAACATCAGCGCCACCGCATCTTCGTGACGTCGCGAGGTGAAGGAGGTCCATAAGGTCGCGAGTTCCAGAACTTTATTCAGCTTTCTTAGTCGAAGAAAAATAAAAAAAAACTTCCCAATTCTGAGGATTCAGACTTGCGGCTTGTATTTTCGTGAACTGAATTGTGTTGATTAGTAACGCGATGCACTAGAATTCGGAAAACAGCGCTGATTTTTGGTCTTCAGGTCCACACACTACGAAGTGGCAGGCCTGGGAATTAGAAGCCCCTGTAAAGATTTTCTGGTCTTTCAAAACTTAGGTTCACTAAACATGATTGAGATTCCCGCGCTTCGAAGATTTGTTTACGAGCTCAAAAAATCCCATTATAGGGTGACGTATCTAGCGTTTAAAGCACAGAGGAAAGTTTTGCGTTGCATTACCTCGGAATTGTACCTATTGTTTCGCCTAAGAAGTTCCGCAAGCGTTAAATCTAGTGCATCGAAGTTCTTTTTGAGTTATACGGGTACTTTTTTTGTGCATAGCATAGTCAGTGGTGTAGCGCGTCAGAATACAGCTAAGACGTGCTAACTACTAGGATCGTTACGTGTCAACTTTCTAGCTATTTCTCTTAGTTTCTTATTTATTGAGAAGCTTTTAGAACACCGTAAGGTCTATATCAATTTTTATAATTTCAAAAACGCAATTACCCTCGGCGCTGTTGCCCAAAACATTTTGCGCATTTCGAAAAGGTGCGCGTATTGGAGGGGTTGCATTGCGTGAAACCTTCTCGAAAGCCGAAGTTTTTTGTTGCGATGTCGGCAGTATTTGTTGGGCGACAGCGCAGTGGGTAACTGCGGATTGGAAATTATAAAACCGATATATATTTTACTCACACTGAGCTAGAAGCTCCTCAGTAAATAAGAAGACTAACAATAAAATCCAGAACACTAACTATTTAGTATTAATTAACCAGCCTACTAACTACCGCCTCTTGTGTGTAATGCGCTACGCCGCTTACAATGCAATGGTGGGAAAGCGCTCTACTAACTCAAAAGGCCATTTTTTTTTAAAAGTGCAGAACATCTTAGGTGAAACACACAGTATATGTGTACAGCCAGCCCTTCGGTCCGTTTCTCTATACTGGACGCCAGTATTTGTTTGATCATGAAAAAAAAAAGATTCATTGGTTTCGTTGCCCGACAAGAAATATCGACGCTGAGAGCGCCTGTCCTTGAAAGCTGACTTTTCCTGACAGACTCTTTTCTTGATAGGAAGACCCCCTCCGGCTATGCGAGTCATTCGCAGCTACCAAACAGGTGCACGTGCGCAATTTATGCACGAGGGTTCGATGCCTCCTTCATCAAGTCTTAATAACATCTAACCTATTGTTGAATGCTCCGTTTCTTCGCATGTCTGAAAAATATACCAAAATAACAGGCAGTTATTTTGTTGGAAAATTACAAGTGACGTCCTGTCAATAGGGCATGGGCCGGGAATAAGGGGGTATTTTGTATATGGCGAGGAAGTGAATTCATTTGATGCATAGGAAGGTAAAAATATAGATGCTACAAAACTAAGTCACGAGAGCATAAAATGATGCAGGAAATCATGCATGTAGGGGCCAGAAAAAAAAAAAACTTCGCACTGCACCCGGACGATACCTCGGTGAGGGGTCTAGGGCCCCCGTCCGAGGGATGAGAGCAACAATCTCATTGCACTAAGTACCAGAGAACTCATCAGAAACTGAAATGATGGCGGGACAGTGACGTTGGCTGCACGGAAGAATCAGTAGCGTTTTTGTCCAGAATTGTTGGGTATTATTGGGGAATCTGCGCTGTCAACATGGCGTACGCGTCTGTAAACTGGGCTAGGAAAATCTGCTCTTATGGGCCTATCGGGTCACAATTCAAAGAAGGAAGTGACCTAGGCACACGGGTCTTATTCGTTGAGTTCTTTGTCTCGGGACGTTCCATACGCGGCCAGCTTGTCTTCGATATAGAGCACGAACCGGTTTCAGAACGGAGAGGAAGCTTCGGCACAGGATCCCTCCCGCACAGGGCGGGAAATAATATATTGTGGTGATATGTGGTACTGTGTTGCAATCTGTGGCGTTGTGTGTGGGGTAGCGTTTATTGCATGGCAGGCTGCTCTGGCGTTGAGTATGTCCTTGTCGCTTCGTTCATTCCTGAAAGCATGGTTTTTGCTTTTTCTTTGCAACAGTTCGCTGCAATAGCATTCGATACATCTGACTCTCGTAAGGAAATGAAAGAAGTACTTCTACACGTGGCGGTCCAGCGAAAAAAAAAACTGAAAACGAAAAATCAGTAAAATAAATGAAGTCGTCATCTTATCCCATTACCACGCGTCTTTCAAGAAGGTTATGATGAAAGGAGAATAGTTCCGTGTTCTGTAAATTGTTTGAATTGTTAAGTATGTAGATACTAATTCAAACCTGATCTTTTGACAAGGCAGATGCGGAAAAATAGAAAAAAAATCTGTCGCACAAAACTACCTGCGATATTCCTTTTCATGTAATGCCCTATATTGCGCTGTAGTTTACAGCCGTTTGATATTGAAAAGGACAAGCACTGCTTTTCTTGTATTGATCCCATTCGAAAGAGGTGACGGCATTCCTCTCTTCCCATCCTCCGCTTTTATTAATTACTGCAGAAAATTGCATGTAGCGAGGCGGACTTTGTCGTCATTTTCATGAAAGCCATGCCTCTCTTAATCGTAAACGTCGAAATAGACATTCAAACGAATTAGCAAAGCTACACTCAAAACATAAGAGGAGTGTAAAGGGAGTAAACTGTCTTCTAGCGCCCTCTAGGGGACAGCATACTTTCTTTTTTCTTCCAATTAGGCGTATTCATGATTACAGTGTAGTACACGCAGGTTAAACTTCCCCGCAAACCAACATCTGCTATCCCCCGCATTGACGCCGTACGTGCAGAGAAGCCCCGCAAGAAAGAAGCCAAGTTAGACACTCGTGAATACGACGAGGGACGTTCCCGCCGTGGCCGGGATGGCGCCCCCAAGAAGGCGAAGAAGGAGGCCCCCGGCTCCTGGGCCGAGGCCCAGCCGCCACGAGGCAACGTCGCCAATTAAGAGGAGCCGCCGCCAGAGGGGAAGAGCCTGACGCCGTTCCTCCATCCCGCGTCCGGCGCCACTAGCCTTTGTCCAAAATGTACAGCTCGGGAGGGTCGCGCAGTTCCCGGAATCAACGGATGGTTGACTTGAAACTAACGCCGTCCGCCACCAGTGCGTACTGGCTCTGCTTCTGATTCGTTCAAAACATCACCGGCAGCCTCAACTGCTTCGCTGAGCCTTTCCCTTCACGGCTTAATGTGGCGCTAAAATTTTTTTCATGGCTGCATGGAACTAACCTACTCTGCAAGGCACGAGCTATAGCCTATGTCTATTATCCTCACCTGTGTATTACGTGCAGTACAACGGAAAAGTAATGGACGAGATTATCAAGAATTACTTGGACAACATCTAGCCGGATATGAGCACGGTCGTCGAATCCAAAGAGAGGGATCCTCCATTGCCTAGCACCAGCCGCCAGTTCCGCTGCTGTGACCCGGACACCACCAAGCGACGCTGTGGTGAGAGAGAGGGAGAGAGAGAAACTTGTTCCATTTTCGAACACAACTTTCGTGGTGATGAGAGTTACTGTGTAAGTACTTGTAGTTGCGAGTAGACCTTTTTTTTTATTCGAGCAGCGTGCCACGAGGCATAAGTTGAAAAAGGGAAAGGGGGGAAGGAATGCACGGGATTGAAAGTTAAAAGAAGAAGTGAAGAACCGTTGCGCTGAGGTAGTCGCAGAGGTTGTTAATGAAACGGTTGTCCATTGTCCACTTCACGTAGTCACTTTCGCGGTTCCACCGCAGGCCCACCTCCCTGAGGAGCCGTTTTCTGATAGCAGCCGTCGCTGGGCACGTCCACAACAAGTGCCGCACATCACAAATGTCCGGTGCAGCGCTGCAGTGAGGGCATCTGTCAGGTGCTGGCAGATCTTTGGCACGCCACCGATGACGGACAGATGGTGTCAGAGCAGCCCCTGCCCGAATCCGGCGCACGGATACCTCCACCTGCCGAGTAAGACTACGGGGGAGAGGGTGCGAACACGGAGGAATTAGAGCGCGTGTTCGCTGGCGCAGAACTTCGGAATCGGAAACATAGGACAGGAACGGATCTGGGGGAAGAGGGGAAGGTGGCGGATCGTCTAATGTATGAAGATAAGTCATAGCATCCGCTTGAATGTTATGTGGATTCTGGGCATGGCCGCGAATCCAGTGTATGCGCACAGGACATGGATACTTTGCGCAGAGCACATGAATAGATTGTGAAATCTTCAACGTTCGTCTAACAGCCTTAAGCTGTTTAAGGGCGGCGCGGGAGTCGGTGTAAATATGAACTGTATTGAATGTTGGAACGAGCGGAAGGGAAGCGATGACATTATAAATGGCTTGAAGTTCCAATGCCAGGGGAGTGCACGTATCCGCAGTATACGTCGCGCGAGAGTTGAGATGCGGATGAGATGGACTATACACAGCAGTAACTCCCCTCTCTGCAGAATGTGATGCATCCGTGGATAATATGCACCCTTCAGGCAGATACGCTGCTGATACCGTCGGGGAAACAGTGGGGTGATTGTCAGTGAGCTGGCAATAGGACCACGGTGGAAGTGTCTTTAAACGATGAAGTTTGAGAGACTGTTTTCGAGCTCTATTTGCCACCCGTTGGTCGATGATTTCACTGAGTGTATTCATCATCATCATCATCAGCCTTACTACACCCACTGCAGGGCAAAGGCCTCTCCCATGTCTCTCCAATTAACCCTATCCTTTGCCAGCTGCATCCACCCTTTGCCTGCAAACTTCTTAATCTCATCCGCCCACCTAACCTTCTGCCGCCCCCTGCTACGCTTACTTTCTCTTGGAACCCACTCCGTTACCCTTAAGGACCAGCGGTTATCCTGCCTTCGCATTACATGCCCTGCCCAAGCCCATTTCTTTCTCTTGATTTCGACTAGGATGTCATTAACCCGTGTTTGTTCCCTCATCCACTCTGCCCGCTTCCGATCTCTTAACGTTACACCTATCATTTTTCTTTCCATGGCTCGCTGCGTTGTCCTTAACTTAAGCTGAACTCTTTTCGTTAGCCTCCACGTTTCTGCCCCGTAGGTGACTACCGGTAAGATCATGCTGTTGTACACTTTCCTCTTGAGGGAAATTGGTAAACTGCCACTCATGATCTGCGAGAATTTGCCATATGCGCTCCACCCCATTCTTATCCTTCTAGTTATCTCCCTCTCATGATCAGGATCAGCTGTCACTACCTGCCCTAAGTAGACGTATTCCGGCACAATTTCTAGGCTCTCGCTGCCAATTGTGAACTGTTGTTCCCTTGCTAGGCTGTTGAACATTATCTTGGTTTTCTGCATGTTAATTTTTAGACCCATCGATCTGCTCTGCCTGTCTAACTCGTTGATCATGATTTGTATTAAGTGTATTGTACTGAGTGTATTAAGTTGGGCGAACTCCTGTAGCACAGGTATCGGTGTTAAACGAAGCAGATATGTTATGATGCGCATAGCCTCACGATTGATAGATTCAAGGGAGTCCCACTGTCTGAGGGTGAGACGTTGAAATTGTGCCTGGTTTACTATCCGTGGCTGAAGGATAGAGCGCACAAGCTGGCGGGCCGTATGAGCACGTGCGCCACCAGAGCGCATAGCTATGCGACGAATCAGACCTAGAGTAGCGTGAGCCGATTTACGGGTGGCTGTCAGCCACGGGGTGCCAGTCCCAGATGTATGGAGGAGAAGACCAAGAATACGAACAGTTTCTACCTGAGGAATCAGAGAATTATGTACCGTAAAATTTAAAGGGGGAGCTTTCCGTAAGGCGGCTTTATTTCCAATTCGAATGAAACATGATTTAGTAGGAGAGAGTGTTAGACCCAGAGGTGGGAGGCGAGATGTCAATACATCCAGCGCGTGTTGAAGGACCGACTGATGAATATACGCATCTGGATGACAGCACCACAAGGTGATATCATCGGCATATGCAAGCACGCGGATAGAAGGGATGGTCTCTAGGGCTCGAGCAAGAGGAATTAAAGCCACATTAAATAATGTGGGGGCGAGAACGGAGCCCTGTGGCACTCCTCTCTTGGAAGTGAAATTACCAAAGGGCTTTTCGTGGACACGCACGCTGAAGGTTCGATTTGCTAAAAAGGCGTGAATGGAGAGGAGGAACCGGTGAGGGAGACCAAGAGTTTGAAGGGAGGCAAGAATGGCAGAGTGAAGGATGTTATCATATGCCTTTGTTATTTCCGTAGCGATTACGGTTCGTACAAGTTGACTCTGCGGAGAGTGGTCAAGCACGTCAGCAGCCAAAGTAGCAAGGCCGTCCTCCGTTCCAATTTGTGGGCGGAAACCAATTTGGGAATCTGGGTAACAATCATGGGATTCCAGCCACCACGACAAGCGTGCGGCTAGAATGTTTTCATAAAGCTTGCAGATGGTAGGCGTAAGGAAAATGGACGAAGGGCCGAGAGAGATACTGGAGGCTGACCTGACGTGGGTATTGGAACCACAATAGAATGCTTCCAGTCTCCCGGCATGACGCCAGTAAGCCACATTTCGTTAAAAGTATCAAGTAGGGTTCGCAAAGCCCTCCCTTCCAATTTACGAAATAAGGAGTTATGTATGCCGTCGTGCCCGGGAGTAGTAGTAGTTTTTAAACGTTCAATGTAGGCCAGCAGCTCTGCCATGGTGAGGTCAGAAGTAATCCCATCGGGGGGCTCTGCTACCGATAAGTCAGGTGGAGACGTAGCGGTGCAGTCATGGTTTGGAAAAAATTGACGGGCCGCTTCTTGTGCAAATGTGTCCTCATCCACATTTAGCGCGAGACGAATGCTCTCTGTGTAATCTGCAACCTGAGAAGGGCGCTCCATGGCGTGAAACACTATCCAAAGATGTCGATTGCCCTGCGTAGAGTACAGGCGGGCACACCATGCAGCCCAGCGTTGCCTACCTAGCCGCTTTGCATAGCGCCGCGCCCGTGCGGTAGCGCGGTGAAGAGTAGGAAGAGCCGAAGGGTCATCGGGGTGACGAGTAGCGTAAAGATCCGCCTGGCGACGAAGAGCCCACAGATTCAAGATATGTATGTCCGGGTTTGGGTCGTCTTCATTTACAGTAGTGGTAATAGTGTGAGTAGCGAGAACAGCAGAGAGAGTAGACAATGCTGAAGAGGGGTTGAATGTAGATAAATGATTGTCTGCGCGTACAGAGTCCTATGATGTTATTCTTACAGTGCGGCGGATTTTCCGTAGACGCGTAGGCGTGAGGGAGATAAAAATAGGGCTGTGATCGCTACCCCAAGTACCATAATCAACAGCCCAACGAGGGTTACCGGGGCCTAACCACCAAATCAAATCAGGTGAATACGGGCCACCTCGTGGGCGGGCAGAAGTATTCGGGTGGTTTAAAAGTTGAAAGGAATGATCCGAAAAGCTCCCTTCGATGTGTGCACCCCTTGAGGAATCCGATGGGTAACCCCACGAAAGGTGTGTGCTGTTGAAATCACCACCAACTAGAATAGGGATACCCGAGTTGGTAGAACGTAGAAAACGAACCCATCCCAGATTGGGAGATGCGGAGCCAGGACGACTATAAAAAGAAACTAGAATAAGGGGTGTGCGTGCAGGTTGTACGAGAAGGGCGACAACCTCTTGACGTGTGTTGCACCACCGTGAAAGGTCGAGCGGTGTGTGCGGAACTGAACTGTGAATATAAATTGCAGATTTACCTGGGCTGAGGTAGGAGGCGGTGCAACGGCGATCAGGGATAGAGGGTGAATGGTATGCGCAGAAACCTGAAAGGCGTTGGAGTGCATTATGCTCTTGCAGTAGGAACGCCCATGCCCTCAGCTTTCCGTCGCGAAGGCGGATGTCCACTTCAGAGGCCTTGTCAGCGAATCCTCGACAGTTCCACTGCACCACCACCGATGATGATGCGCAATCCATGACGAGGCCGAAGAGCTTCCACGATGAGGGATGTCACCTACTTCATCAGCGCCAATATTTTATCCACTGTCGGGGTAGTCACGGCTAACAGGTGGTCGGCACCTGATTGTGGCCCAGTGCTTACCCTAGGTCATTCCTCTGATGGTTGCTCCCGAGTTATTAGAATTCTTCGAGAGGATTGAGAACGACGCTGTTCCCGGCGCTGGGAGAGTTCGTCTAGTCGGCGGCGAGCCTCCGCGATTGCGTTGTCTAAAGCTGTGTCTTCATCTGTGGTATAAACATGTGATGGATGCACTGGACGTTTTGGAGTACCATTTGATCCGGGAAGGTGAGCCGCTTGTGCATATGTACGCTGGTGAGGAGACGTATGGTGAGCAGCAGGCTCAGATAAAGGAAGTTCAGGGAAGTCGTTGTCGTCACATGCGAGAGCTGCAAAGCGATTGCTTGTAGGAACATCCATTTTTGCAGGCGACTTGTGAAACTTCTTTGCTTGCTTCTTCTTTGGACAAGCGGGGGAGCGAATGTCATGGTTCGGCAATTTGCACAGGGCACAATGAACTGTTGGTTCATTCATGTCGGTCACAGCTGCTGGATTAGGGCAGGTATTTTGCATATGTCCTTCTTTGTGGCAGTGATAACAAAAAATACGACGAGGTCGGAAGGGCTGTGGTTTGACGATCGCACCGTAGTAGGTAAGGCACTTCGGGAAAGTCAACGGGCCTTGCAGGATGGGCAGGTATGAGCCCCGGCGACCCATAGGCTGTGCTTGCAGTACAACATGAGCTGAGCAGCGAATATTTGCGCGCACCTCCTCGGGAGGGCTCGTGCTGTCGACATGATAAACCATGCAGCGGAGTGTGTCAAGACCAGATGCAAAATATATTTGCACTGTGACATGCTTGCTGTCATCCAGGGGGATCCGCGTAACTGCGCAAAGTTTCTTGGCGTCCATCAAGGATGACATGTTTACCGTGATGGTGTTTGATGGGCGATGGACGACAAACCCGCAGTAGTTCGAAGAGCCAAGAGCGTGGTCAATTGTGGCTTGAACATTCCGGGCAGGGATGGCAGTCATATCAAAGCGCAATGTAGGCTTGATGGTAACGCGGAACGAGTTCGCAGCAGGCGGAAGAGAGCCTCGACTCACGGGAGGAATCTGTGGATCAGGCTCAGACGCTGGTGACGGCCCTTGGTGAGAATACTGAACTGGCGCGACGGGCACAGTTTCTTGAGGGAGTGCCACGGGCACGGAGGCGGTAGAGCAGTCCATGTCACAGGCCAAAGTCGTAGCATCGGAAGACGGCGCAGGCTGGAGGCCCATAGGCGCTGACGATTGCGTGGACGTGGAGGCTGCGTCAGGTGGCAACACAGCGGGCATCCGCGTAGCTGTCGTCGACAACGCAGAATCCATGCGGACGCGTAGCGCGGTCTCGCTCGGCAGCGCCGAGCTAAGCCTAGCTTGCCCCTGAGGGTTCCGGTTGGGTTTTCTCACTTGAGAATGCGCCCACCGTGCCGGGAATTTCTCCGCTGGGGCGTCGTCAGCATTCGGTCTCACGGAGGGCACTGTCCGACCCACGCCACACGCGAGAAGACAGCGAAAAGCGGAAACACAGACCTAGAAGCAGACACGCAGCCACCCACTAGGTCTTCGTCTTCTTCCAGTCCGAGTAGACCTGCCAAGTTGACGCGGAAAGCAATTAAGTTGTGCGGCAAAGCCGCATTTCACGTTTGCAGGAGATGCTATGCGGAGAAAATCCGACGAGGAAATCATGGAGAGATTACAGTCGGCAATCTCATTCCCCCATATTTTACCGTGGGCACTGCTAATTTAAGCAGCGTGTTTCATTTAATAGTTTACACACTTTTTAATAGGCTTTCTGAGTTAGAAGCTCGCTTTTTCGGCATAGTATTGTCAGCGGTGCAGTGCATCAGAAAACAGTCGAGACGTGCGAACTATAGAAGGCTGGGTAACTAATACTGAATAGTTAACTTTTTAACTATTACTGCCAGTGTACTTTGTTATTGAGATGCATGTATCCCACCGTAAGTAAAACCCATGCTATTTTTTTAGAATTTCGAAAAGGCGGTTGCCCTCAGTGGCGTGGTCCAACAAATTTTGGCTATTTCTGCGAGTTACCTGCACAGGAGCGGTTGCTTTGCCCGCAAGCTTCTCGAAAGCGCATGTATTTTAGCGCGATGTAGCCAGAATTTGTCTAACCACAGCGCCAAGCGCAAAAGCGCTTTGGAAATTATAAAAATTGTTATAGATATGTTTCATCGTGGGCTACACGCCTCTCGATAATTGAATCGCCTAACGTGTAAAGTTAATTGATTGACTATCGCAATCTTAGTAAACGAACCTGTTAGCTCGTATTAGCTTTATTCTGATTTACTACACAGCTGAGTATGTTATGGCGAAAGAAAGCCTAACTCAAGAAGCCTATTTTTTAAAAATTGTGTAATATCGTGAAAAACCCTGGCCGATTGCACCGATTGAACGTCTGGAAAATCTGTTCCAGCTCTGGGGGCTTTGACGCATGGCTTAGATGCTTTCTGCGCGAACTGTGCAGATCTACGGGGCACTCCAGGTACAGGGTTGGTCAAAAGTTCCCAGGCCACAGGGTCTTCTTTGAAGCGGTATAGTACGGACGCGGGCCTTCACACCGCTATGGGTCTAAGAAGGCTCTGAGAGGCGAGAATGATGCTTCTCCTACGCCATTAGGCTTCGAAGGTGCCGTAAATGCCACGCCACACTTGTAAAAGCAGACCACGTGGCCTGGAAACTTTTGACCAATAATAATAATAATAATAACAAGTACAGGCTTTGACCAAGCTTGTACTTGCAACTCTAGCTCTCAGTAGTGTTCCTGTATATGCTCCCGCAGGGAGCATATACAGCATATACTCCCTACGGGAGCATATACGGGAACACGAACACTAGCTCTCAGCAGCAACTAGCGCCATCTGTCGGCAGCATATTGATAGCATACACGGTTGTAAATGCGCGGCAAAGGCCTGTGCAATAGTTCCTCTTCTTGCGCCCACTAGTTCTGACGGACACTGAAATTCAGTGGTGAGTGCCAAACGTCCAGAATTCCTTGCGCTATTATAGAAAATTCAGCGCCATGCAATACGTTGTGGGAGCGACGCCGACTAAAAGCGGGTGCCCAGAGTGTCTAGGCTTACGCGGGGGAATGTTAGCATGCAGTGGAGTTCACCACCGCTGGCCACGTTCAGCGAAGCGAATGAACAATTGCGTCCGCGAAAATGCGGTATTTTCTTTGAGTGATCACATGGTCTCAAACAAAGGTTTTAAGACTTTTATTGGGAGATTGGTGTCGCGTGTTTGTTTTTTTCCTTTGCAGCAAATACGAAAAAAAGCTGTAGGTTATTAACTTAGTTAAACCAAGTAGGGGTGCGAAATCATGTGTTTAGCCTGATTGGTTCACTGTTTTGCTTTGCTGGGTCGTTGGCACTTCTACCGACAGATTAGACTCAAGTTAAGCTCTGATCGAGGTTAAGCTGATCTGATCTCTTCACACCGCAGATGGAAGTTGATGAATATGGCGATGTGCAGTGCACAGCGTGAGAGTGTATTGCTGTTGAACACGAGGAATGGTAGGCTGCTTAAGTGTAACAAATATCATGTCAAAGAAAAGAGTGGTTTGCATAGTGCCCTCGTGCACACAAAGCACCACACAAATGTGACAGTTCACCGACCATGACACAAAACTCCCCTTGGCGAGAAGCCAGACCTTGAAGGACAGAGTCGATGTGTGGAGTTTAAAAAAGGAAGATTTTGCAGCAGGTTGAATATACATCCCGTGAACTCGCTTAAATAAACTCGAATCCATAAAACCAAGGTAAGGCTGCCGATACACGGTCACAGGGAACAGAGATTCTATTAGTACTTCTGTTATCTGCCTCCTTTACAGGTCAGACGAATATTGCAACGAGAAGCGAACAGTCAGGAAATGAAAAATATCAACAACGTTCTTCAGGAAGTCTCACAAAACGCCCTCTCGGCCATGACCAGTCGAAGCACTAGAGGCGACCACTCAGTCGTCTTCTAAGCACCGCTAGCATAAATGGGTGGCTTGCAGGTTCGAAGAAGGAAAACCAGGATACAAGATGATGGACAAACGAGTGAACAAGGCCAGCTCCTCCAGACTTGAGAAAAAGAAACAAATAGTCTCGACAGATAGGCTCGCGTTGAGAGCGCCAAACAAATGTCACGAATATCCTGCGCAGTGCTTGAACCCACTTCCTCGCATAGTGCGCCACTTGCAATGCATAGCCTTGTTTACAACTAAGAAGACGTTGCAGACTTGTGCCCGAGTAAAAATCGAAAGCTCACCGCTTATCCAACCGTGCGTTTGACGCCGAACAGAGATAATTAGTGACTCCCAATAAGGCCTATTATGGCGGACCTGATGAAGGGGTACCCCAAAACCGAGGGAATCAGAGTCCCAGCTAACGCCACCAAAACGTTTAGGTTTCATTTCGCAGTAACCCAACAGGAACCAGTTAATTTTTTTGATGTTTAGAGCCGCGCCAAACAAGTCAAACAACTGCGCTGCTAAATGCAAAGGTTCAAGCGCAGTCTTCTTATCTGAACAGAAAACGGCGACGTCATCAGCATAGGCGAAAGTTCTAATTTCCGACTAGTCAAGTGAAAATCCTAGAATAGCTCGAGATCTGATGATGCTAAGGCACGAAGGTTCGAGGTATAAACCAAATAGCAGAAGTGAAAAAGGGCAGCCTTGCCGGACATACTAGATTAGTGGAATTGGTTTGGTCAATTCATGAGTAACGATCAATTGTGTATGGGACGATTTCTGGCATAGTCTAATGCCCTTAAGCAATGCATCTCCAATGTGTGTACGTTTAAGGACTGCAAACAAGAACTCATGACTCAACATATCAAAGGCCTTCGGAATATCAATGTGAATTAGAGTAACCTGACAGGCCTGATATTTTACAGACTCCAACAACAAACGTGAAGTATGTTTGAGTTTGGATGCCCGGTCACGGTAGACACGCGCCTAATGCGAAACTATAAAATCCAGCCCCTAAAGCTGCGAGCGGGATGAAACGATTTTTGCAAATATTTTATAGTCTACATCACACAATAAAATTGGAAGTAGAACAAGCCAAAAAGACAGGCACCAAGAATGAAGGAAACGTTTTGTAGAATTCGCAACTGAAGCCATTCTGTGATGCAGTGTTTTTATGGGACATACTTCAGCGAATAGTCAAACGGGGCGTTAAGATCTCACCTTACCGTATAAGGCTCTTGCCTGTCCTGAAAGACTCCGGTATTCCGTGCGATCTCATTAATGCTGATTGAACTTTTAGCTTGTGGAAGAGCCGCATGATGGATCAACACGCGGAAACACCTTGTTCATATAAGCCTCTGTTCAGTGAAAAGTGCGCCTTGGTGTGGGGTGTTTGCGCTTCATTTTTGCAGTAAATGCTTGGCGCTTTTTGCTTCGCAGGACCGACCGTCTGAATGGTTGCCGATTTTTGACGCACGTGTATGTCTACCACAATTTTGATGTGCTGGTGAAGTAGCAGTTTAGGAAGACATGAGAATATGTTTCGGCATTGCATAAAGTATGTATTTCCGAAAGCACTTGGTAGCCTAGCGGATTTTATTTCGATGCAAATAAAGAAAAAAAAAAGATAGAGCTGTCGTGCAGTGGGCAGCGAAGCTGATCTATTCGCGCCGCCAAAGGTTTGAATCCCAGTGGCGGCAAAATTTCTTTTAATGTTTAATTTTTACTAGGTAAAGGTCAAGGCTTCACCGTTGAATCGGCTTTTGCAGCTCTGATCGGGAAGATGAGCTTCCGCACTAAAAGGCAATAAGTGCACCATCTGGTTAGATCTCACGGAGAAGCGCTTTAGCTATCTCATTCTGGTCTCTTACTGTGCGTCCAAAGAACGAGAGCCTGTGTCTGCTTCAGCGAATATATAGGCTAGAAGACTAAGGTCACGATGCCGAGTTCGTCTAGCATATAACGATGCTAATTAGGAGTTCTCCAGACCGAGTTTTACGCGTATTATCTAATAAGAGAGACATTCTAAGAAACTTTTTTTAAATCCATTAGCGCCCAGTTTACTTTACAAAGTACACTTGGTTTTTGAGCTATAAAAAATTCTCAACCGAATATTCAGATTTGGCTAGTTTGCATTTATGGCACCAGGTGTTACAACAAGACACTCCTAATCTGATATATTGCGCGGTACCCTTTCTTTCGATCTACGCTCGTCGTCATCCCGGAAAACGTGTGCTGTTCGAATGCTTGCGGTGGGTACTGCTTTTTTTCTGTGTTTTCTGCTGTTTTACGCCGTATATTGTATAAATAATGGCATATTCAGCAGTATGAGGCGTAAGGTAATCGCTACCAAGCACAGGAAGCATCTAGAATGATCTATTTTGATTAGAGGGGTAGATAAATCGCGGTATACTGTGTATAGTACAACGGGCCTTCGCTGGAGCTTAGACTTGTTTGTTGTTGTAGGTTGCCTCAGGATGGATCCCGGTGTTTTCTTTGGAAAAAGACCGTTTTGCCGGTTGTCTGAGGCTCTCGAGGTTGCCGCTGATGTTGCTGTGCATGCGGAAGAGCCTGTAGATAGTGTTATTGTGCCTCCTGAGCCTAGCGTGGATACTGATGTGGAGGAGGGAGACGACGACGGTACAACTGATACGGTGGTAAACGACGTCTCAGGTGACTAGAGAGATCCTTTTACATACCTTGATTCAAAATCTAGAGAAATATAAGCCTTTATATTGCTTTCTAGGCACGCTGGAGTTACATTGCGGTGGATGTGAGGAAACTCGGGACGATGCAAGGCCGCGCAACAGAAAAGCAAAGGTCTAGCGTCCGCTTTGGAAGAACAGCCAGCCAGAGTATCACTGGGCCACTCCAACTAGGGGCACTAAGGAGAGAGAGTTGAACCTCAAGTCTTTAATCTTTGGAAAGTCTCCGAATGAGGTGTTCAGCACAATACTCGATGATGAAGTTCTGACTCATATTGTAGTGCATACCGGAAAATATGCGAAGGAGAATAATGAGCACGGTTTTGTCATCAACATAGAGGATGGTAAGAAACTCATTGGAATTCTGTTGCTTAGCGATATCACAAGCTGCCCAGCCAGCGAATGTACTGGTCCCTTGACGAGGACGCTTTGGTTTCGTGTTTTGCAAACTGCATGAGCCGACAGCGATTTCTGGATATAAAGCGCTTTTTGCACCTAGCAGACAATGATTTGATTCAGAGCACAAGTGACAGAATGTTCAAGGTGAGATCGCTAATGGAGCTCCTGAACAAAAAGTTTAGACAGCACGGAATTTTTCATGAAATCCTGTCCATAGATGAATCAATAGTAAAATATTTTGGGCATCACTCATGCGAGCAGTTTATCAGGGGGAAGCCAATACGCTTCGGCTACAAAAACTGGATGTTATGCAGCACCAATGGGTACTGCTATGCATTCAACACATACTGCGGCAAGTCCATTACACCTGATACAAGGCCACTGGGCCCGCGTGTCGGTCCTTCTCTTCTTGAAGTTGTACCGACGGCAAGCGAGCATGCTGTATTCTTAGAGAATTTTTTACCAGTCACAGCCTTCTCGCGTCTCTTTACACTCTAGGATTTCGAGCAACCGGGACTATTCGAGAGAATCGTCTGAATGGATGCCCTCTGCTTTCTAAGAAGGAGATGGAGCGAAAGCAACGTGGAGAATAATGCTTTTGTTTTGATCCCGAAAACGAGGTTCTTTTAGTGAAGTGGAGAGACAGTATCATAGTGACGATGGCGACGAATTATGACACCATTGAACCCCTGAGCTCGGTGAATCGATGGTCATCTTCCGAAAAAAAGAGTAAAGGTTCCGCAACCAAATCTCTTCAGCAGCTACAACAGTAGCATGGGAGGTGTGGATCTTAACGATCAAACTGTGAACAACTACAGAGTTGGCATCCAAGGAAAAAAATGGTGGTGGCCCCTATTTACGCAGATGATCAACATGGCCGTAGTCAACGCATGGATAATTTACTAACTTGTAGGAGATTCACAGCTTGACTTACTCGCATTCACCCGCATCATAGCGAGGCACTACCTGCGCCTTGGTGTGCCTCACTGGATCACCAAGAGGTCTCCACTATATGTCCTATCTGCCATTATTCTCAATCCACACGGACATATTCATAAGAAGCTGGACAAACAACTCCGCTGCACTGTCTGTCACAAAAGGTCGAAATGGTCTTGCGACAAAGTGCAGTGTTGCACTCTGCATAAAGCATGGTTGCTTCAATAAGTTTCATGCACCGTGCTAACTTTCACATTTGCCATGGGAGCGCCCAGTGTACTTTCTAAAGTACAGTATCATAACTTGTGAACTAATAATGGTAAGGCCATGAAACTTTGCACGTGTTGTTATTTACTTCAGGTAATAAGGTGTGCAAAAGATAATTGAACTCCTATTAGTAGTTTCTCCGTGGGCCTTAATGGGTTAACTTCAGATCGCATAGTACAAGTTGACAGATTAGAAGTTTTACATGGCTGTTGTACATTATTCTTGCATCGTACTGTCGTTTCTTTACATAGCTGTGGCATTTACTCAAGTGGCACCTGCACTCTAAACACGAATACGCCTACAGAGAAATAAACTGGGAGTAAGCGCTCTTATGGCGCTCTTCCTTTTATGTAAGCGGTTGTAGTGAGAGACAGCTTACTCCCTTCTTACTCCTTCCTGTTTATAGTGTGCCCTTGGGCACATTTCAATTTCGGCACTGTGCCACATCCCCCGTGCTGACAAGGCCGGATTTGTGAGACGCTGTATAAATCCTCAGTTACAAGTGGTGCCAGTCTTGTCATTTTCACATGCCTGCTTAGTCCCCGTTTCCATTTGTGCAGCCTTCAGAATATGCTACAAATATGAACCCACTGGTCCAAACCAAAATATTACTTAAAAGCTTAGATTTTTTATGTTAATACCAGTCAGCTTTTTATTACATCCTTCACTGCTCTGTTCAGCATGCAGCAGTGTATCACAAAGTAGCACAACAAAACATATCATAGGGTCATGCTTAACTAAAAAGAATTGCTCCTGCTCTTCGATGAAATTATTAGCTAAAGGCGCACAATGTCAAGCTTTTACCAGCAGCACCCATATATCATTTCCATTTTTTTTTACATTACTTCCTAACTGCTTAACAAACTATTTGACAACTATTGCTAGCAGCGCACAATGCTGCAGCGAATGGACATGAAGCGCAGCATAAATTCTCGTGGCACTCGCCTCTCACTGGCTGATTTTAGCGAAGTAAAGCGCATTTTTTTTCT
Source organism: Amblyomma americanum (assembly GCF_052857255.1). Taxonomy (NCBI): domain Eukaryota; kingdom Metazoa; phylum Arthropoda; class Arachnida; order Ixodida; family Ixodidae; genus Amblyomma; species Amblyomma americanum. The sequence goes on from NC_135497.1 coordinate 242,079,637, forward strand.
TCACGGTCCAGGCTTCTTCTGGAGCTTTGTTATAAGCATTAGAAAGCGATAAATAGCCGGGCATCCTGACTGTAGACCCGACGCACGCGCGCCGCGGGCCGCACAGGAGCTTCAAACTGATTTGAAAGTGACGAGTAGCTGGGCAAGGAGAGCTGCTGGCTTACAGGTTGAAGATCCCAGCCCCGCGGCGCGCGGGCTGCGAACCACTTTGGAAGCAATGAAATAACCTTAAAAAAGTTTTTGAGGAAAGGAAATGGCGCAGTATTTGTCTGACATCTCAGCGGACAAGGGAAGGGAGGACGATGGGAGTGAAAGAAGGAAGAAAGTGGTGCCGTAGTGGAGAGCTCCGGAATAATTTTGACCACCTGGGGGTCTTTACTGCTTGTGTTTTCGGCCGAGTCGAGCTGCGTGTATTGAGTGCACTGAAGAGTTCTCCGTAGCCGAGAATGGCACCGAAAATTATAAAAGGCATTACTCTCACGTCACACTACGCAGCTGATTGCTGGCAAGTGCCCAATCTCAATCCGGCGGTCTCAGCTACTCATCACTTTCAAATTAGAGTTTGTTGCTAGATTGTCAGGGGAATCAGGGACCATGAAGGAAGAGGAGAGAAGGTGCTCTCAACTAAGCACTCAATCGGAGGCGAGTGCTGGGAGAATTTCAGCCCGATGATTCTCGCGACTGCCGGTGGAACAGACACTGCCTTTGTTTTGGCCCTTATGCACTACCAACAAGGAAACTAAGCGTCGTGGGACAACGGTCGTGCTTAAGTAACTTACTCTAATATGACGCGACTTCGGTTTAGTGTCTCGCAAGGGAAGCGCCGTGCTGCACAGCCTAACGAAAACATGTTCTCTGGACGAAAAGGCGAACAAGACACGCGCAGCAATCATCGCGTTTGTTCAGTCGAAACGGTTTCCATCAAAATAACAGTCACTGAGTGCTCCTGTAAGGCTCACTGATCATATCTCATGCTGGCACAGCTTCTGACAAATGTCGTACACAACAAGCGCAAAGGAGACTATTTTGTACTAAATAAATAGTCATGAAACACCACGATAGAAGCAGCGAAACCAGAGAGAAAACCGTGTGAACATGAGCGCCGCCATTAAAAACGATGGACTACTGGCTTCTTGGCTACTTCGGCGCTTCGACCATGTACTGCACTTTACACTAAATTAAACTATACAACATATACTTATTTTATTTATTTATTAATCCTTAGCCCTGCATTATAGCTACTTTAAATTTTCAAACCTATTAGCGCTGCTCGCAACTAGAAACCGGAGCCGCGCGGCGCCAACGTCGGGGAAAGCGCGATAGATAGCGCCAACAGCGGAAATAGATTGCAGCATGGAGGAAAGAAAAAAAAAAAGAGGCCGTCGCGTGACATTTTTTGAAGCCGGAAACGAGCTCGGCGCCAAATTGTCCGGGCGCGCTTTTGTTTATTTTTATTTGCGCTCTTGTTTACGTTTCTCCTCGTGCGCGTTTCAAACCACGCGAAGGAGCCAGACTAGAGAGACTCCAGTGCGAGTGCCGCTTGACTCCTGGCCGTTGTTCATGTACAGGAGACGTCGGAAGCGTTCGTGTGAGACATCCAGCTGCTTCCAGTTATTGCTCTTTGCCGCGTCGTCTCCGCGCCGTCCCCGCTCTCTCGTTCGAACGAAACAGTCCGGCCTTGCATGGCCATAATCAAGTAGCATTCGGCAAAGGCACTTATCGCAACTGTGGCAAGCGCGGGAAGCAACTTATTACGGTGGTCCACCATGGTAGGTCGTTTATTGCCACTTTTGCCTGCGTCGTTTTGCGAAGACGGAGATATGTGTCCGTGGGTTTCTTCCAGGCGGCACTTTGCGAAATATACTGGTATACTTACATCCGGCTCATCCTAGACTCGTACGAGTTAATAGCAGGGCTAGAAGCTTAATTTCACCAGGTAAGGTGAAGGACAAAAAAACTAGTTCAGTGAAATTGTGTATAAATACACAGCTGCTGCCAAAATATAGCAGAATAAAACAAAACCAAATCTTCCATATATATACTTTGAAGAGCATGCTTTTTGTTCTCATTTTTTTATATAAACTGTTACACATGGTGCCACTGAAATAGAACTTATTACTCTGTGCCGTGTATCATCTTTCATTCTTTTTTTATTCTGTGTGTCTTGGATTGCGCTGTGTATTTCATGATACTTCTGAAAGAACTATCCCACTTTAATGCAATGTAAAGTACTGCCTTTAAATTTAAGCTTCCTGAAAAGCTTTAGAACATGGCTACCCTGGAAGCTTTCCGTGTCCAGCTTGCTGGCACAAGGCTTATATTTAAATGGCCCTCTGCTATACTTTGTACATGAGAACATCATGATTTTCGAATGGACAGCTGTCAAATGTGCTCATGAGGTTTTAAAACAATCTTTATTTGCTGGAATGAATTCAGAGCTTCATGCCTGAGATCCCTGAGCAAGGTTCTTGATGTCGAGATGTTTGCATGCTGTGTTCGCATAAATGTGGTCCGTATACTGGCCACACTTCAATCACGCTCTCTGGCGGATAGCACAACCCTCTCAGTATTATGCTGAATGAGTGTGCACGTCCGTGCTTTTGGCTAAGTCGTGAACAATGCTTCCATGCACGATAACACCGCAGCTTAGTGTTCAACCTGCCTTTTAATGCTGCTCTTGTTGATGAATATTGCAATCTCTATATTGCATATGTTTGGGAAGCTGGCTGTTTCAACAATGTCTCCTGCTGCAGCAGTGAGTACAAAAAGAATCCTGGAGTATTTTGTTTTTGGTCTTGAATACTGTATTTTTCTTCATAGCAAGTTTTCGTGTGGCTGGCCATGCCGGGAAAGCTTTCTCATGCAGCAGCGAGGATTGGCAATTATACTAAGAAGTCTGAGTTCTTGACCCTGAATGCAAAACTTAGCATCATAACATATTCATAATGATGACCGCGCCAACAATGACATTTGATCCACAACTTCAAGAGCCACTCATAGAGGTGACAGAAACAGAGAGTGCCGACAGTGGCTATAGGAGCACGGCAGGGAAGGATTTATGGTGGGGGGGATGTCATCCCCATTCAAAAACCTGACATTTTACATAGGAAAACCGTGCCGAGCCCCTATTTCTCAACAAAAAAATTCCAAGGAATACATGTTTTATATGAGACAGCCCCCTCCTCCCCCCCCCCCTTTAAGAATGATCCATAAATCCACCCTTCTAGCATGACACGTGGCAGGTTTTGCATCCACAGATCTAGTGTAGAGCATGATTATTTATATACATGACCGTATCTTTTCAGACTGCTTCTAGAAGTTTAGGAGTACACAGTGGCTTCAGTATAGGTTTCACAGTGCTGCTGTGCGTTATTTCATTGCTGTGTTTCATGTTTAACGTGCACAGTTGCAGCTGTACACATAAATTTTCTCTAGTTGTTGAAATTTTAGCTTGTAATGCCACTGCAGAGTAGCACACTTTACTTGTGATCCACCATACAGAAAGTGAAAGTCAATGTATTGAACACATCAAATTATATTTTTTCAGCATAACTGCAGGCATCTTTGAAATTGAATGCACATGTGCATTCTCATTTCAATGAGTACTTTTTACCACAAATGACACTGTCATAGGACATGGGAAAAATAAACACATGTGAGAAAAGGCGCCCAAATTCAGTTCGAGCTTCATTACGCAGTGAAAGCTCGGAGCGTAAACGTCCATACTATTAATACGCGAAGGGTGGCAAACGAAACCATATGGGGAGTTGAAACATTTTCGCTGTCATGAAGTGCGAAAATGCTTCGCCTTTTTCGCACTTTTTTCTCATGACCTCAACAAAGCAACTGCTGAACCTGCTACAGGAAACGGATCTAAAAACAGCGTGCGACCAGAAATACAGACTTGATCTCGATATGAACGAATACACATGAGCCCGGCACGTCCCAAAGGCAAATAGCTTGCACGACACTTGAGACAGGCATGCGACAAAGTTTCTATATACTAAGAACAAAGCGAGCGCCGCTGCTTCCTTTGCAATATCGCTCTCCGCCCATTTCATGAACCCCGCCGCTCACACAAGTGCAATCGTCGAAAAACAAAAATACCAGTTGTATTATAACCAACACCAGTTGCAATCGCTGGAGCGTTGCAAGAACACACATAACTAGCAACGAGGTTTCACTGCTGATCGAAACGGGAACGCGAATAGCACACGGCACGCACAAGACACGAAACGTTCGCACAATACGCCGACGACCGCTCTGTAGTGCACGCCGTTTCGAATCACGAACAGGGCGAGTGAACAGCGGCGGCCTCTCGACGGCTCCGAGCAGCACTGCAGTAGACGTTGTCGTTGAATGGTTGTGGCCGAAAGCGTTCAAATCCGTGCACGCAACAAGAATTTTGCACTAAGATATGGTTGAACGCCGTCAACGTCAGCCTGTGAGCACCACCAAAAACATAAACTCGAGCAGTTAACGAAAGTACGCCTACGCCGCACCTCAAATGGTATGCCGCGGCCAGCTGCTGCCGCCCGGTTTGTAAACAGGCTGCCCGGACAAGATCGCCTCCCGAGCGAGAAAGAACTACGTGATTTCCTCCACACTTTTCTCCCATGTTGTTGTATAGAAAGGGCCTCTCCTGAGTTTTCCTTCCTCCATGGGTTGTAGCATAGAGGAATTTTCCTTCCTCCATGCATGGAGGAAGAAAAGTTTTTTTTTTTTTTTCCTCCATGCCTCTATGGATTGCAGCTTCCGAAGCGTTTGGAAGTAGGTAGGCTGAAAACGCCGATTGGTCGATGAGATGCGCTTCTCCGTGACGTTTTTTTGCTTCGCTCTCATTCTCAACCGGATGAATGGATGTATGGGTGGATGGATATGGATACGGCTGAACCCTTTAAATCGGGCGGTGGCTCAAGCCACCTAGCCATGACTTAAGAAATTTTACTCTTGTCTTGATTTTAGCCACCAATCAGATAACCTTCGCTTGGTTACTTCTACCCACTTCAAATCTACTTCCCCTTCACTGTCCTTAAACCCCAATGCCTTGGTTATATCAGCCCCGCTGCTTTTCACTGTAGGGTGAAGCCCTTTACAGAAAAGTATCAAGTGTTCAGCCGTTTCCTCCTCCTCTCTGCACGCAACGCACGCCGTGTCTATCACGTGGTACCTAACTCTAAATGTCTCAGTCCGCAAAACTTCATTCCTGGCCCCAAACAACAAAGAGCTTCCCCTACAATTATCATAGATATTTTCTTTGGCAATTTCCTGCTTGAAGATCCTGTATGTTCCAAGTGCCGATTTCGTCAGCATCCCTGTTTTCCACATTTAGAGCTCTCTCTGTTTCTTTAACCCTTTTCTTAGCCGATAATTGCTGATTTGCCCCCCCCCCCCCCCCCCCTTACTGCTGTCCAGATATTTGCTTCTCAGTTTTCTAGTTCGCTTTCTCCATTTCGTGTCAACATTCTTTATATACAGGTATCTGAAAACTTTCGTAGCCCACTGCCCATTCATAGCCCGTCCATTTGAGCCGTGACGTTATTGTGACTCCTAGATACTTATATTCTTTTACCTCTCTGACTGCATTGTTATTTATGTTGTATGTAAAATTAAGTTGCGTATTCTTTTTACTGATGCAGAGATAAACTGTTTTGTCGAAGTTAATAACCATTTCTTATTTGTTACACCATTTTGCTAATAATTGTAGATTTTCGTTCAAAGTAAGCTAGTCAGACACAGATTTGACAGAATTAAATATAGTACAATAATCCGCAAACAGCGTTTCGGTCACAGAGGGTTAGAGAGCTTCTGTGAGGTTTTTTATACAGATATTGAAGAGTACTGGACCCAAAACCGATCCCTGAGGCGCACCTAAGTAAACTTCTAAGAATCGAGAGGTTGCTCCATCGATGTCGCAAACTGCTTTCGTTTTGATAAACATGATGTGACCCAACTGATTATTTGGTCCGGAATGCCTAATAATTTCATTTTTGTTGCTAGTTTATGATGAAGAACTTTATCAAAAGCTTTGGAATAATCTAAAAAATTATGTCGACCTGGCGACCACAATCAAACACTTTGACACTTTTACCTACAGTGACCCCTAGTTGTGCTGTAGTGGAATATCCTTGACGGAAGTCATGTTGGGCTTTGGTCATTATTTCCGTCTGGTCCGAAAAATTGTTGTGGTATTTGGTGATTAAATGTTCTAGCACTTTTGTAGGAGGTGGAAATGAGAGAAATAGGGCGGTAATTACCAACTTGCAGTCGGCTGCCATTTTTAAAATCCGGAATCACGTGGGAAATTTCCCATTCATCTGGTACTATACCCGATTCAAGAGGCTCATAAATATTATTATCGAAAACTTGGCTAGTATTACAGCGTAAATTTTAAGAAAGGTAGTGGGAATATTATCGGGGCCGGGGGTTCCTTGGTGTCTAGCCGCAGGAGTAATTCTACTATTATTTCTCTGCTAATGGTAACACTTCTTTTGAGACTGTTCAGACAACAGTCGTTAAACGTTGTATTAGATTTAGTAAATACGCTTTGGAAGTAAGTATTAGAAGCATCAGCTATCCCCTTTTTATCTGTAATGGCAGAGTCGTTGATGATAATCTTATCAAGTTTTCTAGTTCCTTTGTTTGACAGAAACTGCCAAAATTTACTGGGATTTTCTGTCACGAAAAAAACCAAGTGTCTCACCATGGAAGCCAGGTTGAAACTCTTAGTCGTAGCTGCATGTTTGCCCCTACCAAAAACTCACGGCACCATACTTCTGTATAATGACGTGGTATGCAGCACTTTTTGGTTGAAATCAGCTTCACAAGATATGGACATTGTTGCTGTCTTCTACACTTTAGCGTTAGGCTAAGATTAATGAAAATGACTCTTCAAACATTCTTTTTGGAAAGTTCTTTCGATTCTTCGCTCTGTCAGCATTTTTCGCAGCTTGTGTTGCCGCACAATGCCTCTTGTTGTGCCATTAGAAATGAAATGCTCACACGGCTGGACAGTTTCTGTGTACCTGAAGAGAGGAGAGTGGCGTTCTGGTGCATGGCCTTCAAGAACTGAGACGACTGCCAGTCGAGCTCTCGAGCAAGGATTCGTTGGTCGTGGCGGTAATTTCGATCCATCGATAGCGGACCACTTCTGCAAATCTTTTTGTGCTTGGCGAAATGTCTCCATGCATCAATTCTTTGTGGACAAAAAGTATCTCCTCTGGACGAACAGTGACACGGGAAACGTTCAATGCACCATGCTACTCCTGTCCCTTTCACTTTGTATGGCTACGGACTGACCATCCTCGCAACAACTTCAGGCTGCAAAGCAGGTAATACCATCAACTCAGGATACACGACACATGAGCCTCATTTTAACACCACAATGTTAAGGATCCCATTCGGCAGAAAATCCGTTGTCGAACGGCATTGTGAGAAAAAAATCTCAGGAGAAGCAGCGTAAGTGGGTTACCCAGGTTACGTGGCCTTGTGGCGTCGTCACAACCTGCCCATCGAATTGTAAGCAAACTGGCTACCGTGGTAGGTGGCAGTTAAATTAATGATTGGTCGTGAGAGGTTGCTTGGTAAGAGCAACCTCGGTAGCACAAGCCCCACCAGTGGCAGCACCTGCCATCGCAGGGCAGTGGCGCATCACTTAACCGTTGCACCACGGTGCCAGGACTGATATAAGGACTTCCAGGGGTCTATGAATCTAAAGTCGAGATTGGGCAACTCAGCATATATGGGCATTAACCGATTACAGCTATCGTGCCATACTCTTAGGGCAGAGCCTAAATGTCCTCTGCAATTTTTTAAGGCTAATTTATTCTGGTTCTTGGTCATTGTGGCCATCCAGCAGGGCTTGCGTCATCAGTGGAAAGCCATGAATAATGATAAAGGACTAAAATAAACAACCTAAAAACGAAATGTCATAAATATAAGGTCCCTGTACTGTCCTGTAGCTTTCATCAGGCTAGCGGTGGCTACTGGAGACTGAAAGGCAAAAGCTTAGAATGATTTGAGAGGGAGTATTTCAGAGCACCCCGAAGCTAAAGCTGCACAGAACATCCAGCTGAGTTTGTTCCTGTTCTGTACGCAGGTTTTCAAGGACGGGGAGGTGTTCCTGGTGGACGGTCGTCCGCTAGACAGATCCAACTGGATGCGCTACGTGAACTGCGCAGCCAGTCCACAGGAACAGAACATGGTGGCCTTCAGACGTTACGGCAACAAATACTACCGGACACCCAAGGCCGTGGGCGCCGGCGAGGAGCTCCTCGTGTGGTGCGGCGCAGCGTTTGCTCGGGAGCTGGGGCTGCTCGGCAAGCCACGAGGTTCGGGGCCGTCCGCGAAAGGTGAGGGTCACGTCTTTTCATGCGTGGTACGAGCAGTCGCAATTGGGTGGGGTGATCTGATTTAGATTTTTCATGGAGAGGCTGATGAGACACTTTGCATCCCGAATGGTCATAAGAAATGCATCACTCCAAAAGAGCTGTATTAAAAGGATAGGGATGTCAAGTAGAAGTTGGCTGGAATGTACAAGGAAACTCGTTCAATCACAGAGACCACATTGACCAGCAACGGAGCTTTTATAATTTAATAAAGAAAAAATACAGGTGTCGCCCTCCACTGCCGATTTCGCAAGCATAATGCATGCGTCAACACCGAATTCCGGGGCGGATCCCAGAGGCCACACCACATCACTATTCACTGTAATACAGAGGTAACCCGCTCTTTTCGGTAAAGACATCTTGAGTTTAAATGGATTGGCGGGAAGGCTTTTAAATACAATGTTCTCGGCGATGAATGCGTTTTTATGGGTTGGTAGAGCGTATTTCGGACGCGTATTTCGGAGGTTGTGGGTTCGGATTCCATTGATGACATGTCGTTTTTCTTCTGCTTTCTAATAAATTATTTTAAAAATAATTACCCAGTTAATCTTCCGTCGATGAAGATCACAAATTAAAAAGACACTCCTTGGTTTCAGTGAATGTTGGCTTCTTTCATGTGCGTTAATTAGAGTGTGCGAATATCTGCGGTGCTCACCGCTGCTTGTTGCTTTCGCAGCGCTAGTCGAGGCATGGCAGAGAAGGCCAAGTGGCCCGTGCGCCGCGGGGATAGAAAATCAACTATTACAATTTAGTTAATCAGCTTACTAGTAAAAGCAATTTACCAGTTGGGAGTTGAGTTGAGTTGTACGCTGCAGGTGGTATTAACCTTGCTTGTTCTGCGGGCAATCTCCACCGTAGCGTGACTTATATGTTAATAATGACATAAACCTTTCGGATCAGTTGTCTGGTGTCCGCTTTAACTCGTATTACTACGCGTCAAACGCCATACTGTTACCTCAAAAAGCCTATTTTTTAAAAAATTAGTGTCAAGCATTCCTGAAAGACCTGGTATATCGCCTGCCACGTGGAGCACCTAAAAAGCCCCAATTATCAAATAATTCCCTCCGCGTATGGATCTCAAGGAAGCGCTGGGCAAATTTTTAATAGGTCCGGTAGGTTTTCGGGGTCGCCGCCTGCAATCATCGCGTCCCGTCGGCATCGTCACTGGCATGAACGCTTACTTTCTGAGCTTTTTTGTCAGCTTTGGAACAATCGAACCTTGAAGCAAGTGCCAGGTATCGTAGTAGCTTATAAGAACGGTCAGCGTTCATGCAGTTGTCCCCGATAGTACAGAGGCGCGCTGGTGGTCCTGCGCACAAGCAGCTGCACGATGTGATTAAAACAAAGCTCCTCCTGCGGTAGCTCGAAAGTGGCCTCAATTTCGAGACATATTCTCGCGTCGGCTGTCCAACCTGCAAATTCCGGTTTTTGAGGCTGATATCCACCATCAGCTGTGGGTATGCCCGGCGCTGGAGCCGACGAGAATCTGGCACCTGGTGCGGCAGCGGGTCTCTCGCCGGCCAATACTTCGTTATATATCGCTTGGAGTCAGGGACCGCATCATCAGCTTTATTAGAACTGCCAACATTTTTCCTTTATTTAGCCATCATTATCTTTCAACCATCATTACATACCCTTTTTATGCCCTCAGGAAATAAATAAATATCGATTTGTAAAACGAAAAGACAAACAAACAAGAAAGCCGTGGTAACTCTTCTGTGCATGTCTGTAGACGTGAATTTGAGATGGCTGGCGATTAGTGCTGGAACTATAATTCGTTTCAGAGCTCTCCACAAACTATCTGCTTTTTTTCCCGCAGAAGGCGGAAACAGCGAGGTCAGATCAAAATGTGTCTTCTCCTGCGGTGCATGCGGTGAGCTGTTTTCAGCGCAAGATCTCTTGGAGAAGCACAGGCGGCGCAAGCACCCGCAGAGGCTAGAGGGAAGGCACCGCTGCGCCCACTGCCCCTATTCGAGCGATCAAAAGTAAGACAAGATTTGAACTTTCCTCTCGTTTTGGTTTTGTTATGTGAGGTTTTAACTGGGGGATAAATAAGTTATCCCCGATTAACCGCGGCTCACACGGTTCAAAACTGCCCGGACCCTACCCCGTGATAGCTCGCGCTACCGAGCGCACGCCGACCACGTCGGGCCTTGCTCTGTGTGGGAAGAAAGGAGCAACACTCTGGCTGACTCAAACAGGCATTTATTGGTACAGCAACAAAATATGCGAAGGAATTGAGGTCATCCGACTCACCATCACGGTTTCGAGCGAACATTCGCCCACGCTAGGGCAAGCGAGAAACTCCGAGGCCAATAGGGACGAGCTAGCGGGAGGGTGTTCCCAACACGAGGCCTCGCTCCGCTAGCGAAGAGCGGAGCGCCGCGCCGATCAGTCGGTACGCGTCGAGTTCCCGAGCCGAAGATCGGGCGCTATATGCTGTTGGAGATGGCGCTTTGCTCCCACCACTGGACACCAGTTGTTGAATGGGGGTTCAGTGTCACTCCCGACGGGACCACAGGTCAGGAACGACGCTTGCTCCGAACTGCGCCACCACCACCAGGATAGGACTGCCGACGAGGTTAAGGAGTTGGATGATCGGAGGAAGGTTACTGGAGGGTTCATTTACAATATTTACATAGATAGAGTCAAAAGGAACTTCTCTCCGAAGAGAGGATATTAAAAGGAGGCCTAAGGAGCCTTAAAAGGGAGCATGATCCCTAAATGAAGCACGATTCAGGGAGCGCCCAAATGGTGCACGATTTTCACTGCACTCGCTGTCCAGTTTTATACTGTTCTTGGTCCCTAGATTCCCCAGGTTGAGGACGTCTCCGCCAGGGTTGGAGTGGTCTGTCTTATATTATCACGCACAAACACGCACCACCGCACACAGGGACATGCCCTCGTCATGTGTTGAGCCAGGGAGAGAGGAGGATGCCCTCGGGTCCACTCCGACTGCGGAGGGAGATGATCTCGTAGCCAGTGGAAAGATTCCACGCACCGCCGTCACCTGTTCTTTAGATGTCAGTCGACGCCCCGGACAAGAACGCATGGTCGGGTCCAGTAGTCGGAAGGGTCGCTTCGTTCCTGGCGACGCCTGCGAAGGCTGGCGGACGACGACCGCTAATCCGCCGCCGTTTTTTCACACAGAGCGTCTTCTACTGGGAATGAGGCCGCATTAGTTCCCTCAACTTAGTCACGGGCATTTGGGAAAAATAGTTGCCGTTGGCTCGCTGCGGCGGCCTCTCCGCTTCGCCCGGAGTCCGCCCGGGATCCGGGGTACTCGAGTCGGAAACGTGGGAGGATTCTTATCGCGTGGCTCGGGACCATCCCGAAGAAGCTTAGTGATGGCTTCCTGCAGGTGAACCTTGCCGAAGACGCTGCCAACCCAGAAGAGCGGGCCCCCGAATGTAACAATGTAATGCCCCGCGCGCACGTGCAGCAAATACGCAGTTTGTGGCACTCGTTTCGTTGCGACGGCGGCGCCCTTCCTTGTTATTTAAAGTAACTAGAAATTAATATAGAGTTAATATTAATATATAGAGTTAATATGCAGATACACCTGCGACTTGCGACAAAGGTGCTCCAAAATTTATATTCAAAAATGGCAGGAAGAGGTGAGGGAAATAGCTGGGTATTACTGCAGGATAATGTTACAACCGGATGGTGTTGCATTATTGAAAAAAGAATACTCCCTTTCTTTCTTCTCTCCTTCCGGACGAAGCAGTGTCGGTGAGAGGTGGATCCGCGGCCCCGTGTGGTAGCATATACGCATGCAGTGGGCTTCTTCTAGTTTTTCAGCTCTGCGTCATCAGTGTGGTTAACATGCTCACAGTGTCTACTTTTTAATGCCCCTTTCATTTGCTTCCACGTAGACCTAATGTCGTCAGACACGTGCGGACCCACACGGGCTGGCGGCCCTTCTTGTGCCAGGTGTGCGGGAAGGGCTTCGCACGGCTAGACCATCTCACAGGCCACCAGCTGGTCCACTCGGGGGAGAGTCCGCACGAGTGCCTGGAGTGCGGACAGCGCTTCAGCCAGGCGTCTAACCAGACTGGCTGCTCACCGCAGGGTGCAGCACTGTGTGGACGGCGGGGCTGCCTCGCACCTGTGTCCCCGCTGCGGGAAGTGGTTCAACCATAAGGGCCACCTCAACACCTGCTGACAAACACGGGGGAGAGGCCCCACGTTTGCTCACAGTGCGGCAAGAGGTTCACGCGACTTGTTGATGTCGTGAGACATCAGAGGGTGGTGCACGGCCGCCAATACCAGCTCCAGTCCCCGCTCTGCGTGAAAGGCATTGTGAACATGGCCAACATGAGAATACATGTGTGCACATGGCACAGCTCTGCTAGGGATAACGAAGAGCTGTGCAGCGATGAGTGAGGGACTCGGTGCAGGTGGAGGCATGTAAAAGGCTCCTCTTGAGCCCTGTCTTGTGTGTTTTTTCATGAAATTTTAACATCTGTGAAGAATTACACAAACTGGAATTTGTTTTTAGCACAGAAAGACACCACACGAAGAAACTAACTTCACAGTACAAAGCGCTAAGAACTCGGTTTTTATTGACAGATCGCTTGCTTTTATACAGCAGCTGCTCGTATCACATCACATCACATCACTTTATTTTCCTTAAAGACCCCTTTCGGGGTGTTACATAAGGGGTGGGGTTTACAAGATGCAGGCGATCACAGAAGTCGAAAATGTGGATGGACAGGCTATGGCAGCGACATGGTGGGAAAGGCCGTTCCAGTTAGTTGCTGTTCGTGAAAAAAATGAGTTCATGAAGGTAGTAGTACGGGCTCGTGGACGCAAAACTTGAAGAGGGTGACCGATGCGATGGGATCTGCGTGGTGGGGGTGCGCAGATGTATGGTTCTTGTATTAGGGGCGAATAAAAAAACTTGTGATACAAAACAAGACTGGCAATGCGACGGCAAGCAGAAAGATCACACAAACCTGATTGTAATCTTAGAGATGATATGCTAACGTCGTATGAGTATGAAGAGAGAATAAATCTGGTAGCTCGGTTTTGTACAGCTTCGATGGCATTTGTTAAATATGCTTGATGAGGGTTCCAGATGGGCAATGCGTATTCCAGTTTAGTTCTGATAAGTGAGATGTATGCTTGTAGTCTGACGTGTTGAGGGGCTTCCCTCAGGTGACGTTTTAAGAAACCTAATGTTTTATTAGCTGATGATATCAGATTAGTTATGTGCAGTCGCCAAGATAAATCATCAGAAATGGTGATACCTAAGTATTTGTAAGACTGGACAAGGTCAACAGGGCAGTTAGAAACGGAATATTCAAAAACAAAAGGGTTGCGACGGCGGTGAAAAGACATGTACTTACATTTGTTAGGGTTGAGTGTCATCATCCACTGCGAACACCAGTTTAGTACGAGGTTTAGGTCTGCTTGAAGGGATTCTTGGTGAGAAGGGTTAGTTACCGAACGATAAATAACGCAATCGTCAGCGAACAAGCGGATATGGCAAGATACGCGCTGGGGTAAGTCGTGAATGTAAATGAGGAATAACAAGGGACCAAGGACGGAACCCTGCGGGACGCCAGAGGTGACTGGGAGCGGGTTGGAGGATTGGTTATTAATGTAGGCAGACTGAGAGCGGTGCGTGAGGAATTCGTTAATCCACGCGATGATGTTTGGATGTAGGTTTAACTGGGAAAGTTTAAGAAGCAAGTGTTGATGAGGTACTTTATCGAATGCCTTAGCGAAGTCTAAGAAGATGGCGTCAGTTTGCAGATTAATATCAAGGTTGGCGTGAATGTCATGAAGAAAAATGGCTAGTTGAGTCTCGCACGAAAAACCCTTACGAAAACCATGCTGCGACGGATGAAAGAAGTTATTGGAATCTAAGATATGCATGATTTGGGAGTAAATGACGTGTTCCATGATTTTGCAGGGAATACTTGTTAATGAAATGGGCCGATAATTAAGAGGTGAATCAGTATTACCTGTTTTGTGCACGGGAACGACCTTCCCCACTTTCCAGTCGTCTGAAATGGTTCCTTCGGAGAGTGATTACGAAAACAATAAACAGAAAATACTGGAACAGGCTGGGTTAGCGTTTTTCAAAATTTTTGGATTGATGTCATCTATGCCGGCGGCAGATGAATGTTTTATTTTATCTATTATGCACGAAATTCCACTACTGCTGAAAGTTATGGCGTCCATGGCTGTAGTAATAATAAGTGGTAATGTAAAACATGGTGCTTGGGATTCGTCGGTGAAAACAGATGAAAATGCAGAGTTAAAGATGTCTGCACAGTCGGAATCAGCCACGATTTCACCAGCATTGTTAGTGAGGGTGATAGCGCGCGATTCCTTCGGGTTTATCACCTTCCAGAATTTCTTGGGGTTATCAACTATCATTTTTGGTAGTACTACTTCGAAAAATGAACGCTTAGCACTTCCAATCTCGGCCAAGTATGCGTTCTCAGCTTCATAATATTTTTCCCATGCGTGGGGGTTTGCGTGTCGTTTCGCTGTACGAAATGTGCGTTTTTTCTTGTTTTCGAGCCTTTTCAGTGTCTTTGTGAACCAGGGTTTCTAATTACTCTTTCGTAAACTGCATGATGGAATATATTTATTTGTTAGTTCGATAACTTTATGTTTGAAAAGGGTCCAGTTCTCATTTACACTTCTGGAAAGATAGGACGTTTCAAAGACCGACAGAAAGTTCGTTATTTCAGAGTTGATTGCTTCATAGTTTCTCTTATCGTAGAGCCTAATAGTTTTCTGGGAAGTTTGTCTTAATTCAGGTGAGAAGTTAAAGGTGGCATGGATTACTTTATGGTCGCTGATTTCTCGGAGCCCTGTAATGAAATTAAGACTGTCTGGATGAGTGGTCAGTATGAGATCCAGAGTGTTCGCTGCTTCCCCTGCGACGCGTGTCGGTTCCGATACAACTTGGGTCAAGTTAAAATTAAGGCCAACGTCAATGAAGTCATTCGGCTCTTCTTGACTAAACGAGACGTTGCAGCCGAAATGGCCTGAATCCCCTCCAGATCATTACGGAGTGTAGACAGACTTTCGTAGTCAGTTTCTAAGGCGCTGAGACGCTTAGTTAGATTAGTCATTTTCAGGTCTATTGAGAGAGTTGGCCCTTAAGCTCTTGCACTTCCTTAACCAATTCTGTCTGGCCAGTAGACATCTTTTTTAGTTCGCCAAGGATTACGTCTAGCTTCTCGGGGCCGGGATTGCTCTCAATGTCACCGCACATCAGTAATAGGGACCGAACAACATGAAAGCACTCGATACAGGTAGCAAGGCAACACTGGGGGCTCGGAAGCTGTACCAAAAAGTAGTTGCTGGTTTTTTTTGTGAATATAGTTCAATGGTTACCAACCTGCATAGCGAAGAGAAGTGGGTTATGCAAACGTGTTGTGGCACAGCCACCGAGCCCACAGGGTGCGGTGGATGGTCGCTGCTCCTTTATAGATGGCACGGTGAGTGTTGTTGCTGACGATGGGGCCTCCCAGTCTGCGCTGAGTGTCAAGTTGACTTGAATCGGCGGGTTGGTAGTTGCTGCGCACAATGTCCTTCCGTCAGCCGCGCCGCGCAACGGCGCACGCTCAATCGCGGTCGCCCAGGTAGCGCAAAAGACAGCATTGAGCAAGAGCCAGATGATCGAGGGCGAGTGCACCTGCATGGCGAAGACAAGTGGGTTATGCAAACGTGTTGTGGCACAGCCACCGAGCCCACCAAGTGAAAGAAACAAATTCACTCCAGTCCTCCTCGAGGGATGACGGGATCTCAGTTGATCTGATATGTTCGTGTGTGAATTCTTTTCTTCCACTTTGTTGATATGAGCAGCTGCTGTATAAAGGCAAGAGATCTGTTGATAGAAACCGAGTTGTTAGTTAGAGCTCTGCCCTGTCAAGTTCTTTTCTTCCTGTGCTGTCTATCTGCGCTAAAAAAAATTCGAGTAATGCACCAACTAGCCTGCAAATACGTTCTCCCAAGTTATAACAACCAGCCCTACAACAAGCCTAACTCATCCTATGCAAATATTTGGGAGCAATTAAGTACACGTTGCAGAATGCTGAGGACTTAGGACTAAAGTTAGTGGCATTGCGATCTCTCGGCAGGGTCGATATACACGCTATGGCAAAATAATAGTTTCCTTTCAACAAACATGTTAATCTGGTGATTTTCTGCAAGAACTAAACAAAAATGTTTCTGTGACGAATTGATATATTAATATACAGAGACACTAAAACGGGCCATAAAAAATGCACTTGCCTGAGGTGCAGTGATGTGTGCTGCACTGCGTTTTCTAAAGAACAACAAAATGGAAAACCTGCACGAATTTTTCATTAGCGTAATTTCTCAGTCAACCGTGACTGCTTAAATTTTTGCCTCGTGCTGCATTCAGTCAGTTCTTGACACCTATGCGCATCATACCCACATTGAAGGTGCTATGAGGTACAGCGACTATAGGCGGCTTGAGGCTGTAGTGCTTGCCAATGAACTGACCCCATTCTGTTCGCTTTTGTCCTGTTTCTGTTGTGCTGCTTGGAAAGTGATGCTTTTCATTGTTTCATTAAAAGGCGTGGTTCTGCATGTGCCAAAAGGTACGAGGAGAGGTAGGGGGGGGGGGGGGGGTGCCAGGATAATTCATCTTGCACCATTTTGAAAGTTCACAGTTTTCTTTTTTCACACTTCATTAGAAAGTGTCTGTCTCATGCTGCCGTTATTGTATTGTTCGCGTTGCACAGCCCACTATTGTTTGCATTCGATGTTCAATCTGCTCGCGCTGTGCTACGTTCTGTAGCTCCTGTATTTGACAATGCAACTGAGTTGTGGCATGTTTGGCATTTGAGTTTTTATTCTACTTTTCTACTGTTGCTTGCGGTTGTGGTTAGGAACACTTTCTGAGCTGTATATTGCGTTTGTGTTTCTAACCCGCCGTGTAGCGTTCCTACAAACAGCAATGTCAATAAAAAGTGAGTAAAAAAGAAAAGCACATGCTCTTTGATCCGCATAACATATGAATCTGACCGCCAGTATGTCAGCACCATGCATGAGCTATTTATACAGCTTTTTTTTTCGGAAAAGCCGAGGCTAATAGTGAAGAAACAATGTTGACTAACACCAAAGACGGAGAAGAAAATCTGGCTGGATCTTGCTTTCAGTTTTCCTGCGGTATATGGCGTGCTTTACGCTAGGATTCACAGCAGATCATCTGCTCACGTATAGAATCTCACCAAGGTAAGTGTCGGAAGCTTTCTTCTTGAGTGAATGATTAAGAAAAGTTGTTTGTATGGCAGTGTGTGTCTCGCGTGCTATGTTGTAACAGGCACTACAACCTCCGTATACGACCTGACGCAGAACTACAGCACCAATAACTGAGCTCCCTCTTCCTAGACGAAAGTCTGGAGGAAAACTGATAACTACTTGCGCAGATTCTCATCTGCCCTTTCCGCTCCATAACCCAGGTCGCAGATCTAAAAAAAATCGCCGCTTCTGACAAAACTTATATACTTGAAAGCTTCACCAGTTTCACTGGCAGGTCAGCAAGAATTGATGGCATCCCTACCCGGTACATTTTGAGGTGCGATCAAGGCGACGCACATTTATCTCTCGAGAAAAGAAAAAAATATCTTTGCAGATATACACCCGAGGAACGTTGCGTGGGATGTTTGCCGGTTGAAGGCTTCATACTCATCGATACTTCACAGAAACTATACCGCAAATTTGCAGAATGCTTTTACTATTGTTGTCTCATCAAAAAAAAAAAGCTAAACTGTGCTACAGTTTTGCTGAAACATTCGGCTAGAGCCGTGATGTTTTTCAACTCGCCTTCTTTTCATCTTTCTTGACCGGGTTTAGTTTCTGTGCTTTTTGCGTCTTCTTTCAATAGTTTTTGTTCTGCTTTTTTGCTCTTGGCTTATGGATTCCTACGACAATGTCTGCAATGGAATTCAGTTACACGTGAGTACACTCTGGATGGGATCAAAGTAAAGGCTCTCGCCATAAAGCTTATTGCGTTTACAATATGCCACGTAGGCCGCAAAGGCCTGCGAGAGCAACGGTAATCATCTGCTTTTTAAATTTGTCTCTTTTACCCCTTCCGTAATCCCTTAGCGGTATGGTGTAGGTTACCACAAACTGTAAGGATGTTTCAGCACCTTCCCTCTTAACTACTTATAACCCGAACGCAGGTTCGCAAAGAATAAAAAAAGATTGGTTGGAAGGAAATGAAAGGCGCAGTAACTGCTAAACTTCTTGCTGGACACCACAAACGCGCTGTGAGGGAAGGGAGGGAGGTGGGAGCGAAAGAAGAGAGAAAAAGGGGCCGTAGTGGAGGGCCCCAGACTAAGACCACCGGGGGATCTTAAATGCCCCTGACATCGCGCAGCACACGGGTACCTTTTGCATTTCGCCGCTATCGTAACGCGGCCGTGTTTAACCGCTGTACTCCGGCTCAGTAGCCGAGCGCCCTATACCTACTAAGCCACTGCGGCGGGTGCTCAAAAAGGCGCCCGTGTGCTGTGTGACGTCGGTTCTGGTTTCGATCCCCAGGTGGTATTATGTTGTTATCCTACCAAAAGATGGCACATACCCACACTGCGGGATCGGCCAAGAATCGGGTGGCTATTCACCTGTACTCAGGTAATTAAAATAATTATCTTTCTCTCTTTTTCTTTCACTTCCTACGCGCGCTTGAGAACTAAGACAGTTATAGCAGCTTTAATTTCCTGATATTCAATTTTCATGTGACGCGTTTTTCGGTCTCTTGGATATAAATGGTTCACATGTCGTTTCCCACACATATCACAGCCGACCACGACTGTACCTTCGACGAAAATCCCGCGGCAAAAAAAAAAAAAAAACGTTGACGGAACGGGTGTCTCGAGTACGCCGCAATTAATACGGGCTATTCCTACGGCAAGATATCTGCGTGCTTTGCTACAAGCATGCATGCCTGTACCGCCGCACGCGATTAGACGACAGGCACTGCCGGGCGCGCCAATCGCAATGTTGGGACCATCCGCCTCGCTCGAAAGTGATCGTACAACACATTTCCGCCCCACGTCCGCCTGGCGGCCCGCTGGAGAAGCGGGCCTGGCGGAAGCAGCTTCAAAACGATCGTACGACGGCTCTAAGTGAGCGAAGCAGATCCGGCGCAAACTGCAGCTTCTTTTCCCGACGTCGTCCACCTCGTAGCTACCGTCGCAGTTTCTCCAGCTATTGTAAATTGCCATCTTCCTTATCTGTTCGCGGCAGCGCTGCCGCCGTATGAGGAGCCAGTACAATTAAGAGATAGAAAGAGAGGCCTATGCCAACGGCAGCCTTATGTACCCGCACACGAAGGCGAGAAGGCGGCTTAACACATCGTTAAGGCTAAAAAAGACCGGCGGTGGGCCGCCATGCATCAGTCAACGAAAGCAGCGAGAGATGAGCGGGGCGGGAAATATAGGCGGATGAACTGGGCGGCCCGTAAAGCAGTGTTACAAACAGCGACAGCCAGTCTGGTTTAGCAAAGGCGACAGCAAGTCTCGCCTGTTGGCAGCCAAAACTTATGCCTCTACCGGGTGGCTCCGAGCAACTCGATGGTGATCGTTCCCAGGCCGGCTGTCAAGGATTACGCGTAATAGACACAGGTGTCAGCTGGTTCCAATTACTGAGCTTTGCCCGGTCGGAGTTAGGGACCCGAAAGAGCAGATAGTTGAAGTTTGAGCACAGCCGGGCCTTTTCTGGTCTCCGACGCCGCCGCATTTAGCAAGCGGCCGTCATTTTCCCCAATCGCCGTGACTATGTCGGGGAACAAAAGGGGCTCGTTTCCGGTGGCTCTCCGGCGCTGTGAACACCGCGGCGGGCTGGCGGGCATCGGCCCCAACCATCCCAGGCATCGCAGGAGAAACGACACCACTTTTCGGCCCCGCTTCCCGACCTTGCGTTCTAACGTTGCGCGTCCGTCGTCATCTAATGAAGAACAGGTGTCGACAGCCCTTGGGAACCCTCGATTGGCAAGATAAGATCACCTTCCGCAGTCGACGTGAACCCGACGGCATCCTCCTCTCTCCCAGGCTCAACATGTGACGTGGGCGTGTCTATATATGTTCGGTGGTGTGAGTTTGTCGGAACAAGTGAAAGATTCAGGCCACTCCCACCCCGGCGAGGGCACCTTAACCTGGGGAATCTGGGGAAGATGAACGCTATAAAACTCTACAGCGAGTGCATTCGAATAGATCCTGTTTTGCTCTGACGCTTGTAAAAATGTAAACAAACCTACTGTGCAGTTTTCTCCTTAACGGAGTCCGACAACATCCTTCTAAGACGGGACATGCGGCGCTGAACGAGTCAGTCTACTCAAGGGCCCTTCCGTCTCCAACTCTGGTGGCACCGGTGCCATTGAAGCGCAATCCCCAACACTGGTGGCCTGCGATGGGCTTGAACACCCATCCCGAACAGCACTAGAAGCAGCGAGGAACGCTTTAAGCGCTGTTCACCATGAGGAGAAACGATCCAGGGCGGCGGCTCCTAAAGCTGCGAAAGCAGCCAAGGGGGTCATATATGCGCGCTGCCCACGTCGAAGACTACAAGCAGGTGAACGCAGCGGCTTGTCCAGCAGCATTTTGACCTGGCCGATACTCGAGTGCGGCTAACGCCATCTATAGGGCGTTCTACGCCATTTCCTGCAAAGCATTCCATGTTGACGACAAGATGTACTACGAATTTTTTTATCGAGTACCTCGCGTGTACAGCGGCCACGCACTCTCCAAATCATCAGATTGTTCCTGACACTAGGCAGCAAATGTAGCCGTATTCTATATATGGTGGAGTACTTGTCGGCAGCCATCTGGACACTACAATTCCTGGCGTATATATCTGTAGGGAAAATCGTGACAAATTAAGAAGCGCTTACCCGAAGGGTATATGACGAGTTATAAGCGTTCGTGGTATGCAAAATGATCAACGCATTAATGGTGCTTACATTACAGAACGGTGACTGTGTTTACATTTTGCTATGTTTTGAAGAGCGCTTTATGATTTGTGAAATCTGTACGCACGAACTTGGAGGATTTTGTCGCACAGCGCGCTTGCGAGCACGCAGCGCTCTGAGGGCATTCGTACTCTTTTCGTCCCGCCTCATGTTTTCGTTCTAATTGAAAACCTGTCTTCGCACAATATTTCGTCGTTAGCAAGGCAAAATCGCCAGAAATTTCGTTTCATCAGGGTAAGTGGCGATTGGCATTTGTGATAAGTTTGATGTTTTGGAATAGGAAGCCACGCAGAGAATCTAGCGTGCTGTAAACGCAGTGAGGCATGAATGTCGAAATGCTTCGGGTGTGCCCGAGGAACATTAAATTGGATAGTAGTTCTGGAACGGCCTATGAAATGTTTTTCTAAGGTGGGTGTTAAATGCCCGAATCGCGTGTAGATAACAGGCTGTTCAGTACGTGTTTAAAAGCGAGGTATGTTATTTGTAAAATAATTTGCTGCCATTCCTTTTCCCTCGACTGATGGCGACGTCTACTGCCGGTTCCTAAGGCTAACTCCGCCTTTCAACTCTGAATTTACCCCGTGACGTCAAGGGCTGTCATTGGCGCGTCATGAACACATCGCACCATGTAATTGCTGTGATAAAAAGGCAAGATATATCACTCTTGGGCCTTTACGGGAACCTCCATTTTCTCGGCGCAGGAAGTAGTCTTTTACGGGCATGTTTGTTCGGGCATCCTGTGAGCAGTGGCAAAAATTAGTACTGCACTTGCCATATAAACCTTTTCCGCTCGTAACGCATGTGTCTCTCCTTCGGCTGCACCATCGAATCCTGGTGGGCTCAAACCGCATTTCGCCTGCCATCCACGACTGAACAAGCAATAGCAGTGACAGAAAATAAGACAGTAATGGCGCCACATGACAGAAAACATGTAATGATATAACAGATAACGAAACAATAAATTTTCAAAGTTGTGAACAAGTACTAAGCACGAGTTATCCCCTTACTCATTTTTTTGCGTCACAACACCACGAGAATCAATGATTCCGACCTCAAAAATGTGTTTAATATGTGTTTTAGATCCACACTTCTTACGAACAACGTCAACTTCAAATATATCATTCTCGAAGAAAACAAAAGGCTCGGACATCAAAGAGTCAGTGTATAAATGTACGAACAACAACACAACAAAACTTCGATTTGCTAACAGAACGCCATTACGTCGAAAGATATTACATCGGCAAACATAAGACGATGAAGTTAATTGGTAACGAGAGAAGCATCGTGCACGTATATCAACTTCCAAACATGACCACCACGTACACGGTCGCTTACTTGCCAGCACTTCTTACGTCCTTCCAAGTTAAATTTGTATTTCTTGTTTTCATACGAAAATAAATTAAACTCGGTATTAAACGGGTTCGTTTTGTTTATCCTCCAGAGGTACAGGTGACGGTAGTATGGAAGGGAACATGTTACTGGCATATAACCATGTGATTTCCTCATTATAGTCTAAGTGACAACAACTTCGTTTCTGCTTCCTAATAAGGCTTTCTCTGGACAAATAATACCCGCATGACATTTTCAACCAAGATGCATTTATACAAACAGTAAAATTGGCTCTTCGTAAGCAAACTGGCTGTTCAATTTCATATCGGAGCCACACCGCCGAGATTCGCCGTGCGCCTTGGCCGTCTTGAATTTCTATTTTCCTGTCGCTAAATGTAACAGTTGTTAGCCTCCTATTCGTTGCATATTTTCCGCTCAATTCGCCTCCGTAATTGACGCACTTCTCTTCCCCTCGTCCCTGGGTGCCCACACCCACCTTGTGCATCATAGAAGCGCCGGTTTGCTGACAAAAATGCTTCCCTCTTTGACCACTAGGTGACGTCACTAAGATGAGCTCATCGTTTAGCTGATTTATAACATTAACATAAAAATATCACAGCTAATAATACTGATAACAGTACTTATAAATAAAATAATGATAACTGGCAAAGTTAAAATAATCAAAAGTCTAATAAAAATATTGCCAGTTAATTTTTATATATTAAGTACTTTTTAACTGTTTTATTTATGTGTTAATTTCGTAAATCAAATTTTATACATAGCATTAATTTTAACGCGTGCATTTAATTAAGTTTTATTTATGCACAAAGTACGAAGTGCAAATGGGATATTCAGAAAATGTCGTCACGAATGCCTTGACAAAAAGAAAGTCGATTCACACCCACATTGAAACTCTCTTACTAATTAAGCAGAAGCAACAAAGGAAAACGTATTTCTATAGCGGTTATGAGGCAGAACGTTGAAATACCCCCTCACCCCCAGGCCCCCACCCTTTGGTTCCACGCGCAGGGAAGATCAGTGCACGTGGCACCTTCGAGGTGCAGATGCCGTTAAAAGAGCCCAATCACATGCTGGCCGGTTCCACTCAGGCTGTGGCATAGGTAGTGGCCAGAAAGTACTTCCCCTGTTGCCTTTTCCACAGTGGCAAGCCACCTTTCACAGGAACCGCCTTTCACAGATGGTAGACAAATACTGCGAAGGAGGGCATGAGACGTCCGGGGACAAGTTGTTAAACATCACGTTTCGCATGTACCCTTCTTCGTGGTACTTTGCCTTCGAGGTTTGCCGCGAGAATCGTGCTTCACTTTTCTCCATGTATGTCTCCATCTGGATTAGTGAGGAAGCTTGAAAGTCGGCATTTTCTTCCAACCGTTAGCAACAGTAAGGAAACCGCACGGTACAAAGGAGCTTTCTGGAGGCTTCATGCTCTTTAAAGGGGCTCTGAAACGCCTTCCGAGGAAAGCACATTAACTCACTTAATCACTGCACTGTGTTGCCATGAAAACCAGAGCAAACGCAGCAGACGACCCACAATCACACGTCAAAGTTGGCGAGCCCTTCCCGGCGACCTTTTCATGCTCGCACCCTCCTCCGTCCCCCGCAGCTGCGTAGAGAAGGTGAGAGGTGGCGATTGGTTAGATTCTTTCAGACGTCAGGCAGCTACCGTGGCCGCGGCCAATAAGCCGCTTAGCTCCGGTGGGTCGGGAAGCTCCGCTCCCAGAGCGGGGGTCGGCGAAGGAGCGCCTACCTTCCACCGTGCAAAAAGGGACGAGAGGAGAGGGAAAGGCGCGAAGACGCTGAAATTCAAATTTTAACTACAGATAACTCAACTTCTACAAAGCACATTTAAAAAATCTTTGCTGGACACTATCCGTGAATCGGCGTGCTTCAATATCCCAGGCATGTTGCAACTTTATTAGACTCCCCTTCACAGCCCATTTAACTTACGGAGCGGAGCGCTCTGGATGCCTAACTGCGTTGCAGTTATCCTGAGCGACGTGCGCCTGAGTCGTGGCTCCGTACAGTGGCCAGGGGACGCTGCGGAGCAGCGCCGCACTCAGCGCCGCCGTGGCAGGTATGACGACACTGGCGAAGTGAATGCGCTGACCGCGCTACCTGCTCCAAGTTTCCGCCGCGTTTTGTGTACGACCGCCAGCTGGGCTCTTGGGCTGCATCACGTGCTGTGCTTTCCAGTGTCGCAAGAAGTGACCTTTTCTGTTTTTATGCACATTAAAGGCTTATAGCAATACTTTGTTCCCGCCGCTCTGACGGGCTTAATCAGTTGCGTTTTATTTTATTGCGGAAATTCACCCTTTGGCATCAGTGGAACGTAGCATTTCAGTGAGTAGCGCATACCATGGTTGTTATGGGACGATTATGGTGTATGAAAACCCTTTGCCTCTTGAAGGCCTCTTGGTTGCATAGACTCGGCTGACTATAGTAACTGGCATGCGTTTCTATTGCGTTTTTTGTATACGTTCGCGAGGTGCTTAGTGTAGATGCTTGTTTACTTTTTCTCCGCGAATTCACAGCTGTCACTCTGACTATAAAATAACGTAAAATAAATCGACGACAGCTAATTTTCAGTACGACGCGTGTGTGCACGCCGCGCAACACAGTCGAACGCAAAAGTTTATGGGACATGGAGATCGTAAAAAAAAAGTCTGTTTGGCACTCGATCCAAGCATGCAGCCAAAAAAATGGAGCTTCCCTGCGCGACCTGCACAGTGCACCTTCCAATGCCTGGCCGCGCCTCCAGCAGGCGAGGAAATCCAGCTTTTTTGTGACCTTGATGTTCGGGTAACTTTTGTGGGCATCACTACGTCCTATAGGCAACAAAGCTTACGGGATGTGAGTTCTCGGATTACAAAAAAAAGTTGTAGCGCCGCCTCTCAACCCAGTTGCAAAGTAATATTATGAGTGGAAGTACACGCCCTGTCATACATTCAGACATTTGAGATGATATGTTTGCGTGACAATGCCGAAATACCCCCCCCCCCCCCCTTCCGCCTCCTCGTATTCGGTTGCCTCCTGATTGCGACGGTACGTACGTGTTTCAGACGAACACAAACGTCAAAGGAACTAAAGCGCGGCGAGAAGCCGCACAAATGACAAAAGTTTGGTTAGACGCCTAGATTAAGAAAGCAGCTCTAGTGCTATGAAAATTCTAAATGCATGCTGCAGGAGTTTTAACGCGTGCGTAATTTGAAAATGTAGCTTTAAATGCACGCCACTACGACTGACGTTGAACGTGGCACAGAATGTTGATTTGACTGTCCACACTGCTTCAATCCACTTCTAGGTCATGCAGCCTACCCGAAAACTTGGATCGATAAAAAAATTTGAGGCTCCGAGTCACGGGGTCAAATACAGTTTAATCTAGTTTTCTCTGCACGGACGCACAAGATTAAGATTGCTTTCATAATACACTGGAATTGCAGATTACTTGTAAATGACTGCAATGACATAAAAGACATTGTAAACACAATTCCTCTTGTTGCTTTATATGTGTAAGAAAGCAATTTAGGTCCTCAGCACACAAAGGTGCTAAAGAATTGTACTGTATTCCGCCGTGACCGAGAGGTGGCGAGCAAACTCTCGGGAGGCGTAGCCATCATTGTGTAACCTGGAGTAGCAGCTGAAGCCATAGCAGCCATTGCGGTTGCTTACAAAACCATTACAATTTGTTGCATATATCTTCAACCACACCTCGAAGCAACGCAACATGAATTAGAGAACATTTTAGAACAGCTACCGGAGCCATACTTGGTAGTTGGAGATCTTAATGCGCAATCTTGTTTTCGGGGCAGTGAGAAAACCGATAGCAGAGGTCAAGCCATTGAGGATTTTGTACTATCTAGCAATATTTGTTTCTTGAACACCAGTAGAGCTAATTATTGCTCTCCTAGTTAAGGAAAAATGAGTGTTTTATATTTGCCTTCTAGCTCTCCACTGATTTTTAGAGATTTTAAATGGGATGTTTTCGACAACCCCTATGGAAGCAAAAATCTGCTGAAAACTGCCTGTAATGCCCACCATCAGTCACCCCGACAAAACCACGGTGTTGGAAGCTCCATTTAGGAGACTGGCAACTTTTCAGAAAAGAAGTCACTTTAGAAAAAGTGTTTTAGAAAATCTTAATGCTAATGATATAAATCAAAATTTCACAAATTGTATTCTTGCTGCCGCACACTTGGCTATCCTTCAGTCTTCAGGATAAGTACGACAGAACCATCAAGTGTGGGGGACACGAGATTGCACAGAAGCAAAAAATAACAAAAAACTTGGGGCATCTTTCGCAGATAGCCCACGCAGGAGAACCTTAAAACTTTAAAAACGCAGGAGCTAAAGCGCGGTATGTACGTCGCAATGCCGAAAAAGCATTTTGGAAGAGTTTCATTTCCTCGATAAACCGCCAGGTCTCATCGAAAAAAATGAAGGAGGCAGTACACAAACTAGATGGTCACTACTCCCTGCTCACGGTTCCTCTTTTGATAGCCCCTTGTGTAAAGACAAATATAAAAGACCAAGCAGATACATTAGGCGAGCCTTTTTCCAATGTATCTAGTTCCTCTCACTGCACAGATTCATTTTTAAAATATAAAAACACAGCTGAAAAACAGAGTCTGCCGACAACGGGCAGTGCTCACGAAGCATATAATAGCCAATTTACACTACAAGAAAATAGCAGCGTACTTTCTTCCGGTAAACAGACCAGGGCTATATGATATTCATTACGAAACGCTTGGCCATCTGTCCAGACCCGCTGTAGACTCGCTTCTGAAATTTTTTAACAAAATATGGATATCAGGAGAGATACTGGAGACATGGAAAAAGCCATTTTTGTACCATTATTGAAGCCGGGAAAGGCATCTGCCTCCCCTGGCAATCACAGACCTACAGCACTGACAAGCATTATTGACAAATCCTTTGAAAGTGTCCTGAACATTAGGTTAATGTTTGTATGTGAATCTTGTATCTTATTGACATCCATCTGTGTGGGTTTAAAGAAGCATGCTTTACAACCCATCATCTCGTCCGCCTTGAGAAAACAGTCCGAGAAGCATTTATACACATGCAACACTGCCTTGCAGTCTTTTTCGATTCAGAGAAAGCCTAAGACACCACTTGGAGGTTTGGCATTCTGCGGCACCTTATAGACTTTGACATCCGCGGTAGGATGCTAAAATCCTTGAGTGACTTTCTGTCCAACCGTTTCTTTCAAGTACGGCTAAGTGCCACTCCTTTTAAGAGCATCATTCAAGAAAACGGTGCGCCAGGATGCATATAAGCACTATGATCTTCAGAGTAAAAATAAATTCCCTAGCGAAAAAAATTCCAAAGGCTATCATGAATTCAGTCCATGTCGACGATCTTGAGATTGCTTGTACGTCCTGTAGCGTTACATCATGTGAGAGGCAAATGCTGTTGACAGTTAATAAACTAACAACAAAGTCAGTAGCCGTTCTGTTCTCGCTAAGAGGACTGCACACTCGTCCCACTCTTTATCTGAATGAAGTCACACTACCAGTAAAAGATGAGCACAAGTTTTTGGAATACCTTTTGACAAAAAGTCACATTCCTGCCACACATTAGACACCCTCAAAAAGAAGGCTTCTCGATCCCTGATATATTAAAAGTACTATCCAGAAAACACTAGGGCTTAGGACTTGTCTTTTACAAATTTATCGCTCTGTAGTAACCTCTACATTATGCATGCATAGCTTATGGGTCAGCGAGACCATCGTATTGTAAGTAACCGGATCAAGTACATAACCTAGGTTTGCGTCTTTTCACTGGTGCATACAGCAGATTACTCATAAACAGCCTTTATGCAGAAACTAACAAACCATCACTTGCAGACGGAAGTCACGCGCTTATAGATTATAAAAAAATTGGCTGTGGTTTAGCTCTTGCTAACCCTAGTTGAACTGCGAAAGCTTCGTTTCCTCGGCACGCCGTCTACGCAGCGTCTCATTTCGACGCTCTCGTGAACTCAAACAGGTCTCTTCCGCAGTTGAAGAGTCACTCCGGGACGTGGCACGACCTCTTTTAGCCGCATCTTCGTTACGACGCTTCCCGAGTAGGTTCGGCGCACTCTTCTGGCGTCTCTTGATTGCGTTGTCTCTTCCTCGCTTCGTTCTGTCGTTGCTGCGTCTCTTTCGCGCTCTCCACAACGACTGCAATACTGCTGGTGCTTCTGCTGTTGCTGATAGGAAGAAAGAATAGGAAAGTGCACGGGCCTGCCTACTGGCTCAAGCTGAGCCACGCTCGCTGCCGCGTGCTGAAAGTAGGAGAGCTAAAGGATAGGAGAGCAAAGAGTGAATGAAAAGACGCGCCGCGCTAATATGCCTCGGGCCGATCCCGGAGGCAGTGCAACACCGGGCCGACCCGTGCCAGAATGCTTCAAGCCAAGCACTCTGCCATATTCTAAAATAAGTTTAATATCTTGGATCCAAGGACCCGCAGCAGATATTAAATCAGATATCAGATATCATATATTACAATACACTGAGGCGAAGCGCATATGTATATATATACCATCCGCGAGGCGACACCTCATCTCCCTCCACCCAAGCGGAGCACATCTGCTGCAGCTAGCGGCGACGGTATCGGCGTCGCTAGGCAACGGCGGCTGAAGGCCGTTCGTTGGCCGCGGCATATGACATACAGCATACAGCGCGACGAGCCGAATTAGCTGGCAGGCTGAAGTAGTAAAACTTTCGCTTTAAAATCCGTTCACTGCCTAACACATCTGGCCAAATAGTGACAAAGTACCCATATAGAACACTGTTTAACAACAAACCACAAAGTACCAGGCCACACGTCTTGCGTTTTGAAAAGATATGCCAAAACATCGGGGTACTACACGTTACCTGGAATTGCTGGAAGACGAGATCAGCGACCTCCATATTACACTTTCCCTGCAATCTGTGGTTTCACTGTTACACACTTCAGCAAAAAACAAATTCCGCAACAAGCTATAATACAACACATTTTTACACTCAAGGAAAAATACAGTACTTTCACAGCTTTTAACACATGGTTCAAAAACAGATGCTTACTTTGGAAGCGCAATGGTACAAGGAGGAGGAGGAGGAGGAAAGGCAGGGAGGTTAACCAGAAGTGTAATCGGTTTGCTACCCTACACGGGGGAACAGGGGTGAGGGGATAAAAAAATGAAAAAGAAAGGAGAGTCACTATGAAAAATCAGCGTTGGTTAAAGTCGACGCCTATCATGCAGGCTAGAAGTTCACAAGAAGCGGAGGAGTGCCTTGGAGGCTTTCACCGCCGACGATCGCCGCAGCCAGTGGCCGAGAGACTTCATTTCTGTCAGTGGGCGTGGATCTAGACTCTCCAATACACGGCAGAGCGACTGCCTTTCGGCGTTGTAGGCAGGGCGATCACAAAGAATGTGGGATATAGTCTAGTCATACTCACAGGTGGCACATGCAGGGCTATCAGCCGGACCGATTAAGAGCAAGTAATGGTTGGTGAAAGCTACATCAAGCCACAGGTGACACAACAAAGTTTCTTCACGTCGTGCTAGGCCGGATGGAAGTCGGAGATTCAAACCTGGGTCCAAGGCTTCTAAACGTGAATTGGAAAATTGGCCAGAATTACACGCGGCAAGCGTGATGTCCCGCGCAAGTGCGCGAAGCCTGCCCGCTGCGTCTCATCTCGAAAAGGGGATCGATACAATAACGCCGTCGTGGTGAGCAGTCCGTGCGACCTCATACGCGTGGTGAATGCCTGCTATGCCGCTGTGCCCCGTAGCCATTGGTAGATAACGTCGTGCGCTTTATTTATGGCACACTGATGTAGTTGTCGGATTTCCGCGACCAGTTGCTCATGGACTCCACGGCGAAGAGAAGCTTGTAAGCCTTGGAGGGCAGTTTTAGAATCGGTGAAAGTAGACCACTGCTGAGGGATCACGGCGCAGAGTATACACTTCTCCTAGACTTGTATTTGTTCAGAGGCAGTTAAGGGAAGCGGGAGAGGTCGCTGACAGTGACAGTGGTGCTTGTCGTCATCAATGTATCAAACGCTACGGGAAGTGATCATTGGTCGTACCCTGAGGTTAATCGACTAATGTAATTCTCGTTTTACACCCTTGCACCCCAGTGATCTCCAGGGGTGCAACTAAGAAAAACTACCCATTTAACATCCTGGATCTTGAAGCGGGGTGCAAAAAGGGTGTTACCTAATTACACACACCCTTTTCACGAAAATCGTGGGAGCTGTAAGGGTGAATAGATGGCATTCTGTCCTTAAGGGTGCAAAGTGGTTTACGGTGTACGAATGCACGCATCGTTGTTCGGCAACGAATGCGTTCATTTAGGTTTTCGTTTTCGAAACTTTTTCTGGGCATTGTTACTGTGTCGACGTGTTTCGGTATGGTCGCGAACTACACCGGAGTATACCGCCACTTGCACGGTGCTTGTTATTGTGAGGAAAAGCACAAGAGAGTAGAATTTTCCCGTGGTATCATTTTTTGATGGGCACAAAGAACCCACATGAAACGTGACTTGACGATCACATCATTTCAGCCCAAGACGACCATTTTATCGGCTATGCACGTGTTTTCGCTGCGTGGAGTCAATTCCGAAACATTTTGTATTCATTTTTTATGCAGGTATACAGCGTAGCATGTGCCATATCATTTTACAAGAGAGCCAAGAATGACGGCGTGAGCGCGTTACGCAAAGATAAGAGTCCGATGCGTACAAAGGTTTACAACAATTTCTCGCTTTTTAGCGTAAAAATAGGTGCTGGACTTGCTGGCACTACAATGGTCACTCACTGCTATACTGTTGAATAAGCTATCGCCACCCGATCACCGGGCCAATTAGCTAAGCGGATCTGATGATTTCCTTGTCCGTTAGCTTTTCAGCCATGTGGCAGCTTTCAGCGTCAAGGTCTCACATGGCTCAGCACAGCACACCAGCCCAGTGCCCATGAGCACACCTGGGTGTCATTATAACTGGCCAGCTGCAGGCAAAAGAGCATGGCAAATGTCGATTACTACACACGAACACAACGCAGTTCACTATGGGGGAAGTCTTCTTTGGCGCTATTTCTGCAAAACGAATGCATAGCGAGACAAATTGGTCATTCTGAGCGGCTGCTTACTTCAGATTCTGCTGTATCTTCGAATTCGGGCTCATATAAATGAAATATTAAACCATTAACGAGGATTTTTGGAACAACGGTAGCTGGAAGGTGATTTCTTTATTGCACATTCTCTTCCTGAAACCATGCGCCCACTGAAAACCAGATTTAGTGGGCACTGGTCTGTAACTGCATCTTCAAAGCTCTTCGCCTGCCAAAACAGTTCGCGGCTGGCCGGCAGTCGCAGCAGGCCAGTAAGTGTAGACAAACTTACGATGGCCAAGGTGGCGACGAGTGACGAGCCGATCTTGAACAGTCTAAATATTTAAATGACCAGCGCCCCCGCTTCCACTATACGGCATGCCTGTGTGATTTTGGCGACGCTGACATTAATTTCGAAGGTTGCTCTATTTCTAAGGTTGCTCTACCGGTTTGTTGGGCCGGTAGGTCCAGACAGCTGAGCAGGGCCGCCTACAAGTCCTTTAGGGTAGGGGAAGGGGATAGGGGCGGAAGAGAAGGATTGTGTTGACATGCCCAGACCATGTGGAACGTGTCAGCCACCTCCCCACAGAAAGAGCAGAGGCCAGAGAAAATGTTTGAGCACTGCGGGGCACAGTAGAGTGTTAGTAAAAAGTCTAAGCAGTATTCTCTCGTCCGCTTTCCTTAGCCCCTTGAGAGGAGCCGGGTACTGACGGTGCGAGTACCGGTAATAAGCGGAGATATCCTTGAAAGTTAACAGAGGATAGGTTTCCTGGTCCAAATCGGAAGGGTCTACGTCGGGGGCCCGGTTAGTGAGCGCGCGGGCGACCGAGTTGGCGGCCTCATTCCCTGGCAGGCCCTGGTGGCCTGGAGTCCAAATGAAAAATCGGCTCGTGGGGTCCTGATCCCGAGCTGCTCTCCGAAGTATTCGTTGCGCTGTTGGCGTTATCCAGCCCAGTTCATAATTCTGGCGAGCCCCTCGCGAGTCGGATATGATGAGTTTAGATTGAGCGTGGGAGCCGGCTAGGGCGATTGCTACCTCATCCGCGTGGGCTGTGCTAAGTGCCTTACAACTGAGGCCGTTCACCTGTCTTCCTTCGTTGACGACTGCGGCCGTGAACCATCCTCCACTGGAATGATGTGGGCCCGCAACGTCTACACAGAAAACGCTCTGTTTGGAGCCATAACGCCGGTGCAGGGCATTAGCCCGCGCCTGACGCCGTCCATTGTGGTTCTCTCTGTCCATTTTGGTAGGAAGGGGTCGAACACATTCAGAAAAGGGTACGAGTGCCACAACTATGGAGAGGCGCTCTTCGTACATGTGGCGCGGAAAAATGGTCCCGTGGGAACGCGGAGCCACCTGGTTCAGAAGCGGTGCTGCCTCCGCGAAGAATTTCCACTCGAGAGATGTATACATACCATGCATGTATGCTCATACATGACATGGCTCATACCTGATACCTGATTTAATATCTGCAACGGGTACTTGGGCCTAAGATATGAAACTTATTTTTAGAATATGGCGGAGTGCTTGGCTTGAAGCACTCTGGCACAGGTCGGCGTGGTATTGCACTGCCTCTGGGATCGGCCCGGGGCATATTAGCGCAGCGCGTCTTTTCTGACACTCTTTGCTATCCTATCCTTTACCCATCCTACTTTCAGCACGCGGCAGCAAGCGTGGCTCGGCTTGAGCCAGTGCAGGCCTGTGCTCCTTCCTTTTCCTTCTTCCTCTCAGAAACATCAGTCAGTCAGTCAGGCACTCGAGAGAGGGTGCATGCGCTGAGGCAGCGGAATTAAATTCGTTTTTGGGGGAAGGAAATGCCGCAGTATCAGTCCCACATATCGGCAGACAACTGAACCACGCCGAAAGGGAAGAGAAAAAGAGACTTAGAGAAGAAAGGGAGAAAGAGGTGGCGTAGTGGAGGGCCCCGGAATAATTTCGACCACCTGGGGATCTGTAACGCGCACTGACATCGCACGCCTCACGGGCGCCTTTGCGTTTCGCCTCCACCGATACGCGGCTGCCACGACATTATGATATTTATTTTTATTATGCGAAGCATACTAGCCGCACAACCGAGCTCTTCCTTGCTGCGCCGCGCGCGGCCGCGTAGCTACCACTTGACCTACATCGGCGCACCACGTGATATGACGTCACAACAGCTGTGAAAACTGGGGCTCAACTCGTGCGCTCGCTTGCGGACGCGCAGCCTCCGCCGGCGGCCTAACTCCCGCTCCTACCGCTAGGAGATACTGACATCACGCAATTCTATAAAAGGCGACGCCCTCGTTGAGTCAGTTGAGCAGCGAGATGTCGGCCAGGGAGAGGGCGGCTCGCCAGACCGCAAAGCGCAAGTTACAAAGAGCCACGGAAACGGGAGAAGAACGAGAAGTACGGCTTGCCAAGCGACGTATGCTTCACATCCTAAGCTTAACCATAAGCTAAGCCAGGCCATTTTTTTTTTACAAGCGGGAGGAAGTTACGTCGTTGAGACAGGCCGGAACACACCCGGAGCCGTGAACTGCAAAGACGCCGCCGTTGTCGTCTTTGGCGATATCAGAAGCGTTTCTTGAGGAGCCCTGGGAGGTGCGCGCAAAGCTAGCTTCACTCGCCTTGCGCGTCTCCGGACGATTGTGCCTTCTCAGAGTCGTCTTGCACGCGTCCCTCCGGCGGCTACTGTTCGACCACCTGCAAGGTGTTCGGAAAGCCACAGCCTGTATGCGTCTCCGAGGTAAGACGAACGCTGACCGTGCAGAGCGACCAGCAGTTTTGCGTTTAAGTCAGCCGCTAGCCCCGTGAAGTTTGCTGGCCGCTCTGGGTCTCCCCATATTTGCAGAGGGACACTTTAAACGGCCGTTCAGAACGGATTGTTAGAAGAGCGATCCAATCTCCTGAGCGCCCCTGTGCAAACCTGCAGTGACAACATGGCAGCGATAAGCATCGAGGGAGACGTTAACCATCATAGGCCACTCACTTCTGCCATGCAGGAAGAAGTGTCTGAAGCGTTGAAGTGGAGCCCGCCGGAGCAGGTTGTGGTCGAGGGCTTCTCCATGGCTCTCACTCGACGTGACATAGCCACGCTAATAGAAGGGAAACGGCTTAATGACAATATCGTGAAATTTTACCTGGCCATGATCGCGGAACGCTCCGAGAGGCGAGGCGGTCCGCCCGTGTACGCGTTCAGTTCATTTTTCTTCACCAAGCTCTATCGCTGTGGACCTGGCGGCGCGAAACGCTGGACGCAAGGCGCCGACCTCTTCTCTTACGATAATCTACTGGTGCCAGTGCGCTCTCAGGACGCCTCTCACTGGTGGCTCGCCGTGGTGGATTTCCGGACGCCCGAGATGGTCATCTACGATAGCCTGGGCCCGCGCCAGAAGTGTGCTGAAAGCATCGACGCATTGGCGCAGTACCTGGAAGAGGTGAGCCACTTGCCTGACTGCGACCTGGACTGGAGCGGCTGGCATTTTTGCCCACGTATAGTGCCGCTCCAGAAGAACACCAGCGACTCTGCTGTCTTTATGTGTCGCTACACCGAGTGCCTGACCCGGGAAGTACAGATTTTGTTCGAGCAGAAGCACATGCCGTTCTTCCGCAGGCGTATTTGTGTACGAGATTTTACACCGCAGGCTCCTTTCATGGTGAAGCCTACTTGCAACAACATGAGTCGGTTCAAGTGTCCGTGCATCCAGTATATGGCTTTTGGTTGGCTGTACGCATGTAGCTAAAGTGCGTTTTTTAATGTGATTTGGTGTAATTGTTCTTTTGGGATTCGCGGCCATTGTTGATTTTTTTATATTTACTGCCCCTGGGTATTCATTCCGTATATTTCAGCGCGTGTGTAACCGCTTGCCGGGGCACTAGCGTTCGTGCTTGTTGGTTTTTCATGTCGATAGTGTGCGATTAGTTTTGATTACTGCCGATTGTTGAATGTGCATTGGGTGATAGTAGAAAAGTTATTGGAAGAGACGGAAATGGTGGGGGCGAAGACGGTGCAGCGGAGGGCTCGGACATAATTTCGACCGCCTGGTGTTCAACTTGCGCCGACACCGCACAACACGCGAATATTTTTCCATCGCCGTAGTAAATATCCGGTTCTCATTCTTGTAGATATTTCATTATTGTCTCTTTCCAGATTGCGTTCAGATTGTTTGTGCCTCTTGCTAATTCGTAATAATTTCTTCATTGATGTGCGACCGCTCTGATCAGTGTTCAGTTCCACGTTTTGCATACGTTTTCTGTGTTGACAGTGCGTATGTAAAGCTATTCGGATTGATTGTTAGATCTGTTATGCTGTGAATAATTGACTATTGTATTCTTCGCAATACTTATCCATTGACACTAAAATAAAGCTCCAGTTTGGTTAGAGATTGTGCGAAAATTCTTGGTCACACCTCGGAGTGTGCGCATATTCGAATGTGGACAAACCTCATCCGTCGTTGATGTTCGATTGCTTGCCAATGGCTGATAATATTCGCTTTTGTAGCTTATTTGTTTTGCAATCCGTTTTATACTTTATAGTTTCCATAATTCAATAATATTTTTTACAATTTTCATGTCGCCTGTCAGTACGGATGCTGCCAAGATTCCATCTTTTGGACACGCGAGGTTGTGCACTCAAGATGAGCTCTCCAGCTTTTGCTCACCAAAAACGGAGAACTGGTGGAAGTGACGCCATCCGCGGATAGTCGGCAGGCCGTCCGGCTTTGTTGGCTTGCTAAGTTCCATCCCGCGCTTTGGTGAACGAAGGATGAGCGAAATGTTCTCCCGGTGCCGCTTGATTCCTCCAGTTCGGCTGTTCTTCGAGACGAACTTGCGGTATGCAGCACACCTCTAAGCTTCCTACACAGAATTTGTAATTCTATTAATATTTCTCTTTTGGTCACTTTATTTTCTGACCGTTTGTAAACTTTTTGCCCTTTACAGTTAGTTCACATCCACGCCGAGCTACAGCCACTTTCAGTGCTGTTTTATACCTGTTTTATACGGGCAGTCTAGCCGCGCTCCGCCGTTGTCACACAGCTTGCCACAGTTCTCGGTTACGGCCTCCAACGGCCCCTGGGTGCAACGAATGAAGCAACGCGGTGATCGGCGGAGCGAAGCTGGTATTTTTGCAAATGTCTTAGTTATTTACAATGCAGTGCATGTACAACGCCGAGTTCCGTCCGACGGCGCCGTCCGCTGGCAGCATTGGCTCCACCGCTGCGCCTCCCGCAAGCCGTCCGCATTATGTTGTTTCTAAGGCGCGCTAAAGGAAATCGGTGTGAAACCTGTGATGGTAAGCCGCTCCCCGCTTGCTATGCGCTGACTTTTCCTTGCTGCAAGGTAGATTTTAATAATAATAATAATTGGTTTTATGGAAAGGAAAATGGCGCAGTATCTGTCTCATATATCGTTGGACACCTGAACCGCGCCGTAAGGGAAGGGATAAGGGAGGGAGTGAAAGAAGAAAGGAAGAAGGAGGTGCCGTAGTGGAGTTCTCAGGAATAATTTCGACCACCTGGGGTAGATTTTCGAAATGAAAATTTGCGTAAGTTAGCGCCGTATAATATCGATTTACTTGGCGCCCCCGGAAATGCACACTCGCATTCTGGGGTTGATTATGTTTGTTGTTTTAATTTTTGTGTAATAGCCAATCTGGACCACGGAGTGCTGTTCATTGAGAGGTGTGCATCGCTTGTTACGTGTAGATGCTCGCTCGGCGCTCGTTGTGCTCACTATGAGTGGGAAGAGAAGACTACAGGGGATGCAACGAAAAAGGGAACGTCTTTGAAGACGCCGCAAAACCGCATAGTACAATGAAACTTTCTCCTCCTCCTCCTGAAAACCAAGTTTTTCTCTCTTGTTCTTTCTTTATGAACCTACTTCCTGTCTTCAACGTCGGATAGTTACGCCGGTACATACGCCCTTAAGCTGCCCATATTTCTGGTCTCGAGGCTGGTGGTACTTTATTTGCAACAGGCGCAGCTAGCACTCTTTCTGGTGGCATGGTTGTAATTACAGCGGTGACGAGAAGGGCTTCTCCGAGTAACGTAAAAACAGATATGAATTTTACTTTCGGTGGGCTGCAAGCCTCTGAGCAAAACAAGGAGCCGAAAACTATTAGCTAAATGTTACCAGTTTGGAATTAGTTAACCAGACGGCTAGTTAACTGGCTGAATTGTGTTCCATTGCAGCTCAGTGCTCACCCAAACTGTTCCGAGGAAAGCGCTCGTCTAATTAGAAAAAACCTTTTTACCTGCAAACATTTATTATTGTGTAAAAAGTTCGTGTATATTAGCTCTCCCCCTATCCTCTCTTCCTGTCTTTTCACCTCCTTCATTTCATTTCTACATTCTGCCTGCTATCCATCATTTCCGCTGCCCCAGCTCAGGTGCATCAGTATCGATGGCAGATGCCGGGGCAAGCAAAAATCTTACCCTTCCTTTTTTATTATCAAGTTAATAAACCACTACTACTAAAAAATGTATAAGGAAATCTGTTGCTGGCTGCGAAACTGTCCAATATCCTTTAAACGTCTGACAGAAACATACTAATTTTGTTGCCTGTATGGCGAGGTTTCCAACCACAGTGTAGAGAATTAGCTGCTGCGTATCCTCAAAAAAGGTCAGCACGCTGGGTTCGCTTGTGTTGGTCGGTAGCATGGGTCGGTAACCTTAGTAAGGCTCCTAAAGCGCAGAGATGTTTTCTGCCTGCCTCATGATCCGGTCATATTCAACATTTGCGAGTCGCCCGCCAATTAATGCTATCACGCTGATGGGAATGGAAGGCTTTGAAGCTTCAAGGTTTCCAGAATTTTTTTCTCTTTTACATATGTACTGGTGTATTTAATTTGTCGCAGTGCCTTGTAAATCTTTGACTTTCATGCAATTCGCTCCGCACATGTTCCTATTCAAGTGTACAGATTGGATTGACGGCAAATTTCCTTCTTATGTTTGTTCATGGTTTATGGATGTCTAACGTCTCAAAGCGACTCAGGCTATGAGGGACGTCGTAGTGAATTGCTCCGCAAAATACGGC
This sequence comes from Amblyomma americanum, assembly GCF_052857255.1. Lineage (NCBI taxonomy): Eukaryota > Metazoa > Arthropoda > Arachnida > Ixodida > Ixodidae > Amblyomma > Amblyomma americanum. The sequence goes on from NC_135497.1 coordinate 242,118,455, forward strand.
CACCTGGAGTACATTAACGTGCACTGATATCGCACAATACATGGAAGTCTACAATTTCTCCCCCATCGGGATTCGACCGCCACGGCCGGGATCGAAACCGCGTCTTTCGGGCCAGCAGCCAAGCGCCATCCCCACTCAACCCCCGCGTGCTGCCCAGTTTTCGACAACATATTTCCGTGGCCTTTCATTCCCTCTGCTGTCTGTGTGGTGTACACAATAGTCGGATACACCTAAAGAACCAAGCAGCTTTCCAGTCATCAAAGGACTCCCTTCGGGCACATGGTGTCGGCCGATTCTTATGACCCTGCTAGTGTGACAAAGCAGGTAGTGGTAGATGAAAGGAGATAATCTCAATCCCATATGGTCGAGGAATAGACACCTTTCTCCATTGTGATACCCATTCCCTTCAGGGTCATGCGAACCGGCCGATACCATTGGATGGAAGAGGGTGCGTTGAAAAAGAAAATGAAAATTGGTTTTGAGGAAAGGAATTGACAAAGAAACCGTCTTCATATCTAGGTGGACACCCTATCCGCGCCATAACGGGAGGTTGGTTGGTTGGTTGTGAAACTTTATTTCCAGCGGATATAGAGGAGCGACACGAAGTCGCCCCCCTCTTAAACGGCGGCCGCTATCCCTTGGGCAGCGGCGGCGTCTTCAGCCAGCTGGAGGAGCTTGATCTGTATCCCCGGGTCGGGGCTGAGCAATAGAGCCTCCCAATGAGCAGAGTCGGTAATGAAGTGACTCGCGGGTAGGGACTGCGGGCAGTTCCAGATCATATGGTTTAGATCGGCTTTCGCATCACAATTTTTGCATTTGTTTGAGTAGAGTCCTTCCGAATAGAAGCTACACAATTGGGTTTTGGATATGTGTTAGTTTGAAGTTTACGCCTGTTGCTTGGAGAGCGTTTTATCTGCTGGGGGGAATCTGAGTCTTGCAAGCCTGTAGTGCTGCAGGATTTCTCTGTAAGAAAACAACCTGTCCTTACCAGAGTATAGGGCGGGTAGGCTGCACGACCCAGCTCGGCGGGACAGTTCTCGAGCTAGGTTATGAGCCGCCTCATTACCAGCAAGGGAAGCATGAGCAGGCGTCCAGATTAGGCGAATGCGCCGCGTGGGCTGATAATTTAGCAGAATTCGTGCTGCTTGTGGGGAGATTCTTCCGAACGTGTAGTTACATATAGCCAATTTTGAGTCGCTGACAATGGTTTCTGCCGAGGATCCCACAATGGCTAGAGCAATGGCTGTTTCCTTCTCCAACATGTGTGTGCTGAGTGCGTATAGTGCCCCCAGTTATGAGTGTACTACGTTCCGTGGTGACCACAGCTACCATCTTGTCAGCCGAAGAATCTGCCGCATCTACATATACCACAGAAGTATCGTTAAGAAAGCGTTTGCCTAATGATTTGGCTCTCTCTGTACGACGTTCAGCGTGGAAATCTGGGTGCATGTTCCGAGGTAGTGGAGGAATGACCAGAAGCTGGCGTATATGTTTGGGAAGGTCAGTTGTGGGTCCGCTTTGTCGTTCGTATGTTATGCCTAGTGTGGACAGAATGTGTCTGCCAGTTGGTGTGGCCGATAGTCGTTCGTACTGCGAGACGGTTACCGCTTCAATAATCTCGCTTAGGGTGTTATGAAGACCGAGACCTAACACTTTCTCAGTCGCTGTGTGCATGGGTAGCCAAACTGCCTGTTTGACGCATTTTCTGATTATGGCCTCCACTTTTTGTTTTTCATCTGACTTGAGATGTAGGTAAGGGCATACGTAAGCTATGCGGCTTATCACAAAGGCTTGTACTAAACGGAGATTATTGCTTTCCTTCAAGCCCGAGTGGCGGTTACTAATGCGGCGAATGAGTCGCATAATTTGCTGCGAGGTTCCCTGAAGGTTCCGAATTACGTCACCATTGAAGCCGTGTTCTTGTAGAATTAGACCCAAGATTTTAATTTTGGGCACTCGAGGAATGGGGACTCCGCGAATACTGAGTTCGATGGCCGGTGGGGTTTGCGCAAGGGATCTGATGTTGCGGAATATGAGAAATTCCGATTTGGCTGGAGAGCACCGCAACCCCCTAGGGTCTACATAGTTCCCCACGATATCTATTGCATGCTGTAGTCTCTCCTCGATTTCGGCATCATTGCCCTCGGCGGTCCACAAGGTGATATCGTTAGCATAGATGCTGTGGTGGAGTTGCGGAACCTGCGCTAATTGGTGTGGAAGTTTCAACATTGCAACGTTGAAGAGAAATGGTGATAGGACCGATCCCTGTGGGGTGCCCTTGTTGCCGAGGGGGAAGTCATGCGAGTGGAGACCTCCTACTTGAAAATGCGCCTTTCTACCCGAGAGAAAGGCGCGGATATAGTGGAAGGTGCGGGCTCCCACCCCGAGTTCATGAAGGTTCTTCAAGATCGCATCATGTCTGACATTGTCAAAGGCCTTTTCCAGGTCAAGTCCAAGAATTATTCTGGTGTCCCGCGTTTTTGCCTCAATAATCTGATGTTTGAGCTGAAGCATTACATCCTGCGTAGAAAGTTTTGGTCGAAATCCAATCATGGTTGGAGGGTACAGCTCGTTCTCCTCCATAAACCGGTTGAGGCGGGTATGAACTACGTGCTCCATGAGCTTACCTACACAAGACGTGAGCGAAATCGGCCTGAGGTTCTCAAGGCTGAGTGCCTTCCCTGGCTTTGGGATGAGAATGATCTCTGCCGTTTTCCATATTTGTGGGATGGAGCCCTCCGACCAGCATTTCTGCATATACGCAGTTAGTGATTGTAGCGACACTTCATCCAGGTTGCGGAGGATCTTGTTGGATACTGCATCTGGGCCAGTGGCGGATTTGCAGTTTAGCCTGGCAATCTCTGCCCTAACCTCATCCACAGTAATGGGGAAGTCGAGCTGCGTGTTTTCCGGACCAGCATAATCTGGGAAGGCTTGATTAGGAGCATTGCCAATATATCTATATTTAAGTTCAAGGAAAAGGTCCTCTGGTGGGCCTGCATACTCATGCACAAGCTTCCGCAGGTTCTGCCTCTGGGTGGTTCTGCTACCTGTAGGGTCAAGTAGATGACGGAGCAAGTGCCAAGTCTTAGAGACTCCCATATTGCGATCTATTTGGTTGCATATGTCATCCCAGTTTTGTTGAGTAAGTTTAGCCGCATGATCCTCGATCTCCTTGTTTAGCCTAGCTATTCTTCTGCGCAAATTGCGGTTCCACCGCGGTCGTTTGAGTCGGTTCACGAGCCCTCTCTTTGCCTCCCATAGGTGTAGAAGCCGGCTGTCCGCAATCTCCAGGTGGTCAGCCTGGTCTAACGTATGGGTGACTGCTTTGGCATATTGACAAAGATCCTGTGCCCAGATATCTATGTCTAGTATTTCGGGGGTATCAGCTTCTCGGGCGGCTCTTTTAGCGCGGAACGTGTCCCAATCGACAAGGGTGGGGGCTCGAGCGCTACGACGTTTGGGGCCAGTTGAGGTCACTATTTCCAATATGTAGTGATCGCTGCCGAAATTTTGTTGAGTGTTTATCCATGTTGGAGTGCCCGAATTTTTAGCAAAAGTTAGATCGGGAGACGTATCCATGGAAACACTGTTACCGCAGCGGGTGGGGACTAGTGGATCTGTAAGAAGAGTCAACCCACACTGTTGTGCGGTGCGCCACAGTTTTCTACCTTTAATGTCCTCCTGTGCGTAACCCCAAGCCGGGTGTTGGGCATTAAAGTCTCCCGTGAAAATGACGGGGTGATTGCCTGCGAGCTTCAGGGTCGCCTGAAAAAGCGTGCCGAAGCTTGCTTTCCATAACTTTGGGCTGCTATAGATATTCAGCACAAACAGACTGTGGTCGGGTTTCCTAGGCGGAATTAATTCGACTAGCACGTGTGTGACATTTGTGACTGGGGTATCGTGCTGTACTACCGTAACATTTCGTTTGACAAGAGTCGTGACTCCAAGCGTTCCACCCCACGATGAAAAAGATTGATACCCAGCTAGCTTGCTATTAGTTTGTGTCTCTTGTAGTTCGATTAAGTCCGGTCTGTCCCTATTGTTGAGGAATTGTTGGAGTACAGCTCGTTTGCGGCTAAATCCTCGGCAGTTCCACTGCCAGATGGTGTAATTGGGTTGTGGCGCCATGTTGTTGCTAGTCGGATACCGCTTCAGAAGAAGCGGGTTTGCGAATTTTGTGAGGAAGGAGCCTGCTCTGTGCTTCCTGGTGCCAGCTGCCTAAGTTAATTAATTCCTGCCGGTGTCTGCACAATTCTTCCATGATGGAAGTGATTGTAATCTGCACTTGAATGAGGGTGCTGTTAGTCTGCGTTTGCGCTTCTTCAATTTTGTGAATGGTGTCGGCTAGTGTTTGGCCTTCGGACAGGTAATCGCCTGCTTTTCGCTTAGGTGGGGGTGCCCGCGTTGATTCAGCATGCATGTCCGCTCCGGCGGAGGTAGAGGGGGTAGGGTTATTGGCGCTATCGGTCGTAGGCGGTGACCCAGCCTGCATTTGTTGCTGTTTTAGAGCGGAATTTTCTTTCTTTAGGTCCTCGACTTCACGAAGTAATTTCCCTACCAGCACTTTCAGGTCTGCTAACTCAGAGAGGTTGGAGTTAGATTTCTGGGAGGCTTTATCTGCCCAGCCTACCTTTTGCGTGCCGACGGCGTCCTGGTTCAAACCGGGGTTCCGTGGCTGGTGTGAAGGAGTCCTGGATTTGGAGGCGGACCGGCCTCTCGGTTCCAGTCGTGGAAAGGAGCTGGATCGATGTCTATAATTTGTTCGTCCCCTGATTTTGGAGCGGCTGCGTCGCTCTTTAGACTGCGGCGACTCTTGGCTATGCTGGGTCAGATTTGGCGTTCCTGTTCCCAGCGGCGTTTGCTGACAATGTATGGAGTGCGGTAGATTTCGCGGCATTTGTTGCTGCCCAGTTCATGGCCCTTACCGCACAAGGCACACTCAGGCTCGCAGCTATGTGTCACAGGAGGATTGGCCACGCCGCGGCAGCGAGAGTTTTTCGGGTCCGGGCAAACGTCTCTGCGATGTCCGAGTTGTCCGCACAAAGAGCACACTTCGTATTTTTTTTTGTAGAGGCAGCAGCGAATCATGCCACCACCGAAGCTGATCCAACGGGGAACTCGCTCACCGTTGAAGAGAATGAGGACCGTCTGCGACTGCGCACCCATGCGCCGGACTCCACATATTGGAGGATTCCTTGGATGCTGAAGGTTCGCAAGGATGTCAGCGTCCGATAGATGTTTCGGAACGCCTTGGATCACTCCTTTACCACTGCCATCCGGCGTGGCGACATACGAGGTGATGGCGATCTTGTTCGCGCCGTAGATGAGCTCCTTGATGTTTAAGTAGCGTTCCACTCGTACCGCGGAATGGGTGGCCACCAGTATGGTGTGTTGCTTGAAGTTGAGTAGCATGCAGTCTTCAGATGATTCTGCCAAGGTGAGGCCCGCGGCGTCCCGGATGAGTTGAAAGATGCCGAGTTGGCCACAGCTCTCGAGTATACGGAGGCCGCCCGATGGCCGGAATATCACCTTGGTTAGGCCCTTGGGTAGGCGAGGTAGGTTCGACGCCACCGATTGTCGAGCAAGTCGTCGGCCAAGCTTTTTCGCAGAGGAGTCGGCAGAGTGCCGCATGCTGCCCTGTCCCTGGGCGCGATCGGTTCCATTGTGTGCCGCGGGGTTATTCCTTTGGCGTTCGTGACCGGAGCGTTTCGATTCACCGACGGTGAACCAACCATATTGGTGCGAAACTTCTTCGGGGCTAATGTCCGTCCCCTCCACGGTGACTTCCATGTCCAATGTTGGAGGAAGATCCCACTCAGATAATGCGGCACAGCCCCGTCAGAGCGGGGTCGCTAGGCCTGGCGTGGGCCTAGCGGGCCGTGCGTACCGTCGAGAGCCGAAACGCAGAAAAGCCCGCAGAAACAGGCAAAAAGGGACTTGCCGATGCGTCCGACGGCGTTATCCGAGCTTCGAAGACGAAATCCAGACAAGAGCGGTGTTGACCGTCGCTGAATTCAGCGGTGGGCATGGGTGAAGCGAGGAGCGTTCGCGCGAGCGTCCGATCCACGCCACGTCCGAGCCGGTTCTCGAGAGAGAGAGAGAGAGAGCAATATCCGCGGCGAGGTGCACGTTGTAACGGCATGTGCCTCCTCGGAGTGCGGCCACGGCTAAATCGCAAGTTAGCGGAAAGTAAAGCTTTCGCTTTAAAACCCTACTACTGTGCGTGCTTCAGTATGGCTACCTATGGAAACCACTAGTCGATCGAGCTCAAACGTAGCCAGGGAGATGCAGCTTTCCGCTTTCTGCCAGGTTTAACCAGAGCTAAACTACCTGCAATTTTTTTATCCCGCTGAGGTGGCTCACTGGTAAGAATGCTCGCCTGCTAATGCCCAGGACGCAGCGTACAATCCCGCGGCGGCCGCGTTTCGATTGATGCGAATTTCAAAAGTCACCGTCCACTACGGAGGCTCTCCCTTACTTCAATCTCTCCCAACTCCTTCTTTCCCGGTATTAAACGGACACCGAGGAGAAACTGAAGTTAGCCTGCAACGAAAGACCATGGCATTAGAACGAAAAAGAGACGACACCAACGAACACCGGAGGTTTTATACGCTAGAAAAGACCAAAAGACATAATACAGGCGTTGCTACCACCGTCTAAATACGCAAATAACATTTATGCGTAGACACCGAATTTTTGCACAGATCCCACGTTCTATTATCCTACACTGCCATTTACTTCAAAACGGCAGCAAACGATCCTTCGCGCTGGTCGCTTCCAGACTTCGATTTCACTGGCAGGAAAACTATTAATTTCATTTTGCTCTGGCATGAGCATTTCATTTCTGCCTGACAAACGTCAAAATATCCGCAAAGAGCAAGTGAATAAATTTTTACTGAGAACAATAATCGCATTGAGCTGTCTTCGGTTTCCCTTGAAACACTACTGATGAACGAAATCAATCAAGAACCCTCCTCCGCGACACTTTTCTGTCTTCCGTCCTGCATTCCTCTCTTCATCCTTTCCTTCATTCCTTCCCTCAAGTTGCGGTTCAGGTGTCCATCTGGAAATGAGACAGTGGCTGAGTCTTTCCTTTACGCAAAATCAATTTTTCTGCGTGGTGAAGCTGGGCTGTCCACCGATAATTCGGCTCCGAGGCTCGTGGTTGGACCACTCGGCTGTTGAACCGAAGGTTCCGAATTTGAATCCAGCTGCGGTGGCTGCGTTTTAATGAAGGAGAAAAGCAAGAAGCGAATGGGTGGTGTGCGATGTTGAAATTATTCCCGGGCCCTCCATAACTCCACCTCTTTCTCTCTTTCTTCTTTCACTCCCACTTTGCTCCCTTCCCTCACAGCTCGATTCAAGTGTCCAACGATATATAGAGATACTGCACCATTTGCTCTCCCCAAAAGCCAGTTGTTGTTGTATTATTGTTATTTCATTTGCTCATTTCTCGGTGGCCACTTCAACCTCGCCGTGAGGGAAGGAAGGAAGGTTGCGAGTGAAAGAAGAAAGGAAGAAAGAGGTGCAGCAGTGGAGAGCCTCTGTGCTGTGCGATATCAGTGCACGTTAATGATCCCCATATGGTCGAAATTACTCCTGGACAGATCACTATGCCACCACATTCTTCCTTTATCTTCCTTTCTTCTTTCACTTACTACTTTATCCCTTCTCTTACGGCGTGGTTGACGTGTCCGCTTATATGAGATACAGATACTGCGCCATTTCCTTTCCCCAAAACCATCTTTCAGTTCAATTTTTCATTTGCAAAAAAGTGGGGTCTCCAGCGCTAGTGATCGAGTTAATGTATATTCCTTGCCTACAAAAAATACATATTCTATTGGCTTCGCTATTGCATTGTGAACGTGCTGGCGCATGCCCGTACGGACCGGGCCGCCTTGAGACGACGCACAGTGTGTTCATTTATAAGGGATGCAACGCGCGACAGACAGACACTACGGTGACACCTCACCGGCGCTATGGAGGGAGTGAAGAATAAAGTAATGAAAGCGGGCAGAAAATAACGTCTTTCTTCAAGCGACTCTGATAAAAATTTGGAAGTTGCTTAAGGAACTTTAAGAGTCAGACGCGACAGCGTGTTGCAGCGCTGCCAAGGGGTGCACGGAACGAACGCCAACGCCCGTTCGGTGCGACGCGTGGCCCGCTGGAGAATTTAAGGAAATGATGCCTCTCTCAAATACCTCGGTGGACACCCGAATTGGGCCGTGAGGGAAAGAAATTGAAATGAAAATTGGTTTCAAGGAAAGGAGATGACGCCTGTCTCACAATTCTTTGTGGTCATCCGTACCGCGCCTTAAGAGGAGGAAAATCCTTTCCCTTTCGGCGTGATTCAGGTGTCCACCGAGATGCGCCATTTTTCGCTCACGGCGCCGACGACACCGGCTTTTCTGCGACATGAGCTAATTAACGCTGTCGCGTTAAGATAAATTTGGATTATAGAATTTCGCTCGAAATCAAATTAATTGCAGGCTATGCGGTGTGCCCTGATATCTCAATGATATTGTGCAGTTCTAGAAGCCAAAGCTTAAGAACAACCAGTGCTTCTACGACCGTTCGGCAGTACTGCATGAAGGTAAGATGTAGGCATCTGCATTGACCTAAGTAAGCATTAAGCCTTTCCCAGTCTTCCTGTCGCGGCTTCTGTGCACTCATGTGTGAACTTGTATACACTGTAAAAAAGTATGTAGAATTACAGCCGTTTCTGTGGAAATTTATTACTGGGAATACCGGGAATGTGATCAAGCAAAAGACAGATATTTTCTGTTTTTTTACCTCCGTTGTCTAGTCACGTGCATTTCTAGTAAGAATTAAGCAACGAAAAATGCACCTGAAAATTTTTGAACAGTTTCGTTTATTTTTTAAAGCCTAGAGTGTAGTAAACTAAATCGCATCGCTAAAATTTCCGCACAACTAGTACTCTGTGGTGCTGCTTTGATGCAGAGCTGCACTTCGCAAGATGGCTGCCGAATGAAGATCGGTGGATTTCTTGCGGAGTCGATTGGTTCGCTATATTTGGACAGGTGAGTGAAAAAAATCTTTTCCGCTTGATATAGAAAGTATGTTTTGCTTTGTGTCACCTGAGGTGGTCTCTAAACTGTATTGTAGATTATACGTGCGATGGAGGTCGATTACTGCAGCGAAATGTTAAGGCATGGGCACGGAGCTCGCATCTCACAAAATGGCGGCAAAGCCCGAGCCGTGTGTAACTTTCACTCCCACCTTGTGGTTTCAAGCTCTGCTTCGTAAAGTTTTCATTCAGAAGCTGCAGCTCTAACACGCAGTTAAAGCGAACAGGACCAGCGCTGACGTGCGAATGCCTTGCCGCCGCGGACGTCGCCGTAGCGGCAAGCGTCGTGTGTTTAGTTCCATCCTGCTAGCTTCTAAACCGTGCTACGGCCTCGCTACTGCAAACCACGAAGCCTTAAGTTTCCTCGCGTTCATGATTGTCTCTAAGGGCTATTTGAAATATTTCCACTGCGTTTTAGCGTATAGTACGCGTTGAAGTTCAGATTTTCCAGGGGCCGGGTTCTCGCTTGGGCTGCGGCTCGCGGGATTGGCCGTCGCGCGGGCTGTCGTCATGCAGCCGGCGCACCGGCCAATCGGGCAAGCCGAAATCAGTATCGCATGATTCCGGCACCTGCGTCATGTCGTTCAAAAATGCAGCGGCATCGCATCTTGCTTACGTGGGGCTACGGCTGAGCGGAGGTCCTTCGGCTGGCGCTATCCTCGAAGTCACGAGTGTTCAAACTCTATGTACGCGAACTTTCTCGTGAAAACAAAGCTGCCGTCTGGGCGCTTGCCTAGCTGTCGACAAGCAACGCCGACCCGGAGGCGGATCGCTCGTTTCCCGCTTTGCGGTTGCTGCGCGGCTGCGCTGCCCCGTGTATTGCGGTGGAGCATGTCTTCGCCTCAGTAGGCTCGGTGGCCTGGTCGCCGCCGCTGTATCGGCTTAAGCGTCAAATAGATTCCACACGGCTTTTGCTATGACCGTGAAATATAATCTAAAAATTGTAAAGTTGAATATCCTGTTTGCTCTGTTTGCCGGGTAATGAAAACTACAGTACTGGATTATATCACGTAATACGGACTGTTATGACGGTGAGAAGTATGTTATGTTGAGCACGGGCCGTCGATCACCCCCACGGGTCCGTTCTCTTCGCCGAAAACTGAATTGCTGGCGCTGAATTGCAAACGGCGTAGATGCTTGACAGCATGCTGAAATTACCAGCAGATTGAGGGCGCAGGCTACTTGACTGCTTATTAAGGGCTAAGCTTTGGCTTCGAACGGATGCGCATTTTTGCTGACGCAGTCCGTCGCGTCGCCTGTCGCCGATGCTTACATGCAACCTGGTACGAGTTAGCGGTGCTTGCCGCGCGCAACCAGGCGTGCAGATGGCGATATGTGCTATGCTGGTAAGTGCGCATCTTTGTAGCATCTCGAAAGCAGCAAATAGAGCGTGTAACTTAACTGCGTAGCCTATTCATTGAAGAGCGCGTAGCAAGCAGCATGGAGGGCTTACTTTGAACGAGGCTTTAGCCATGTGTTTACAGCGATGTCCGCCGTAACCTAATAATGAGAATACACGGAGAATGTTGCAGGCATAATTAAACAATTTCTTTATTTTAACTCAAGGATGAACCAACTGGCCCGATTTAACACTCGAAGTCAGTGTTCGTGAGTTCAAGTATGAACCGTATAGAGGGCATGACACACGTATGCCCCAGACAACCTCGTCAATTCGATTTGATATGTACGTCGCTGTGAGACATTCATGTTGCACCAGACCTCTACTAGAACTGACTGGAATCACAGCATGCTGGAATACATGCAGATTTTAGAGCATAGAACTGGTGCTTTTCTCCTGGCTTAAGTATATTAATAAAGAAACTTGCTTAACGGTATTTCAAAGGCTGAGATTATCTCTGGTGGGTACTAGCAAATCGGTAAAGCAAATTAATCCTTCCATGAATTAATATTTATATTCTGTCATGTATTTTCAATATAGCACGACTGCTGGAGTCAAAGAATTAAAGCTGAATTTGGCTACTCTCGTTACTCTATAGTGGGATCGGGCAATTCCTGCAAAAAATCACTACTGGGTTGTGCGGAGCGAGAAAATCTTATGCGTGCACGAGGGTTAAAAGCGAGACTGAGCGAGCAAAGCCTGCGTCTCATCAACCTCACCGTCATCCGATTTCCGCCGCTTTGGTTATTTCGCCTTTAGTACGGCGTTCTTGCGGGATGGTTGGTTCACTCTCGATGATGAATCAACATTTCTTCTCGATGGAATGAGGAAGCTGCGCAAGAGGACGGGGACAATGAAACGAACACTACACCAGGGGCGCAGACTGCCAACTGTTTATCTGCCCGTGGTGTGATGCACGTTTCTTTACCTTCTGTCCTCGTCCTTTTGTGCAGTTTCTAACCTTGGTTAGTTATTTTATTGTCTGGGATGATGAAGCAGTAAACCATGATGCCCCTGAGCAAAGTAAGCAAAGCCAGGTGCGATAGCGCAGTCGCTTGCTTGGTGGGAACTTATTAGAGTTTTAGTTGTGCGTCCGCAAAGGCTTGGCGTAAGGAAGGAGCTTGCGGGAACGGTAGTTCGCATGTGCACAACGCAAGCGCTAGGTGGGGTTCTTTTTTAAGATTTACAGATTGTATTTTGATAACTTTGAGGACTACGCCGGTGCTTTCTGTTGTGCTGGATAGTACATCAAAGTGTACATACTGTACAGCCCCCGTCAAAAGCATACAGCCCAAGGGGTTTAGTCTAAGCTGTTTAGTGGGACTCCGAAGCCCATCCAGCAGTCCAAAGCTTGGGAGGATTGAAGAGGCGAAGCCAGTCCTCTTTCGAGAGATTACGGCCACTGAGGATGTATAACGAGGCATACACCAAACCTTACAAACAAACCCCTTGGGTCGTAGATTTTAGACAGGGGTGTACCTCATATCGCTCAATAATTAGACGATTAATCAGCCTAACTTAGCTAATAAACTGTGTTATTTCTGCTTAAGAGGGCAAGGTTATATTGCAAAATTTATTCGTTACCATAGAAGGTTAACCTTGTTTTTAATTTTTTTTACTCCGCAACGTAGTTCGAAGTATCGAAGGAAAGCTTGTCCAATTGGCTGGCCCACATTACTTAACTATACAATGCAGTCGCTGTTCATGGCATTGGCGCCGAAATCTAGTTAATTTATACATCACCCAATGCACTAACTGCGCCTGTATTTGATGCATGCATTAGAAGTGCGAGAAGCCTTTTTTTAATGATTAAGTGGTGCTGGAAAGCCGACTCAACGAGCTTTCAGGTGCGTATTTTTGAGAGCCGATATTTCGAACGATACTGCCGATTAAGAATATTTAAAAAACAGGTGATATTCGAAGTTGACTGCTATTATTTTGCAATAAAACCTTGCCTCTAAGATCAAAAACAGAAAAGTCTATCAAAGTTAATCCTTTAACTACTGACACATTTGAAGCCGCCGCGGTGGCTGAGTGGTTATGGAGCTCGGCTGCTGGCCCGAAAGACGCGGGTTCGATCCCGGCCGCGACAGTCGAATTTCGATGGATACGAAATTCTAGAGGCCTGTGTGCTATGCGATGTCAGTGCACGCTAAAGAACCCCAGGTGGTCGAAATTTCCGGAGCCCTTCACTACGGCGTCTCTCATAGCCTGAGTTGCTTTGGGACGTTAAACCCCCATAAACCAAACCAAACCATGATACATTTGAGGTATACATAATGTCTGCTTTTCTGTACAGTCCAGCTCAGGAGACCACACCGACGTAAATAAGTACTTAAGATAAAGATCTGAAAAAGTGGCGAAAATCACCATGTGTATAAAATATAATTGGATAGAAAAAATGTATCTGTCCCGCTCTTTATCCGCCGCATTACACACACACACACACACACACACACACACACACACACACACACACACACACACACACACACACGCACACACACACACACACACACACACACACACGGTAATGGAATCAGGGTACGGCATTCAGGCTTTTGTTTTTTTATTGGAGAGGGGTGCGTTCTGCCTTGGGAAACTGTGGTAGCTAGAGGTAAGGCAGGAAAGACCGTAACGTTTTGAAAAAGCACGTTCACCTTGTTTTATCAATCAATTCTCCTCATTCACATGGCCACATGTGCTGTCGGGGCTATGAGTTCCTAGGACGCATGAGCTACGAACGAAGCCGACAGCTTTTTATTAGCCAGTAGATCTAAACCTCACTTGTGGAGATGAAAGTCTATCTCCAGTTCTTTAATTTTTTTTAGTAAAATGATGCCATCAGTCGGAAACATGGCACATAATTAGGCATTACAAGAGTACTATAAAACTTCGGTTTCCGATGGTACCTGTATGACTGGAAACTCCGCCAACACATACGCCTCGTAAACAATGAGAATGTAGGAGCACCACATGCTCTTTCCACCTAGCAGTATCTGCGACTCCAGCTGATGTACAGTTTTCGTCCTGATGTACGGTCCGTCGGCTGGCGGGCGCCTCAATATGGTGAGTCAGCCACGTACAAAGGCTCTTGCCTTTGACGTCGTAGTCCCTGGTGGCACTAGTCCTGAGGATGTCTTCGATGTGACAGCCTCCGTAGTTGGATTGGAAAAAGTTTACTGTGTCCAGCACCTCGGTGGACGCAATTACCAAGTAGCCGTGAAGAGTAAAGCCGCCATGGCTGCAACCCTTGATGTGTCCTGCCGCATAATCGGCAAAGAACGTGTCGCCATCGTCCCCCTGAGCCTTCAGGTAACTGTTCTTTTTCTGCGCTCCCGCGTACCGAGTGATGCGCTTGCCAAGGCTCTTTCGCCGAATGGCAAGGTGCTGCACATAAGTCGCGGCATCATGGGGTCGCGTCCCACTGTCACCACCGGGACGCGGTACGTCCGAATTGAAATGAAGCCGGAGTCGGCCGTTGCTTAACTAGATCAAGGTCGCTGGCCACCGCGAGACATGCGATTACAAAGGCATGCAGCATGTTTGTCGGCGTCGTGTGTCGACTGCACACTTCAGAGCGCAGTGCACGCCTCCGTTCTACACCTGCTGCTGGGTCTTCGGGCACCGAGAGCAAGCTTGTGTGCAGCCGTGTCTACGTTGTGGTGATCCACACGCTACCGTGGCATGCGCGATCACGCCCTCGTACTCGTATGCTGCGACCCGACCTGCACCTCCGCCGGCCGCACAGGCATCCGATGAAGCCATCAAGGAGCCCGGCGTTTCCGACACCGAAGCTGTTACGGGTGGTTCCTCTGCGTCTCAGAGCGTCTGTGTGGAAGAACAGGTGCCTGCGGCTGATGCGTCCAGTAATGCGCCTAGCAAGCCCACAGTAAATGTGCCTGCTCTGTAAGTCTCAGGCTCTCCAAGTGTACCTGCCGCTACTGAGGCCGAGACCATTGTGCCCCTGAAAGTCTCTGATGCTGAGGACAAGCCGCTCTCAGAGCCCGCGCGGCAGCCAGCAGGCAGCGTTGCGGCTTTGAGTAACAACGCCAACATACCTGAGGCCGATGATGACGAGAGCAGCCTTGGCAGGAGCCAAGGCCATCTCCTGACGCGGAACCTGTGCAGTCGCCGTCCTCTTCTATATCGAGGATTAACGCGAGCACTTCTAGCACCCTGTCCAGATGTTGAGATGGTCGCTTCGAGTTCGAGCTTAAAGCATCCACATGCGTCGACAACGGACTCGGACATTTCTGCTAGTCGACCAAGGAGGCCTCGTTTCTCCTCTGGTCCGACCGTACGAAAAAAGTGATGTGGTTTGGCGCCGTTAGCAGCGCGATTTGTATTGCCTAAACATCATGACTGCTCGTTTTATTTTTAATTTCCAAAATGACTATTGTTGACATCATCACTCTTAACGTGCAGGGGTTCCGCAATGTTACGAAGCAGGCCGCGGTGGAGCTTTCGCTCGTTCATCGGGCTGCGATATTCTCTGCATGCAAGAATCCTATTTTTTTCTCCTCAGTGACGTGTTGGAATTTAAGCGTGGGTTTGGCATCGATGCTTTCTTTTTGTACGCCAGCACGCGTTCTAGCGGCGTTGGCGTTCTTGTTTTTACCCGCGTACTCCTGCGAGACCATCATGTTACGTATACGATGCGCTTTGAAGCGTGCTTGCGTTCGACTGAACGTTTATCATAGTGCGCCTGAGATTTATTTGCAACTGCGCATTCTAATTTGGCAAAATTATTCTTTAAAGATCTAGATGGGTATTTTCTTGGAGGACGTAATGTTGTGATGTTGGGCGATTTCAAGTGCGTCTCGATACGGTCGCTTATGTACAGGGCCTCGGTAGGGGCAGGCCAGGCTGGAATCCGCGCGAGTTGAGCCGCCTAGTCAACCATTTTACCCACACAGACTTCTTATGAGCTCTTAAAACGTGGAATTGTGGACGCCGACCACAACATAGAAAAGAATACACAAGAGACGTTTCGGCTGCCATACGGGAGCATTGTTCACAGTAAAAAACAAGAAGCGAGTCTCCTCAGACACGTATTACATGTGCGATACGTTTGCAGTGGTGTGAGCAGATGCGCATTTTAGGCGTGACCTACGACTGTGTTGGAATGTGGGATGGTATGGGCTCTTCGGTCGTAGAGGGCATTACAGCCCGTGCGCAGAGGGCGCAGAGATTTCACCTGCCTCTGCTTGAGAGGCGCTACCTGGTTCATTCGCACATGTTGGGTGCCTTCTGGTACCTTTTCCACGTTCTTAAAGCACCCTTCTACTTCACAAGGCGGGTGCAGACTACAGTTTTTCCTTTTTTTTTGGCCAGGCGGAACCGAGCTTGTGGCTCGTGATGTTCTTGGAGAACCACGGGAAAGAGGTGGTTTTGCCTTTCCAACTTAGTCCATCACGTCCTCGCAGTTAGCTTTGAAGTGCCTTTTGCGTATCTTGGTGAGGGACGGGCCTCCCTCGCGTTTCACCTGCTTGCTGAAAATTTTAACTGAATTGTTAAAACTTCCCAAACTCAAAAGCACCACATACAAGCAGTTCTACTTTCTCTGTATTATTTAAACTACCGACATGTGAAACATACAGGTGCAATGATCAAGAGTCGCTGTAGAACAATTCATGTTTAGGGCATTTATTGTCACAGACGCCAGCCACAACGTAAATGCTATAGAAACCGGGCCAGTTGTTTACGCAATACGCTGACTGATCGTTGCAGGCGACGGAAATAAGCCCAGAAATGAAAGTGGGCAAGCGGCAGCTGTAGAGGTAGGTAAAGAAAGAAAAAAAAGAAACCGCTTCTCTTCCCGTATCCCTCGTCATTACATTATATCGGCATAGTTCAGGGATTTCGGCGTTCTTTTACCTTGTGTGCATTTAGCGGAGCAGTACTCCTCTTAGGGCTCTTGCTGTGCACTTATGTTGAGTCATGTCGTTATCGCGCTGTGTCTCATAATCAACTTGAACAAACTGCCACATCTACTACCTTTACTTCCAAACTCTCTGCACCGCTAATAACCGTTTATTTCACTTGAATTTCCCTAAAGTGTCGAGGAGGACGACGATATGATGTCCTGTTAACAGAGAAGGCATGTCCACAATGTCAGCTGTGCAGTGCATTGCCGCACAGTTATCCTCCTTCGCAGAATATACCTTCAAAATGCAGACTCTCTATTGCCCCACACTGTTCATGTCGATACGTGTCATGCTAAACGGTTGGCAGAAAATTTTGAGGAATTCAGTGACAATTCCGCAATAAAGAAGGCGGGCTTCCCTTCTCAAAAGCGTGAGGGGGCTCAGAAAACGTGGTGGCCGCCCTGGCACCAGCTGGAACAGCGACTGCTGAATTTTCGGCGAAGCTCATAGAACGCGATTTCTGCAGCTCTGGATGAAACTTCGCATTGGGGTGTCCTCTACTCTTAAATTTGCATGAAAATGTAAAGAAGTTGTGTTCAGACTCCATCTGTTCTGTGCAGCTGTGTACCTAGATCCTCGATAACACGTCAAGTTGTAATTCTTGACGCTCTGTAATTGTCTCCCTAAGTTCCTAAGCAGGGCAATGGCATAACCATATCGAATGCTGCTAAGGTTTTTTTAGAGGCGAAAGCCTTTAATGGCTCATAACCCCGGTCGAGATCATGTCCGTCTGTTACATCGCCAACCAGAAGTCACGACAAAAGAAGTGACGTCATACCGTCCGTCCGTTCATTATGCTCAACTCATTAAGAAACAAAATATTTGTGCACGATTGGATTCGAACCACCATCCTTACGTTCAGCAACGTTCAGCGTGCTAACGACTAAGCTACTTCCTGCCAACGCATACGTAGTTCTCCCTGTCTAGGATGCTGGAGAGTGTTTGCAGAAAGGCGTCGAATGAGATGGATGCCTCCCAAATGCCCTCCAGTGTTTACAGCATTGAATATTGTCACGTAGTGGTGACGGCAGTCGAAGCAGCGATGAAGACAGACGAAAGTCTTCTAAAAGAAAACTGTTTATTGGGCTGACTTGCACCCAAAATGGACTGAATCACTCGGCGGCGGTGAAGCGACAAGCGTGCTCGGCGGTCGTCGAACTGAATGCCCGCCGCTGTCGGCCGTGCTCAATTTAAAGCTGACAGCGAACTTTCGAGATAAAGAGCGCAAAGTTACTAGGACGTTCCGGAACAACGTAGAATCAGCTCTGCCTGGCTGCGATCAATCGAGATAAATCTAGTCGCGTCTTGCGTCGCAAACAAAGCGATAAAGTGGTGTGGCGGCAGATTTGAAAAACGAACGAACACTGCAAATAGTCGCGGCATTACTCCCCTCTCAAAGAAGCATCGACCCGATGCATTAAAAAAAATAATGCGACTAATAAGGGAAAAAAACGGATCTTGCGAAAATAGAGCATGGAAATGCCGCGGCCTTTACCGCGCATAATACGGCTTCAGACGGACTACATGGACAACTTCTGGTCGTACGCGGAGTCGCTGGGATGCAGTCATTGCGTCAGGGATGGCTTCATAATCCAGTTCACCCAGCCGACGAAGAACCTTGTACGGGCCGAAATAGCGGCGCAAAAGCTTTTCACTCAATCCACGGCGGCGAATTGGCGTCCATACCCAGACTTGGTCTCCTGGCTTGTATTCCGCGTTGCGTCTTCGTAGGTTGTAGCGTCTGGCGTCGGACCGCTGCTGATCTTTGATCCGTAATCGGGCAAGCCTTCGAGCTTCTTCGGCGCGTTGAAGGTAGGCGTCAATGTCGACGTTCTCTTCTTCTGTAACGTTGGGCAGCATGGCGTCTAGTGTGGTCGTAGCATCCCTGCCATGGACGAGCCTAAAAGGCGTCATCTGGGTGGTCTCCTGCACTGCGGTGTTGTAGGCGAAGACGACGTAAGGCAGGATGACATCCCAGGTATTATGTTCGGCATCGACATACATAGCGAGCATATCGGCGATGGTTTTGTTAAGGCGCTCGGTCAGTCCATTGGTCTGCGGATGGTATGCAGTTGTCCTCCGGTGGTTGGTTTGGCTGTAGCGCAGGATGGCTTGCGTTAGTTCCGCCGTGAATGCTGTTCCTCTGTCCGTGATGAGCACATCGGGGGCGCCATGTCGAAGAAGAATGCACTCCACGAAAAATTTGGCGACTTCTGCTGCTGTTCCGTTCGGTAGGGCTTTCGCCTCGGCGTAGCGGGTCAGGTAGTCGGTCGCTATGATGATCCACTTATTTCCAAATGTTGACGTTGGAAAAGGGCCAAGCAAGTCCATGCCGATCTGCTGAAAGGGCCTTGAGGGAGGTTCGATGGGGTTCAGAAATCCTGCTGGTCGTGTGGGAGGAGTCTTTCGTCGCTGACAATCTCGGCATGTTTTCACATAGTGTGCGACATCGGCAGACAGTCGGGGCCAGTAATACTTGTCTTGAATGCGGCGGAGGATGCGAGTAAACCCGAGATGTCCAGCTGTCGGCTCGTCGTGTGAAGCGTGTAGAACTTCTTCGCGGAGACAAGTAGGTACAACAATGAGGTAGGCTGTTTTGTTGGCTGTAAAGTTCTTCTTCACAAGGACCTCATTCTGCACACAGAAGGAAGACAGTCCTCGCTTGAATGAAGCGGGGGGGTGAAGAAACCTTGTCTTCCAGGTACTCGATGAGGCCTTTTAGATTGGGGTCCGAGCGTTGCTGCTGAGCAAAAGAGCTTGCGCTGATGGGTCCCAGGAAGGCGTCCTCATCGTCGTCCGGCGGCGGTGCATCTACAGGGGCTCGTGAGAGGCAATCGGCGTCAGAGTGCTTGCGTCCGAACTTGTAAACGACGGTGACGAAAAATCCTGGAGACGCAGACTCCATCGAGCGAGTCGGGCCGAGGGATCCTTCAAATTGGCAAGCCAGCAGAGCGCGTGGTGGTCGCTGACCACCTTGAACGGCCGTCCGTAGAGACAGGGGCGGAATTTCGACGTAGCCCAGATGATATGGCAAGGCACTCTTTCTCAGTTGTCGAATAGTTAGCCTCAGCCTTGGAAAGGCAACGGCTAGCGTATGCGATGACCTTCTCCAGCTCGTCACTTTTTTGAACCAGAACGGCACCTAGGCCCACGCTGCTTGCGTCGGTATGAAATTCAGTATCGGCGATTTCATCAAAATGTGCGAGGATCGGCGGGGACTGTAAACGACGCTGAAGTTCCTTGAAGGCTTCTGCTTGCGGCGCTTCCCATTTAAATGGCAGGTCTGTTTTAGTCAGTTGGGTCAGGGGCTTGACGATGCGCGAAAAGTTTTTCACAAATCGTCGCTAATAGGTGCACAGTCCGAGAAATCTGCGCACTGCTTTCTTATCGGCCGGCGGTGGAAACTGTTCAATAGCAGCTGTTTTCTGCGGGTCCGGGCGTACTCCCTCCTTGCTAACGATGTGGCCTAGAAACAGTAGCTCTTCGTAGGCAAAGTGGCACTTCTCTGCCTTCAAGGTTAGGCCAGACGACTTGATGGCGTCTAGTACTGTTCGAAGCCTTTTGAGGTGCTCTTCAAAGTTTGAGGCAAAGACAACGACGTCATCTAAATATACCAGACAAATTTGCCACTTCAGGCCTGCCAGCACTGTATCCATTACTCGCTGAAATGTCGCCGGTGCAGAACAGAGACCAAATGGCATCACCTTGAACTCAAACAGCACATCCGGAGTTATGAATGCTGTCTTCTCGTGATCTCTTTCGTCGACCTCAATTTGCCAGTAGCCGCTCTTGAGGTCCATCGATGAGAAATATTTGGCGTTGCAGAGGCGGTCCAGTGTTTCGTCGATGCGGGGGAGGGGTAGACGTCCTTCTTTGTTATGTTGTTCAAGCGGCGGTAATCCACGCAGAATCGTAGTGCGTTGTCTTTCTTTCTCACTAGAACAACCGGTGCCGCCCATGGGCTGTTTGAAGGTTGGATGACGTCGTCGCGAAGCATTTCTTCGACTTGGTCCCGGATGGCTTGTCGTTCTCGCGGAGACACACGGTAGGGGCTTTGACGGAGAGGTCGGACGTGTTGATCCGTTATAATGCGATGCTTGGCAATTGGCGTCTGTCGCACCTTCGGCGATGTCGAAAAACACTCACTGTAGCTTTGAAGCAGATTGCGGATCTGGTCTTGTCTGTTCCGGTGCAGGGCTGGGTTGATGTCGAAAGTGGGCGAGTTCTCTTGGTCAGGCGAATCCTCTGCGGAGGGGTCGGAGAGGGCGAAGGAGTCTCGTACGTCAGATATTTCGTCGAAGAAAGCAATCGTCGTTCCTCTGTTAATATGCCGGTATTCTTCGCTGAAGTTAGTCAGCAGTACTTCGGCCTGGCCATTGCGGAAATGTGCGATGCCTCTTGCGATGCTGATTCCTCGATCTAGAAGCAACTGCATGTTCCCCTCGATGATGGCTTCAGCGTTAATGGCTTTCGTGGCGCCTACGGTCACGATAACGCTTGAACGGGGTGGGACGCTCAGTTCTTCCTCCAGGACACTTAGGGCAACGAGATTTTCCCGAGTTTTCATCGAAGCGATGGCTTCGTCCGTCGAAAGCGTGATCAGCTTGGATCGCAGGTCGATGATCGCTTGATGCTCAGCAAGGAAATCCATACCCAAGATCACTTCGCGGGAGCATTGCGGTAGCACAACAAAGGTCGCAGGGTAGCTATGTCCTTTGACAGTCACTCGCGCTGTACATCGTCCTGATGGCGTAATGAGGTGGCCCCCTGCGGTGCGAATTTGTGGGCCGTCCCAAGCCGTTGTGACTTTTTTCAGATGCGCAGCGAATGTTCCATTCATCACGGAGTAATCGGCTCCTGTGTCGACTAGAGCGGTAACTTTCCGGCCGTCGATAGTCACTTCTAGGTCGGAGGTCCTGGCTCTTGCATTGCATGTCGCTCTCGGCGTCGGGTCACGGCTTCGTCGCGTATGCGAGTCACGGGTTGGGCGTGTGGTCGGAACTCCTCTGTTTGGCGGCGTCGATTTCAAGGTAGCTTGCGTCGTGGTCGAGGTTCTCATTGTGTGCGGCGTCGGTGCAGCGAGTGTCGGTTCTTCATGCGGCGTCGCGGGTGCAGCGTCTTCATGGGGCGTGGTCGGTGGAGGATCTTCGGCGTTTAGCTCGTGAGCAACCTCACCTCCATAGGTTGCTGCCTTTAGTTTCCCCTACGGGGGCTGGGAGACCTTCCTCGTACCGCGGCTGCGTAGCTGCGGCGTGGCGACGCAAAGCGCGAGGTTGACGGCGATGGTGAGCGCGAAAAGCGGTTCGGCGTGTACTCTTCTCGACGCAGGTACTCGTCGATTTCCTGCGGACGTTGTCCGAAGCGTGGTCTTGGGGCGTTAACGGCAAATCCTCGAAGACCGATACGTCGGTACGGGCAGTGACGAAGAATATGGCCGGCCTCACCGCAATGGAAGCACAGCGGCCGGTTGTCGGAAGTCCTCCAGGCGTCGCATTTCCTGGAGCTTGAGCGTCGGTCATAGGATGGGCGGGCGGGGGCTGGAAGGCGGCGTTGTGGAACAATTGGCTCATCTCGGGGAGGACGTGGGGGTTGTCGCTGGGGCTGAGCAGTCCTTACTGCAGTGGCGTAGGTCATGGCCTGGGGTTCTGTGGCCGTCGGGGTGCCAAGTGCCTGTTGCACTTCTTCCCGTACCACATCCATGAGAGTCGCTGCTTGTGGCTGTGGGGAGGATGGCAGTAATCGGCGTAGCTCCTCTCGGACGATTTCGCGGATAACTTCCCGCAAGCTGTCGCTGGTGGTGGCCGGCGTGTCCGAACGGATTGCACAGGCAGAGGAAAGGCGATTGTACTGCCGAGCTCGGACGTCGAGGGTCTTCTCAATTGTGCAGGCTTCTTGCATAAACTCCTCGACTGTTTTTGGCGGCTGGCGGACGAGGCTTGCAAAGAGTTGTTCTTTTACGCCGCGCATTAAAAACTGAACTTTCTTTTCCTCGGTCATCCCGGGGTCGGCGCGGCGAAATAGGCGCTTCATCTCCTCGACGTAACCGCGGACGGGCTCATTCGGAAGCTAGATCCTGGACTCGAGGAGTCGCTCGGCTCTTTCTTTCCTCACGACACTGGTGAATACCTTCAATAGTTCTCTCTTGAATAGCTCCCATGTCGTAAGGGACGACTCGTAGTTTTCGTACCACGTGCGTGCGGAGCCATCCAGTGAGAAGAACACGTGTCCAATTTTTGCCGCATCATCCCACTTGTTGAATGGCGCCACGCGCTCAAATTGATCCAACCATTCTTCAGGGTCTTCGCCCAGGGATCCATTGAAAGTTGGCGGCATCCGCGGCTGCTGCAATATGATCGATGTCGACATCTTCGGAGAGGTTGCGGTGCTCGTAGCAGCGTCTTTTCGCTGTCTGGTGCGGTCCGGCAGGGTCCCGAACTCAGGCTCTTCTCCCTGGAGACGTCGGCTGGCTCGCTGAGCTGCTGGCTCGTCCTCGGGTGCGAAGCGCTGAGGGCTGGCTTCGCGACGTGATGGGGGCGTCCGGAACATGGAAGGCTACCCCGCACCTCCACCAGATGTCACGTAGTGGTGACGGCAGTCGAAGCAGCGATGAAGACAGACGAAAGGGTCTTCTAAAAGAAAACTGTTTATTGGGCTGAATCACTCGGCGGCGGTGAAGCGACAAGCGTGCTCGGCGGTCGTCGAACTGAATGCCCACCGCTGTCGGCCGTGCTCAATTTAAAGCTGATAGCGAACTTTCCAGATAAAGAGCGCGAAGTTACTAGAACGTTCCGGAACAACGTAGAATCAGCTCTGCCTGGCTGCGATCAATCGAGATAAATCTAGTCGCGTCTTGCGTCGCAAACAAAGCGATAAAGTGGTGTGGCGGCAGATTTGAAAAACGAACGAACACTGCAAATATTCGCGGCAATATTCACTAACACTCGTGTGCTTAATGTTGTGTCCCCTGTGCTGTGTCCCCTTCTTTCGTTCTGTTCTGTGTCACTAGTGTTCTTTTCTAACGGCCACTTGCCCCTCTTCGCGCGCTGTCGCAAGATGCCCCCCACGGCGGGCCCCCGCGCCCTCTTATTCTCGGAAGCCACTCCCTCGTGTGGACGCCGCGCCGTCCCCTCTGTCCTTCGGGCGGCAGTTCGGCTTCAGCCTCGGTCGACGCTGGTCGCACCCTCTTTAGTAGTAAATAAACAGTGCGAAATTATCGCGTGTCTTTTGCTGCATTGACAACAACTTCCGAACACGACAGTGGCGACAAGAAAGTGGATTCGACCCGCGCTACGCAACGCTATTGACAAGCCATGGCTACGCGAGGGTTTCCCAACCAAATACCAGAATTCAACGGCTCATCGTGGTCATCGTGGTTTGGACGCCTCCAGTTCTACTTTGAAGCTAACATCACAGACCCAGCCTTGAAGAGGGCCAACCTGCTGACGCTGTGCGGGGAGCAGACCTACGACACTGTCTGCGCTCTTATTCAGCCAAGCACACCAGCGGCAGTGTCTTACGACGACATCGTAGCAGCACTGCAAAAGCACTACGACCCAAGGCCATCCGAGGTCTACAGCCGGGCTCGCTTCCAACGAAGAGATCAACTGGAAGGAGAAACTGTGAGCGCCAATATAGCAGCGCTCAAGAAGCTTGCTGCCCACTGCAATTTTGGGACGATGACCACAACAGCTACCGGGCAGGAAAGAGACGCAGCTTCTTCTGCCAGCACCACCATGCTTCCCTTGGACGTGATGTTACCTGACAGATTTGTGTGCGGACTGAGTGACGAGTCACTGCAGCAGCGCATGTTCGCTGAGAAGGAGCTCACGTTCAACAAAGCTTACGACATCGCCGTACGAGCGGAGAGCGCCGATTGCCAGCAGGGGCAGATTCGCCGGAACACCGAGCCGGTACACCAAACAAACAACCAGGTACGCAAACCTTCTGTTGTTTCGAAATTTTTTCCGCGCCGTAAGGGAAGAGAAAATCTCTTCCCTTACTGCGTAGTTCAGGTGTCCACCGATATGCGCCCTTTTCCTCTCACGGCCAAAGACGCCGACCACACCGGCTTTTCTGCCACACGAGCTCCTTAACGCTGTCGCGTTAAAATTGGTTTTTGGGGAAACGAAATGGCGCGCTATCTGTCTCACATATCGGCGGACAACTGAACCGCGCCGCAAGGGAAGGCATAAAGGAGAGAGCGAAAGAAGAAAGGTGCCGTAGGGGTGTACTCCAGAATAATTTCGACCATCTGGGGATCTTTAACGTGCACTGACATCGCACAGCACATGGGCCTCTAGAATCTCGCCTCCATCGAAATTCGACCGTTGCGGCCGGGTTCGAACCCTCGTCTTTCGGGCCAGCAGCCGAGCGCCATAACCACTCAGCCACCGCGGCGGGAAAAAGAAGAAAGGAAGAAAGAGGTGCAATAGTAGAGGGCTCCGGAATAATTTCGACCACCTGGGGACCTTTAACGTTCATTGACATCGCACAGCACTCGGGCGCCTTAGCGTTTCGCCTCCATCAAAACGCAGCCGCCGCGGTCGGGTTCGAAGTATCAGTTGCTGGTTTCGGTAGGGCATGCGGTGCACGTCGCGAGACAAGGGCGACCTTGTGGACTACAAAGGCGGTGTCGGGGACCGAAGTAAAGGGCATTTTGCCTATCATCGTTGTCGACGACGGTTCGTCCTTTCATGTCAGCCGCTTCCAACCAGCCGGGGCGCGATCAAAGCAGTTCTGTTTCCAGTTGCAATATAGTGTATCTGAATCGGCGATCTGGAGCAAGTTTTATTGCTTTACGAAGAGCGTGTTTCAATAGGCAATTTAAAATGAGCTAAAAAGTTTTGCTTCGACTTCGATTCGTTCTGCGCCGCGAATGTTTGCTAAGGCCGCTGAAAAACAGGCGAGTGCTATATGGCTCTTCAAACAGCGAAAAGGACGTTACGAACGCAGCGAGAGGTGTTCAGCACGCCACCATAATACGAAAAAGAGCAGAAATGAACGTGCCGGCATTTAAAGCACATGTAGGGACCCGCATGACCAGTGCCGGCCACGTGCAGTGGAAGAGAAAGTGGTGCCTGGATGTGCAACAGGTCGTGGTCGACGGAACGCAGCCGCGGCGTGCGCGAAGGTTAATAGCGCATTCTAACGTTCTGTGTAGCGCCTGCTGCTGCTGCTCGTGGTGATAATAACTTTATTGATAGAATTATGTGGGTGGGTCTCGGTGTCACTATTCACATATATTGACGTGGTCTGTGGCTCTTGTAAAGCAGCTAAAAAAGATGTGTGTGTGTGTGGGGGGGGTGTTTGGCTAATCACGGAGGCTTCCAAGACTAGAGTGCAGCTAACGCCATGTATAAGCAGTCTTTAGATTGCGCAACGCGTTTCTCCCATTCGATTCCAAAATTGCGGCGAAGTTGACGTCAAACCAACGTGGTTATACATGGCTACGTGCCAAGGCAAGAAAGTGGGCCACGCGTCGCTGAAGCTATAGAAAAGTGGGCGGCCAGAACAATTTATATGGCCTGACAGACACAGATCAATGGAATACGGCTAGTAGCGCCTATTACTCGTCCCCTAAATGTACCACGCCTGCTTGTAAAGCATTTCATACTCGCCCCTGCTGTAGGACGAGATACAGTGCAATTTTCTTTTTTTCACTTTTATTCAGAGCACACAGAAGTTACAAAAGGCACACACAAAAGCGTTACTATTCACTCTGGAAATGAAGGTGTGCTGCTAAACGCGAGAAGATCAAAAGGAAAAGAAAAAAAGTGGAAAGGTTAATGCGCCGTGAAGGTCCTTGCCTCATTGTCCATTCTTGTAGGCTCGGTCCCGACGGCCGCTATATCGACACCAGTGCATTGGGCGCCTGAGTACTGGAGCCGCTCAAAAATCAGTCTCTCTCTCTCTTGCCATGTGTGTCTGTGCACATCCCTGATCGCGGTTTCACACGATCACGCAATCCTGGCACTCAGCAGTGTCCAAGGTCATAGAAAAAAGGAAAGTGCCCTCCCTTTGCCAGGCGCACTAGGCGCAGTCCTCGCTCCACACCCGCTCTCAAAAAAGTTCCACTGCGCTAGAATGAAAACCCGCCACCGCATTCCGTCGATGATGATGAAAGATTCGTTCTGGTTCTGGCAGCTTCGCTGAAGCCGTTCTGATTTGCATTCCGTCGCTGATGAAACACTGTGGTTCGGTTACCTCGCTCAAGCCGCACTGCGTGGCATCAGACCTCTGCGTGGAGTGCAGAGTCGCAGCACCTTTACTGGCAGCTGCGGCCTCTGCAGCTCCCCACTCGCCGCCACTGTGAATCACCTTCGGGCTCCCGGTCCGTGGCTGCCTGCTTCGCATCGGGTAACTCTGGCCACGATGAATCACTTTGGGGCACCGGGTTCGTGGCTGCCTGCTTCGCATCTGGTAACTTGGGCCACGATGAATCACCTTGGGGCACCGGGTTCGTGGCTGCCTGCTTCGCATTCGGTAGCTTGGGCCACCATGAATCACCTTTAGGGCACCCAGTCCGTGGCTGCCTGCTTCGCATCTGGTAACTCGGGCCACTGTGAATCACCTTGGGGCACCCGCTCCGTGGCTGCCTGCTTCGCTTCTTACTCGTGGATTGCCACCGCACAAAACGCGTCGCTGGCAACCAGGCTGACGAAGAAATCGCCTCTGCCTTGTCCTCCTGCACACCCGTCTACTCACGCCCGAGGACGCTAGCACTAGGGCCGCCGTGGTCGCGACGAGAGGGCGTCGGCGCATATCTGCTGGTCCACCAACCTGTTCCTCTGGATGCGGGGTAGCGCCGTTCTTCCTCGTCGTCACGCTTGAGCTTCCTGGTGTTGTCGCTCGAGGAGGCGAAGACGGGCATGGGCCGTCCAGGAGGAGCGCGATGGTCACCTGCCGGCTCTCGATGGGGTTGACCTGCGCCTCGGTCTTCAGCGTGCCCTTCTCGTCGATGCCGGCGAGCCGAGGCGCGCCGCGGCGCCATGGCGCCGGGCCGAACGGCAGCCGCAGCAGGAGGTGTGACCGTCACCACCACCACCCAGGATTTGAATGCGGCGTCAGCGATCCGAGCCTGTGATGGCCGGCGGGGCGCGTGCCCTCCATCTGCTTCCGCTTCGTCGCCTCCTCCGCTGCTGGCAACGAAAGCTTAACAATGGCACTTGCATATCGCGAAGGACGCTCTGCCACGCTGAGTGGCCTTATAATTGCATCTTGCGAATCTCAAGATCTGTGGAGAGCATAATGCGCTCTCCGCATGCGGGTCGTGCAGGCACTACTTTTGAATTGTTTGCTTATTATTTCTTTCAGAGATGCCAGCGCCGCGTACTGGCAGAAGTTAACACAGCACGGAGTAATACTGTGGCAAATAAAAAGAACAATCACACGTGGCTGTGTATGATTCGTCGAAGCTTCTTCGTTGCTTCCACATGAATTCCAATAAATATTATTATTGCTTTCACGAGGCTTTCGGCAGAAAATAGCTACGCCGACGGTTTGCAAGGAAGATTTGAAAATCTCCCATGAAAAAAAATTTCTTTGTGTTCGAGACGGCCCTTTCCAAAACACTCGTAGTGGTGCGAAGCCTTTCATGGCCAGAACTTTACGCGGCCTCTCTGACTTCGTCCTAATAGGTTCACGCATATAGCGGAACATAAAACGCATAGGATCACGGGACATGTCTGCTATCGTCTACACTCTAGTCCTGTGTGTTACGTTGTGTTATCTGTGCTAAAGGTGTTCCACTGCCTACAGCACAGAGTGATGTCATTTCGCATTCCGTCAGTCAATGCACCGACCACGAAGGTGAGTTTGAGCCTCTCTTTCAGATGCAACAAATTTCGTGGAAATTGCTTCAGCGGTCGCCGAGGAAGAAGCGTTTCGCTGTTTCCAATTGTTTAGGCAGAGCCGCCCAAGCTAGACATAATCGTCTCGAAGACGGTTCGTAAACATGTACCATGTATTCCATCGTTAAAACCTCGACAGGGATGCTGAGCAAGTAGAAGGGAAAGTGAGCCCTTAAAACAGCAGTCAGAATGCGGACGTGCGCAAGAGCAGCATGATTGCCCCCGAAGACGAAGAAAGAGAAGATAGAACAGGGCAACTTGTTGCGCTCAGGCTGCACTGGAAAAATGAAAATTGGTTTTTGGGGAAAGTAGATTGCGCAGTATCTGTCTCACGTAATATCGGCTGACACCTGAACCGCGCCGTAAGGGAAGGAATAAGGGAGGGAGTGAAGGAAGAAAGAGGTGCCGTAGTTGAGGGCTCCGGAATAATTTAGACCACCTGGGGATCTTTAAGGTGCACTGACATCGCACAGCACACTGGTGCCTTAGCGTTTTGCCTCCATAAAAACGCAGCCGCAGCGGTCGGGTTAGATAGAAGTATGAGAAATGAAAATTGGTTTTTGGGGACAGGAAATGGGGCAATATCTGTATCACATATCGGCGGACACCTGAACCGCACCTTAAGGGAAGGGATAAAGCAGGGAGTGAAAGAAGAAAGAATGGTTTAGTTTGGTTTAATGTTCCAAAGCGTTTCAGTCTGCGAGGGAGACTGTAGTACTGGGCTCTGGAAATTTCGACCGCCTGGGGTTCTTTAACGTGCACTGACATCGGACACTACACGGGCCTCTAGAAGTTAGCCTCCATCGAAATTCGACCACCGCGTCTGGGATCGAACCCGCGTGTTTCGGCCCAGCCGCCGAGCGCAATAACCACTCAGCGACCGCGGCGGTAAAAGGAAGGAAGGAAGAAAGAGGTGCTGTAGTGGAAGGCTCCGGGATAATTTCGACCACGTGGGGATCTTTAACGTACACTGACATCGCACGGCACACGGGCGCTTTAGCTTTTTGCCTCCATAAAAATGCAGCCGCCGCGGTCGGTTTCGATGGAAGCATGAACATTCACCGCTCCATTCCCAGGCATTACACGTTTTAGTGAGTTCCGTGAGTGGCCTTGAGTGGCGCAAACGCTGGAAGTGTTCTTCATTACTGTTGGAGAACATGACGCCGTGTTAGTGTACGCACGACCGCATTTTATATATAAAAGGACAGTGTCCATCGCTGTTTGGAAGGTGGTAAGAGCTGAACGCAGGCCGAAGGAGAACCTCTTGAATGCGGTCCCTTCTACGGTCGCCTACATTAACATCTCGTGCTTTATTATCCATTGCGTAGATCAATGGATGTACAGCAGATGGCATGATGCGTCGATCACCATAAGGGCCGCGTTTGGGCGAGTTGGGTTTCCATACTGAACGTAAAAGCACAAAACACAAGGACATAGAATCAGACAGACCACACTAGCGCTCGTGATGTCAGTCTTATTGTGTCATTATTTTTTGCGCTTTTACGTTCCCCATAAGGTTCAAGGGTAAGTGCACTTTTTGTAACTCTGTTGAGCCATCTACAAACAACGCCAAAACTGGGCGTTCAATCCTGCTTTGCGATTAACACAAGTGAAATCCACGGGCTAGGTGACGATTGTATTAGTCTTAAAACTTGTATTGTCACCGAATCAGCTCACGATGTTTTGAGCACAGTCGATGAGGGTGTTTACGTACAGGATTTCCGTTTTAATTTATACTCCGGCACTTTGCGACTGACATCCATCCATTACTAAAAGATTGAATCAGAATAGTTAAGAAAAAAATCAGTGATGGATTGCAGTCGTCGTTTTAGACCTGGTGTGTGATCGGGATTTCTTCAAGTTAACGGTTGTACTACAACGCCAGTTTCATAAAAATATATGCTTTCGTTGTTGGTTTCAGCAAATACGCTGCTAAACTGGTTACCACTAGTTTAATTCGGTTATTGTTCAGTTCAAGGATTTTTTGGGCTGCGCAAACGTACCGGCTGGAATGTGGTGGCATATTCCCTTCGGCGATACCGTGGGTTATGCGGTCGTTTTCGCACTCTACATACAGGGCGTTTCATGTAAGACTCTCCACAATTTTTAAAAATAGTCTTTATGAGTTAGAAGAGCGCTTTTTTGCCATAGCATTTTCAGCGGTGCAGTACATCAGAATACAACTAGGCTGGGCTAACTACCAGCCTGGTTAACAAATATTGAATAGTTAACCTTTTGACTATTACTGTTAGGCTCCTTAACTATTGAGGAGCGTGTAGCCCACCGTAGTATAATATCCATATGAGTTTTTAGAATTTCGAAAACGCGGTTGCTCTCGGCCCTGTAGCGCAACAAACTTTGGCTACATCGCGCCAAAATACATGCGCTTTCGAGAAACTTTCAGGCAAAGCAACCTCTCCAGAGCAGGTAACTCATCGACATAGGCAAAATATGTTTGGTCAGAGCGCCGAGTGTAGCTACGTTTCCTAAATTATAGGTGCTGGAATGTATATTGCTTACGGTGGCTACACGCCTATAAATAAACAAGGAAGCTAACAGCAATAGTTAGTGGGCGGTTGCCTTAGAGCCCCAAGACTGAAGGCATATAAATCGATTCTAAGGCCAATTCTCGAATATGCCTGCATTGTGTGGGACCCCTACACTGCAGATGACACCCAAAAACTAGAAAAAATGCAACGTCGTGCGGCTCGCTTTTCTTTCAACCGTTACTGGCGCCGAGACTCTCCTTCCGCCATGCTGAAACTTGCAGACTTAGAACCACTTGCAGATAAAAGAAAGAAAGCCCGTCTCGATTGCCTTCATTCATTATACTTTTCTTGACTTGGTATTCGACCCGAAAATCAAATCGCTAGTTATTCTAGACGAGCCTCGCGCCACAAGAATACCCTTAGCCTGGGACCTTTTTTTGCACGCACAAATACAAGTATTTTTTTTTCCAAGAACAGTTTCTTAATGGAATGTTCAACCGCAGAACTCTCCGTGGCTTTCTAATCATTCCTGATATCTTCACTGCTGGCTTAGTAGCTGCACTGTAACCGAATTTTCAATTGTTTTTGCATTGTTTTTTCTGTGGCATCTATATTGTTCTGTACTATCGTACCTGCTTTGCTTTTCCCCTGTATGTATTTCCCTCTCCTGCTTGGACATACAGCATGTCCGCAGTAGTCAATAAATGCATAATAAATAAAGAGTTAAATACTCAATGTTGGTTAACGAGCCTGCTAGTTA
The DNA here is from genome assembly GCF_052857255.1 of Amblyomma americanum. Lineage (NCBI taxonomy): Eukaryota > Metazoa > Arthropoda > Arachnida > Ixodida > Ixodidae > Amblyomma > Amblyomma americanum. The sequence goes on from NC_135497.1 coordinate 242,149,973, forward strand.
GCACACACCTTAGCTGTGTTCTGACGTACCACACTGCACCAGACATGCTAGCAGGTGGCGGCAGCGTGACATGTTCGTAACACACTTGCAAGTGTGGTGCGCCTAGTTCTCTTTCTTTGTCCACGGCCCGTTCGGTCGGGAATGTTAACATGAGTTCACGAAGGTAGATAGGCGCGCCATATTACCGAAAGAAATACAACCCAAGAATTAAGCATTCGACAAACACAGTGAACCACCGAATGAAAGTTATGCCATGAATCTTTATTCTAGAGGTGCAAACTCCAAGTCGTGTCACTCCGCGGCGTCCTGCTGTGCGAATCTGCGGTCGGCGCCAAGGTTTCATAACCTCTTTCAGTGCCATTGCAAGCGTGCGACTGATCACAGAAAAGTACATACATAGACCTTGCATATGGAGCGAAATGAAAGGCAAGCGCGTTTGTAGCACCCCGAGCAAACTATAAAACAAGAATTATCGAGTGGAAAGCGAAATGTCGCCACCCTAGTCACCGATGTTAAGGCAGTTATGAGAGACCATACGTTTCGGCCGGTATTCCTATACCATTGTGAACTCCATGCAGTAGTTGGCTACTTTTACGAAAGTACCTGCATTACATGTGACGACAGCTTTATCAGTTTTGTACATTTTCTGTACTTTGGTGATTTAAGCTTGTTCTAAGGGGACAGTTGGGGGCCACACTTAAGCTTCGCCTTAAGGATATGACTCAATAGTGTTAATGAGTAACTGCCCATATATCTGCGGAATCGGAAATTCTCAATTTAACACTCATATGCTCCTGGGGGTTCTCATCCCACTCCTTGCGCAGTGGTTAAGGGATGCGCCACCGCCCTGCCACGACAGGTGCTGCCACCGGTGGGTCTTGTGCGACCCGAGTTGTTCTTCCCGAGCAACCACTTGCAATCAACATTTAACTGAACTGCCACCTGCTAGTGTGGTCACTTTTCTCACAATCCGGTGGGTAGGTTGGGGTGACCCCACAATGTCTCGTGACCTAGGTTGCCCACCTAGGTTCAGTCTCCGTGGTTGGCGCCCTGGCCCACCCTGCGCCACCTTTTTGACGCTCACAACGCCGACGCCGTATTTGCTGCGTTACGGGGCCTTTAACGCTACCGCGTTAATATAATTTCGTTATCGTCTTGCGAGCCGATGCGGACGACCCCTCACCTACAGTTATCGTAGAAGACATGCGTTACGCCTTGATTAGAATGACGACCATCCGGTTGGCACCTTCATAAGCGAGCTGTTTAAGTGCGGTCAGCTTGCCTTCATTCTCTTCGTCATACACCGTGACAACGACGTTGATGGTGACGTCATGACAGCACGCAGCTGCCTTGTCAGTTAACTCATATTTGGGTTCCATAAGGTCTGCAGCTTGGGTCATAGCGTTAATTGTGCGTAATATTTAGCGCCTTGAGCGTTTAAGGCGCTTTGTACACGATGGTGCATATTGAATTGAGATATTTTTTTCTGGCAGCGCATGACAGCTAGCAGGGATATCTTTGTTCGAGATAAATTTAGAACCTTTCATATCCTAAACTAGGTGTACTTATACTTCAATTAGCGGACACAGTAAATATTATTACTTAAAACAGTAGCACGTCTTGCGCCATTTTCACACGGACTGATTTGGTCATCCGTAATAGATACCACATTTCCGCTGTTCTATTGTCATGACTATTTTCAAATAAACTGATATATACTGATTAGAGAATCGACGTCACTATTTCCAGGTATGACACTTTGTATGAAATTCTGTACGTGCCTCTAAGCAAATGCAGTTCGCATTTTCCGCTGTAAACCAGACTAACTGTATTCCTTGAGGCCCGAATAAATTTTTTAGGCGTAAAATGAAATTCGTGAAGAGAAATGGCGAGCGGGTCTCATCATCAAAGTTACGGGGGGCTGACTTATACTATTTTGTTGCGTCATGTGCTGCTTGCAGGGGCGTCGACATTCTCGCTGTCCAAACGCCGTCACCCATCTAGTCGTCTTCGACTGGTCGATCCATCTCGTTGGCCGGAGCGCTCGACTGAACCATAATCCGCGCCTGCAGCCTGGCGATATCCCGTCTCAAGCATGCAGTTCTGCGAGGCGCAGTCAGGCCTATAGAATATCGCCGCCGCGCATGATGATCGAAAGTCCACTGAGGAACAGGGCCCAGGCTCCTCAAAACTGTTGAGCACACACCGGAACCACTCAGGAGAGCATCCACTCATTCTCAACAGGCAGGTCCGAAATTAACCGGTTGAAAAGAGGAACAATTAACGGAGCTGACGCGAAGAGCCTCCCTTCGGTCGCATCAGGGTCTCTGCTTTTCGGAGGGGGGATCAGAGAAAGAAAATTAAATTCTTTATCAAAGCGCGGATCAGCACGATATTGCAACGTCTGAAATGGCGTAACAGCGCTCTCGTTGAGTGAAACTCTCGGACGCCTTAGTGATGGCTGTTGCAGTAAACGTGCAGGCATGCGGCCCCGACCGACGAAGGATAGGGCGTAGTGGTGGCAAGGCACAGGCTCATTCGTACTGTAAGCAAGAGGGAGCCTGAGCTGCATACGGAAGAGGTCACACACCTACTGAGACTGCGTTGTTGTGTACCCTGCAGCCTATATAGAGGGCAAAGTTGCGTACCTGCGGCCACGGTGCTATATAGTCGGTCACTACGTGCATGGTGTACGGGCATTGCCGCGATGCGAGTAAGCATATCCCAGCAAGCAACGTACCTCCCTATGTGCGCTCAAAAAAGATGGAATGTCCCTGTCGCAGTACAACATTCATCACACATTTCTAGACCGCAGAGGCAGGACATAGAAGCACAACCAAAAGGGCAGTTCTCCCACTAAGTTTTTTTTGTGTGTTAAGCAGCAACAAAAACTAATCATATTATTTTGGTCCCAAAAAGCTAACTGGGTATAACGTTTCGAGCCCAATGATTTTCAGCAAGAAATAAAAATCGACGTGATCGCTCTTTTTTCTCTCTCCCCCGCGCCACAAGGTGCGGTTTGCTGTTGCACTCGTTGTTTTGTGAGATCAAGCAACAGTTTCGTTCGAACAGCCGAAGGAAGCGGTTAACACCGCATCTCTCTCGGCGCATGCATTTCTCGCACGTGGGCCGTCGGCTCCCTGTCGCAGACAGACGACAGCGGTCTGCCTTTTCATCGCACCGCGTGCCCGTCATAGGCAGGAGGGACCTTCGGGGACTCACCACCCTCTTGCTGAGAGTGCCCATGGATTACCGTGCTCTACCTACTTCGCCATCACCCAGCCATGCTATCGGAGCAGTATAGTTTGTGTTGTGTTCGCGTCGCTAGTGGGCTGCACCCCCCCCCCCCCCAAATCGGATTACTTGTGCCTTGATCTTGGCTCCCACGCCGGACATGTGCGCGGTCTGCCGCACCATCGTTCCGGCGCTAGACGTCCCCCCCCCCCCCTCCCACCCCACGTCTGGCTCCAGCAGTCTTATGCCCACACTTAGTCACAAGAAAATAAAACTCAAATGATCGTTACGAGGGTGTAACGCGTATGTTTGAGCGTTCCCGGCGCAGGACAGAAGGCTGCGTTGATTTCATGGTTGCAGCTGCAGCAGCCTTCTATTTCATCCCTGGGTTTCCGTTGGCAACGTCGGCAAGGTAGGTTGGTTTAGGCACATTTTTTTTTATTTCAGCCTAGTAGAACTAAAAATACTTGTTTTATGTTTTGATATAAAGTCGGTGAAGCTTGCTCTGAGGCTTATGTTGGTCCCTAAGCGAGAGGGGGGTTTCAGTTTGTAGAAAACCCGTGACCTGAAGCCGCGCATCTGCATGGTGCGCCCATCTCGTCTTTACTTTTGGCCACCCAAATTACTCTTTACTTGCGTTTGCTTTTGCGTGTGCATGTATGCCTTTCTAGCCAATAGAATGTTTGCTCAAAGTGCACCAGCTTCCAGCCTGCATTATGTATTTCTTTTTTCCCTTTTTCAGACTTCTCAGAGCTAAAGAAAAAGGGCCCATTATTATATGGTGATTCCGATGCTGATGCTGATGATTATATGTAGTGCTACGTACACTGTGTATTGAATGGTACATTCATATGCGTCTGCTCTTTGAATTCATTTAAATGCAAAGAGCACAGTTGGTAAACTGAAATGACTTCTATATGCTGCTAATTGCTGTTATATGGGCAAGATCGGGTGGTTTTTAGTTCATATTTCCTTTGTGTGTAAAATGCTAGGTCATTTCATGTAAACAGGTAAGTGCAGGAGAGCCGTCCCAGCACGCATTCACACGAATGGACAGGTGTATTACACCCACTGCAGCGTATGTGGCTGGAATTTGGGATATATGTGCGCTCAGATGTCTAAAGGATGCGTGAAAAAGGGTGAATAACTTTATTGGTCCGCAGCCGAGAAATCAAGCACTGGCGTTTCGGCGCTTTCGCTAGGAAGCACAACTTTTTGGACGCTAGAAGTTGTGGGGACCTTTTTTGGATGTGTTCGGAAATAATGAGAACCTCTTCGGGCTATTCCAAATGTCCCGATTGGTTATTTTTGGAAGATTTTGACCCGCCGCGGTGGCTCAGTGGTTAAGGCGCTCGGCTACTCATTCGTAGTTCCCGGATTCGAACCCGCCCGCGGCGGCTGCGTCTTTGTGGAGGCAAAACGCTAAGGCGCCCGTGTTCTGTGCGATGTCAGTGCACGTTAAAGATCCTCGGGTGGTCGAAATTATTCCGGAGCCCTCCGCTACTGCACCTCTTCCTTCCTTTCTTCTTTCACTCCCTCCCTATCCCTTACCGTACGGCGAGGTTGAGGTGTCCAACGATATATGAGACAGATACTGCGCCATTTCCTTTCCCCCAAAACCAATTATTATTTTGGAAGATTTTGAGGAGGTTTTGTGTTTATTGGGATGGTCCTCCGTACTCTTTCTTATTGTATACTACAGTAAAATTTGTCCACATGGGCCGGAGACATGATATACAGGCCAGAAGCCACTGTGGATGTAAACGCATCTTAATTTCTGCAAAAAAAGTCAAGCCTTGCCTTCACAAATTCATGCAACTCTTATGGGGAAAAACATAGATCGAGAAATTTCCTGTTTATGTATCTCTCTTTGGCACTCAATAAAGACAGAACTGACAGGTTTTGCTATTTCTGCTGCGAACGGCAAGTGAAAGTATAGTGATGTAGCCACCAGACGAGGAGGCAAGCTGGGACGCATGTGTCGACGACACACAGGCCGGCGAGTGTAGAACTGAAGCGAGCTCTTTATGAGCAAATTTGTGCCCACGAAGGATTGAAAACAACTAGGCGGCACCGACAGCAATGCGCACACCCGACAGTGGCCGGGCAAGGAATCAACCGTGGCTCTCGGCCAGGGTCTACATATTCACGACTGGAAACTGCTGGCAACGCACTTCCGATGCGGCGAACTCTCCTGAACGTCGTGGAATTGGCTGCGCATCATTGCGGTATTTCCGCGACTGATCTGGGCGCATCGAAAAGCAAGATTACATGCCGCGCACGCGGCTAACATCGACCCCCCCCCCTCGCACACACACACACACACATGTACACCTAGCCCTGGCCCCCTAGCCCTAGCCCCGCGCGGCCCCTTGCACGCTGCAGCTCTTATCATTGGGCTGTCGTGGACTTCATGGCTACGGATTCACGGCAGCTTTCCCGCGCAACTCAGCGTGCTCACGCCATTCCTTTTGGAACTGATGCAGCGCGGCGTATCCCAAGTCCTGTGCGAGCTTCACGGCCCTAGTAATGCCGCTGTTCGCGTTGGCGTTCGCGGCGATGGATTTCCTGCAATGGGCGACTCCTAGCACGCACCCTGCTTCCCTCAGCGCCTTCGACGACTGCAGCGTGCTGTTGGTGTCAGAGTGGCCGTCCACTGCGGTCTTAGGCTGGAGAGACCTTCGGAGACCCACCACCCTCTTGCTGCGAGTGCCCATGGATTAGCCTGTTCTACCTACTTCGGCATCGCCCAGCCGTCCTGTCGCAGCGTATAGTTTGTGTTGTGTTCGCGTCGCTAGTGACTCCCCCGGCCGCCGGATTACTTGTGCCTTGATCTCGCCTCCCACGCCAGACTGTGCCGCCCGCGTGGTGTGCTGGTGCGCCGCGCCACGACTCCTACCTCAAGACGTCCACCCACCCCGTCTGGCTCTAAGCAGTCTTATCCCGACACCTAGTCACAAGAAAATAAAACTCGCAAGATCGTTACGAAGGTGTAGCGCGTATGTTTGAGCTTTTGCTGTGAGAAGGCGTAGGACAAAAAGCTGCGTTGAATTCATGGTTGCACCTGTGGTAATCTTTCCATCCCTGCGTTTCCGTAGGCAACGTCGTCAAGATATGTTTGTTTAGGCACTTTTTTATTTCTGCCTAGTAGAGCTAAAAATTATTTTTTTCTTCTGTTTTGATAACTCGTCGCTGAAGCTTGCTCCGAGGCTCGTGCGAGTCTCTAAGCAAGAAAGGGATTTCAACATGTAGAAAATCAGTGACGTGATACCGCATATGTGCCGCATACGCCCACCTCGTCTTTTCTTTTGGCACCCAAGTTGCTCTTTACATGCGTTTGCTTTTGCGTGTTCATATATTCCTTTGTAGCCCAATGAAAGTTTGGTTAGGCGCATCAACGTTGAGCCTGTATTTTGTTTTTTTTCTTCACTTTTCAGGTTTCTCAGAGCTAGAGAAAAAAGTGGCCATCATTATATATGCTGATGCCGTAGTGCTGTGTACATCGTTTATTAAATGGTGCATGCATACTCTCTGTTGTGTGCATATGAACAGGTAAGTACAAGACGGCCGAGCCAGCACGCATTCGCACGAGTGGACAGGAGTATTACACCACCTGTAATGTATGTGCCTAATATTTGGCACATATGTGCGCTTAATTATTCGCGTCTAAGCGCACATATGTGCCAAATTTCAGGCACATATGTGCGCTTGGACGCCTGCAGGCTGCATGAAAAGGAAGGAATAATTTTATTGAATCAGAGCTGAGAAATCGAGCATTAACCTTTTGGAGGTTTCCCTTGGGAGCATAACTTCTTGGACGTTGCTAGTTGTGGCCACGTTTTTTGAACGTGTTCGGGAGAAATGAACACCTCTTGGGGAGATTAAAGATGTCTCGATGGGTTATTTTTGGGATATTTTGAGGAGGTTTTGTTTTTGTTGGGTACTGTGACGTCCCCGTTCAGTATCGGACGAGATCGGAGGTACAAAATGTTCTTCGCCTGTGAGTAATCGCACAGTCGGGATGGCTGGACACAGGAGTAGATGACACTCCGTGCGACCGACGTGGGCCACACTGCCGGCCACGAAGTTCCTTGCTGACTCGCGACGTACATGTTTCTAGATCATACAGGCGCTACGAAAACATCGTGACTTCGCCACACGTGTCACTTCACCAAACACTGTACAATGGTCCAGAGAGTACCGCAGTGCGATCCCAAGAGTGGCGACGTCGACTGTTTTCCCGGCCACACGTGTGGGACAGGCCGGAAAGTGCAATGAGTTTTCAGGAGCGGTAGCGCGGCATACCGCACAAGGCTGGCCATGCAGAGAAGCCAGTGTCATCTGGAAATGGAAGGAAGAGCGGCAAAAGCACACACAAGCGGACGCACAGCTCACCGCGGTGCTCCCCTTGCCTGTATGTTAATTCTGTGTATCTCATTGTTTGCTATGTCAATTTTTTTGTTTTGTCCTAGAGACATTTTAGCTATGCGTTGTTGTTTCCTTCATTTTTCATTGCATTTGTGTTAATTATGTGTAACTCATTGATCCTTACATATAATTCATGTAGTACGTATGCGATGTTGTTACTTTTCTTGTTTTGCTTTGTGTATTTTGCTGTATAATTTGCCACCCCCCTGAGCAATGTAACGAGTGACGGGGCCACGTCAGGCAAAAAATGAATTGCCTTTTGTCCCGTCACCTCTGACAAATCGATGTCAAATAAAACTTCAAATAAACAAACAAACCTTGATTATGATAAGTATTAATAGCAGCCGGCACACGGCGCACCGAGGCGAAGTCGAAACAGGACCATGGAGACGCATCGAATCCAGGACGAAACGTCCTAGTAAATCCAGGACCAGACGGCGCAGTGCATCCGGAGCCAGGCTGCGCATGGGCGCAGGCGTTGCTAAGCATGACAGAGGAGCCGTTAACCCATCACCTGTTTCCGGCGCCATCATGCAGGACAACGTAGTTCCTACTGAGGCGCATGGAAAGTCTAAGCGTTGCGCCCATGTGAGCAGGAAGGCGCACAGGCACTCGGAAGCTACGAAATCGCATGCCCCTGCTCACCCAAAAACACACAAGCATCGCCACAGTAGGATTCAAGTCATGGCAAGGCAAAAAGACAGAGTGAAGAAGAGGATTAACTCACCCTCTAGCGCTACTTTAAAACAAGTATGATCGACGCAAGAACGGAACAATGTCCGGTACCTTGCGAAGGGAAAGCAGAAGTCGGACTGCCTTGGTCCATGGCTGCCACAAAAGAAGACGGTTCTCGTACTTCACATCATCCCATAGCACAAGCCTAAGAAGCCGGAGAACCTTACCTACTCTATGACGGTTCGAAAACCTTGCAGCACGCCATCCTCGAGAAGGAGAGCGGCTTTCAAAATTTTCCACCTGACTCTTGAAACCTTGCTTCTCAACATTCCGAAGGCTGCGACACTGTTACTTCTGCTGTACCCTTGTCGCACGGCCCCGATGCTTGCGCGGACGTGCAAACGGGGTTGATGCCGATGGACACGACCCAACTGTTCCTCACACCGCTGGAGACGATGTGAAGGCTGGAGGATCTGGTTCGGAGTTCATCAACTCACTCGATCCTGAAGCAGCTGAGTGTACTGGTCGCTCATAACGCCAGGCCCGTCTTGCTCAAGCACAGGTCCCATTCTTCCGAAGAGAGGAAGACGTGAATTCCATGGTTCAGCAGTGGCTGAAAGGTTCATTTCCTGGTAGAAGCGATGCTAGCAGCATGCATGAACGAAACTGAGAACAAAACATAGTGCTTTCTTTCAGACCAATTCCAGAGGCAAGTGGCGACTGCAGGTTGGCGGACACTTTCCTACTGCAGAAGCATAGGAATCCTGGGAGAGACAGTATCCATGCCTTCGACCCAGTCTGAAGATGATGTGACAGTCGTGTCCAAATGCTTCCTCGCTCGGCGAATTTTCCCGGCAAAGCAGTGCCACATGTGTCTCTGGCTTTACAGAAATGGTAGAGGCACAAACTGACTGTGCGGCGCAAAATACGCAGCCATCGCCTGTTGTCGGCCCGCCTTTATACCCGCCATGAACAATAAAGAAGGCGGTACTCCCCTGGACTGCTCGACTTTGGCCATGTACACAGTGCTATATATAGTTGGTTGTTGTGGAGACGAGAAGCGCAAATTTACGACCAGTGGCTCCGAGGTTCAGCAAAGAAAAGCGCAAACCCAGCCACCTAACTAACGCGCGGGGTGTGGTTCGCCGGAGGCGTTCGGATACCTGTGCCCTAAATGATCCGCGAAGCGCCGTCTATGGAGACACGTGGTGCCTCCCATGTCAGTACGAGAACGAGACCCGGCACACTGATGCTCTCTCCACGCAAAGTCGGAGTTGACCCGCGTTTCAAACGCATCGATGGCCGGTGATGAACGCGCGGACCGTGTCGCTTAAGGCGCCCGGCCTCCGCTCGGACCGACAAAAAAAAAACCGAAGTTCCCCCGCGGAGGCGCGCGGCCTCTCGGCCACGCGGCTCGGTAGTGCAACTGTACAGAACGCGACTGCGAACCACAAACCAAAGACAAACAAAAGTTTCCCCCGAAGACGCCTGGTGTCTTGGCGACGCGGCCTCGAAGGTGCAAATGCAAAAAAAAAGAACATACAAGCAAACGAGACACAAACAAGCTGAAGCGCATGACGACCTTACACCCAGGGTGGCCTATTTTAGTCGGTGGTGACTTTGCGATCCTCACCCGGACGGGGGTACCCCACTTCAGGCCGACGCATTCACGGATGCACTGTTTGTTTTACTCATCCATCCAGACTGAGAAACCCGGACTGTGCGCCATTCCCGCAGTCTAACATTTGCTCCGGGCCTTGCGTGGTGGTCAGGTCCCGGCACTCCCTCGTAGCACCTGGAGCCAGACTGCTGGGGTATTGACCACCACCCTATCATCATCGGTCTTCATCGATCAAGGGCCCGCCGATTACGCCGTACGTGTTCTGTGGTCAATTGAGACACCTCTCTTACCACCGTCGAAGATCTCTCTCTGCAGTCATTTACACTACTTGTGGACTGCATACAAACTGCGCTGAATAAGGCTACTACTGTCACCTGCACTGACGTCGATCGCCCGGCGCCGGATGTGGGTCTGCTGGACCTGTGGGCTGGTCGCCGACAAGCGTAGATGGCAGCTTCCCGAGGCCCCACTTCTGCGCAAGCACGGACAAGGCTGAATTACCTTACTGCCTAGGCTCACATATATGAACATGATCTCTCGCGACGGGAGTGGCATGCGTGGTGTGAGAAGTTCTCGGCAAAGTCATCGAACCCTTTTCTCTGTCAAGCGTTCCGTGCAATTGAACATGGTTCCCGCTGTCCTGATGCAGCGGCCACAGTATGCTTCGCAGCTAACTTAGCTCCGGATGATTTCGCCAGAGCGGCAGCGCGGAACTTTTTCCCCAAGAATAATGCGTTGCCTCCAAGGGTCATAGGAGCCCCCTTAGCTGCCATTTAAGCATATGTCGATAAGCTCCCATATAAAGCCGACGCCGACGGAATTGCAAGCCCATTTTCTATGCCCGAGTTGCTTGCAGCAATAGATGAGGCCCGTCGGAGGACTGCGCCCGGTCAGGTCTCCATTCCGTAGGAGGTTTACAAGAACTTGAGTTCCGCTGTACTCCCTCAACTCCTCGCCACCATTAACAGAAAACTGGAAATCGGCTTTTGTGATCACCGTCCCAAAACCGGGGAAGCCGCCGACCAACCTTGGAAATTTCCGTCCTATACCTCTTAGGCCAACATTGTGCAAGCTTACCGAAAATATTCTTGCCACACGACTGTCCCCGTTTCTTGAGCACCATGCTTTCTACCACCCCGCGCAAATTGGTTTTCGTACGTTTATAGATACAGAAGATGGACTGGCTGTCTTGGCGTCAGCAGTTCTCGCATCAGCTCTCAGCCACAATATACTTACTGCACTGGCCATGGACGTTGAAAAGGCGTACGATAATATCGGTCATGCTGCCATCCTGGAAACGTTGACATGCTGCAGTTCCTCCTTAGAGTGCGCAATTTTTTAAATTCCTTCTTTGAAGGCTGACACTTTGCCATACGTCTCAGTGGTGAGGCCGTCGGATCATTTCTGCCTCTTCGCGACGTACCCCAGGGATCGGTATTATCGCCAACATTATTGAATATTGCTTTATCCCCCTTACCTGGCGCTTCCATGATGTCTCTTAGATTAACTTTTATTGTGCGGTGATAACATAACGGTGTGGAGCACTCACAACGACCTGATGACTCAAGCAGCAGCCCTACAATCAGCCATAAATATTATGTCGACTTATGCTTCATTTTTTCTTAAGATTTCAGTGAGCAAAACCACGTTTGTGTCAGTCGCCAACCGCTGGGGGCGCCGTAAACTCGCTGCAACACCAATTCCTCTCCATCTATCTGGAACTACAATCCAAGAAAGTTTGACCGCAAAAATCTTGGCCTTGAATGAATATATAAATCAGAATCCCTTAGGTCGCAACCCTTCTAATATACCAAGCGTCACATCACATGACTGCCAAGTACCATCAGCTTCCAATCTAAAGCATGACAGCTATGTATTAGTATCGATAGATAGATAAAGAGGAGTAGGGAAAGGCAGGGATGTATTAGTATCGAAGAATAGTCTTTATTTACCTGGCTAATTCCACTGTTCATGCACTGCCCCATTGCTCTCAGAGCCTCGTCATTTAAGCTGTTATCCCTCATACGAGCTACTAATTGTGCCGATCAATTACCCCCTTCGCACAAAATTGATGACATACCAACAATGAATTATTCACTAGCTCCTGTCGCATATGTTTGTCATTATCCTTTTTTTGCGTTTCCTAATAAGCTCAGTGGTTAGGGCGCTCGGCTACTGATCCGGGGTTCCTGGGTTCGAACCCGACCGCGACGGCTGCGTTTTTGTGGAGGCATAATAGGCCCTCTGTGAAACACTCATCTGTAATGGGACAAAAAGCTCAACTTGCTTGCAATAATGCGCGTCACGCAAGAAAGTCATTGTCTCAGTCACCAATCATGCCCAAATTGTACAGAAACCATTATGTGCACTAATGATAGGAAAACATGTCCTGCACTTGTGAACCAAATTATTGTAAAGGTAAAGCTCTTGGATATTGGCATTATCTTCCTAGGTACATACGGCCTATTGTTTATTTAGTCGAAAGGATCTAATCACCCGCTACCTTCATTTAATACTGCCGGGCGCTCGCACAAGCACTGGTTTTTTTTAAAGTATTTTCTTCAAAATCTGCCCAATTTCAGTGAGATCTCAGCGCACACCATATACCCTTCAATTATTGCGCTATCCTCCGAAGTTATTTTAACCCAATTGATTTTATCATATTTGCCTGACGATTAAGCTTATTTTCTGCCTGCTTTTACTACCATCTGCTATGAGATGTCTGTGCACGTTAAAGGTTCTCAGGTGGTCGAAATTATTCCGGAGCTCTCCACTACGGTACCTCTTCCTTCCTTTCTTCTTTCACTCCCTCCTTTATCCCTTCTCTTACGCCGCGGTTCCGGTGTCCAACGATATATGAGACAGATACTGCGCCATTTCCTTTCCCCCAAAACCAATTAATATTACCAGTGTATCGGCTAAGTAGACGCGGCTCGGCGTCTGTGACGTCGAGTGTATTCCGCACACTGGATACGCAGCGCGCCCGCCCTGCCAGGTGGCAGCGACATGGCGCCTGCAACGTTGAGTGCGTTCCGCAAACTGGATAGGTGCCCGCCACAGTGGCTCAGTAGCGCTCGTCTACAGATTGGCGGTTGAACAGCGCAAAAAAGGCAGGACAAAGGCAAGACAAGCGCTGACTAGCAACTAAGTTTATTGAAGAACGAAAAGAGGTAATATATAGTGAACGTAAACAATAATATATAAAAACAGAAAAAAAACGACAAAAGGGGGTAAACAACCTATGCCATATGCAAGTCCAGATACTGATTTTCCTTGTCATATAATGTCACTGAAGGATTGCTGATGCATTTTTCTAATAGATTATGAATGTGATATGCTTCCATCATTTCTCGAACCACCGTTCTTATGGTGGAACAGCACTGCTGTCTTCTTGTACAGCGGTTCGCATTTGCATTTTTTGCAACGAAACTTTGTCCCAGGAGCCGGGCCATCTTTCTCTGTTTTCTCTTATGTTCTTTTTCGTGTTTGCACTTGCAACTAGCGCGATGAGCGGCAACATGGCAAAGAGGGTCATTTATTCTTGCGCATTCGCGCTCCATTAACCTCTTTTTGAGGCATCTGCCTGTTTGCCCAACGTAGGCGGCTCCGCACTTGAAGGGTGTCTTGTATAGAACGTTTTCTTTGCAGTCAACGGAGGGTGACACATGTGGAACCTGGCAACCGACCTTCTTTGTTTGCTGTGCCTGCGAGACTTGTTTGCACATGGCATTCAGTTTTCCAGGGGCAGAAAATACGACACTGACGTCGTACCTGCCTGCAACCTTCTTGAGGCCGTGCGACATGCCATGCTTGTAAGGGACTACAGCCAGTCTTCTTTTCTCCTTCCTTTCATAGGAGTTACCGCTCTTAACACTTTTAAGCAGCTTTTCTGAAGCCCTAGAGATGACGCGATCTGGGTAACCATTAGCGCGTAACCTGCACACTTGTGCAGTAATGCCGTCAGCAATCCTTTCGTGACATGACTTTTTCAGAGCAGATTTCAGGCAGGATAGTGCTATGCCTTCTTTGATTAGCTTGGAGTGACCCGATGAAAAGTTCAGCAACGGTTTTGCAGACCTCGGTCGATAACTCTAGCAAATATGTTGACGTTCGATAAACAAAGCCACATCAAAAACTGAAGCTGGTTATCATTGGGGATCTCAGTAGTGAACTTGAGGCCACATCCATATTCGCTGAAAGCTTTCAAAACATCAACCAGCCTTTTTGGGAAGCTGCCTGCACGGGTGATAACCAGGTAGCCATCTACGTACCCGAAAATACGAGTGACGAAGTCTTTTTACGCGCTGTTTATGCCAGTGTCAGCACCGCTAAGGAAGATATCAGCCAAAATGGGTGCAACTCTAGATCCCATGCAAACACCGGCTGCCTGTACATATGATGTTCCTTGTCATTCTACCACGGTCGCAGACAAATAAAACGACAGAATTTCTAAAAAGCTTTCAATGGACAGTCTGCATTGGTAAATAAACACCCACTCATCGTTATCCTCGGTAATGAACCTCTTCACAGCGTTCATCAGTTCACGGTGTGGCAAAGAATAATATAGGTCCACCACTTCTAACCTGCGTAACCTGCACAAGAGTGCAGAGGCGACTTCTTCGTCAGCCTGGCTGCCAGTGATGCGTTCACTGCGGCGGCAATTCACAAGTTACCAGAATCGAAGAAAGCAGCCACGAACCGTGTGCCAAAGGTGATTCACGGTGGCCCGGGTTACCGCAAGCGAAGCAGGCAGGGACAGACCGGCTGCCCCAAGGTGATTCACGGTGGCGCGATTGGCGAGCTGCAGAGGCCGCAGCTGCCAGCAAAAGAGCTGCGACTGTAAGCTCCACGCAGAGGTCTGATGCGACGCAGAGCGGCTTGAGAGATGCTACCGGAATCAGTGTGTCATCAACAACGGAATGCAGAGCAGCGCGGCTTCAGCGAACCTGCCAGAACCAGAACGGACCTCTTATCATAATCATCGGCGGAATGCGGCGGCGGGTTTTCATTCTAGCGGAGTGGAATGAATGAATGAAAAACTTTATTGGTTCCTTTGGGAAGTAGTAGCGGTAGAGGACGAAGTCTTCGTCTTGAAGCTTGGGTCCTCCTTGGCCGTGGGTGGGCCCCTAGTCCAGGGCTCCACTGAGTCGGGCCACCTCGCTTGCGTGTGCTATGAGGGCCCTTTGGACCCCTAGCTCGCAGCTGGTGAGCCGGCTCTCCCATTGCTCCGCACTTGGTGTTTTGTGTTTGTGGAATGCTTGATTTCGTCCGCACTCCCATGTGACATGATATAGTGTTGGTTTTGCTCCGCACCACGGACAGTTGGCGCTATACTTTGTGAGGAACATCTTGTTTAATATGTACAAGAATCTTAGCCCCTTATATAGGTTTAATAATTCTGAATAGCTGTGCCCGCAATTAATCTGGGGCCCCTCCGGGGTTAATGACGTTCCTGCTCGGCTTGTCATTCCTCGAGCTAGGTTTTTCTGCCCCTTCGTTGCCCCTGATCCCTGCGTGACTTGGTATCCAGATTATGTTGTGTATTGGTCGTCCCTCAGGGAGCAGAGCTCTACAGAGGATCTTGAGTGCCGTGCTGCTAATTCTGCCTCTAGTATAGTTCCGACACGCCTCTTGTGAATCCGTTAAGATGTTTAGGGATCTCCCTGTCCTATATCTTTCATTCGCTGCCAGGGCGACAGCAATCTCCTCTGCCTCCGTTCTGTTAGATACATCGGCTGTGAGGCTTGTGATGTGTTCTCCGTGGTAATTTACAACTATTGCTACCGCGCTATTTTTGTGTTTGGGGGTATAGGGAGGCATCAGTGTAGGCTGTGTTCTCCCGATGCCCCATGTTCCTCTAATAAAATTCCGCCCTAACCTGTCTCCTGTTAGCATGGAGGTTTGGATCCATGTTTCAGGGGGTAGGTTGTAGGCATAGCTTCTTTCTTAGCGGGTCTGGTATTGCAGCCCTGCTATTTTGTGGCTTTTCTATTTCCCGACCTAGCTTTGTCAGGAGCGCCCTTCCAGTCGTTGTGTTGCTAAGTCTTCGTATTTGTGCCTTGAGCTGGCATTCTCTTAATTCTTCGAAGGTGTTGCTGATTCCGAGTTGCATGAGCTTGTCGTTGGATGTATTTCTTGGGTGATGAAGAGCTGTTTTGTATGCCTTCCGGAGTATTGTCTCCGCTTGCTCCTTCTCTGCTTTGATAGTCACATGGTACGGTAATGAATATGTTACCCGGCTGACCACTAAGCTGTTGACTAGCCTGAGTATGTCCTCCTCCTTCATGCCATACCTCTTGTGCGCTACTCTGCTGATCATCCGGCCTACTTGTCCTGCCGCTTTGCTTAGCAGGCTGAGCGTATGACTGCACTTCCGGCTTCCTTGCAGCCACATGCCGAGGATTCTGATAATCTTTTGTTCCGGGATGTTCTGGCCCTCTAGTTTTATTTCGAGTGGAGCATCCGTAGGGTGCCTACCCACTCTGAGGAGCTCAGATTTTTCCGTGGAGCATTTAAGTCCTCTTTGTGTATTCTTCAATGCAGGTGGCAGCCTCTTGTAGCGCCTACTGCTTCTCCCCCAGTGAGCCTTGGGTGGTCCAGATGGTGATATCGTCTGCGTACATTGCATGACATATCCCCTGGACTTGGGTGAGTTTCTTGGCGAGGTTGACCATCGCTATGTTAAAGAGTATTGGCGAGATTACTAAGCCTTGCGGAGTGCCCTTGCATGGCGTTTGAAAGGTGTCACTCCGCAGGTCTCCTAGGCCTACCGTGCTGTTCGGTCCGTGAGGAAGCTTCTAACGTAGTCATGGACCTTCTTCCCGCAGTTGGTGGTGTTAAGTCCTTCCATAATGGCGGCATGGGATACGTTGTCAAAGGCCCCTTTAATATCGATGGCCATGACAACGTTCTCCCCGTTCTTTGGCACTGTTTCGAGTACCTCTTCTTTTAGTTGTAGCAAGATGTCTTGGGTTGATAAATTTGCCTTGAA
Source organism: Amblyomma americanum (assembly GCF_052857255.1). Taxonomy (NCBI): domain Eukaryota; kingdom Metazoa; phylum Arthropoda; class Arachnida; order Ixodida; family Ixodidae; genus Amblyomma; species Amblyomma americanum. The sequence goes on from NC_135497.1 coordinate 242,166,922, forward strand.
TCCGAACATGGTGTTGGGGTATCATTCTCCGTCTTCTAGATGCGTTTGTATTCGTCCGGTAACTATTCTCTCGTACAGCTTGCCTAGGCATGATGTTAGCGAGATCGGTCTGATGTTTTAAATTTGAAGTTTCTTGTCGGGCTTGGGGATCATGACGACTACGGCGTGTTTCCACTCCGCTGGGACCGTCCCTTCTTCCCATTGTTTGTTTAGGTATAGGGTGAGTTGGCTGATTGCTTCGTCGCTTAAATTTCGGATTAACGAGTTACGAATCTTGTCCGCCCCTGCTGCCGTATTTTTCGTTGTTGCCCTTGTGGCCTCGACGACCTCTTCTCTTGTGATGGGTCTGTCCGAGGTTGGGTTTTCTTCGCCCTGGTAGTCGCCTTGGTAGTCGCCTTGGTAGCCGTCTACCTGGTCTTTCCCGTAGCATTTCTCTCGTACTGCCTGGAGCAGCTGTTCTTCTGTACCATCGTACTGATGAATTAGCCTTTGGATAGATTTGCTGCTTTCCGCCTTGCTTTTGCTCGGATCCATGAGTGTTCTGAAGATCTGCGACGTTCTAGCCGGGCTGAGGGTGCAATTCAGCGAGGTTCTAAACTGATGCCACCCTTGTCTTTCCAGCTGCGTTGCATAATCCTCTGCTTGCCTGGTGATTTCGGCAATCTTCTTCTTTAGTTTTCTGTTTAGCTTTTGGCGCTTCCCCCGCTTGGTCAGGCCTCGTCTTGCCTCCCAGAGCCTGAGGAGTCGCTTGTCCACTTCTGGTGCTTGTTCTGTTCGATCCACTTCTTTAGTGTAGAGATCCCTGATTTGTCTAAGCTGTTGGCTCCAATCTTCTGCCGAAGTTATGTCGTCCTTAAGTTGTTTGCAGTGGGTGCGGAAGGCATCCCAGTCAGTTAGGTTTCCCTTGCCGATATTCCTATTGATGCTTTCTGCCTCTGTGCTGACCCTAATGATGTAGTGGTCGCTGCCGAGACTTTCTTGCAGGTTCTCCCATTCGACTTGCTTAGCGCCCCTGACAAATGTTAGGTCGGGACATGTGTCCCTGCTTACGCTATTACCCTGTCTAGTAGGCTGAGTTTCATCTGTGAGTAACTCGCAGCCTATGTTTTCCGCTGCTGTGCAGATTCCGCGCCCCTTTTTATCTTCGATCCTGCTGCCCCATTGTGGGCTTTTCGCATTAAAATCCCCTGCTATTATTAGGGTATTCTGCCCTGCAAGCTTCTTTGCTTCCGCAAAAAGCTTAACGAAGTCTCCTTTATTTTTAGGTGGGCTGTACAAAATTACTATAAAAGTGCTTTTAGCTTTTCTTTTTCTCTTGGGAATCACTTCAGTTATTATGTGTTCTAGCTGTGTGTCTTCAAACTCCTTATGAGCTATGGTTGTGATTTTGTTGCTAATAAGAGTTGCTGTTCTTCCGTTCTCCTTACATGAGTATCCTTTTATGGTTGGGGTGCAATTTGTCTCTTGTAGAAGTATTAGATCTTTTGGGTTTCCTCTAGTGTTAATGAATTGCTGTAAGAGCCCTTGCTTACGCCTGTAGCTCCGGCAATTCCACTGCCATATCTCTAGTTGTTGTTGTCCTGCCATGTTATCGTATTGATACTGTTGTTTGTTCCCTGGGATTCTGATCCAAACCTGCACTCATTGTAGAGGCGGTCCCTAGCGTCATTTACTGTCTTCTGTGTGTTTTGACTCTTTACATTGTTGCGGAAGCTCTGATCTTGCAGGGCTATCTTTTGATTTAGTTGCTGTATCTGCTGCTGCATCTGCTGCATTTGCTGCTGCATGAATCTCTTTAGATCGTCTATTGTTGAGTTTCCTCTCTCATTAGTTTGTAAACTTTCTACACTCTGTTGTGAGGGTGAGGGTGCCCTGACAGGCGAGCAGCCTGCCTTTCGCATCTCTTGCATTTCCGCTATTAATTCGCTTATTTGTTTCTTAAGCTGTCTGTTTTCCTCTCGGGTCTGCTCTTGTTCTTTCCTGATGTTATTAATTTCGGCAGTAAGCCTTTTTTCATTTTCTGTTTGTGTGTTTGTGTTGTTGTTGTGCGGAGCAAAAAGCATCTTGGGAGGGCCGGCTCCCCGGCTCACCTTGACTCCGCCGCTCTTCTTCTGTTGCTGATTCGGCTTCACCCAGGACTGCTGCTGGCCCTGGCTGCTGCTGCGCCCCCGGCTGCGACTCCTGGATTCTCTCCGGTAGTCACCTTGCCGCTCCTGGTCCTTGTTCCGGAACCAGCGTGGTCTCCGTGCCCCGCCTCTGCTTCGGCTGCGGCCGCGTCGCTGCTGGCTCTGGCGTCCCCATCGCAGTTCGTTGATTGGCTTCAGTCGTTGTGCACAGTCCTTCGTGCCCGCCGCGTGGGAGACCCCGCATAGCGGAGTGGAACTATATTTCGAGAGCGGGTGTGGAACGAGGACTGCGCCTAGTGCGCCTGGCAAAGGGAGAGCACTTTCCTTTTTTTCCATGACCTTGGACACAACTGAGTGCCAGGAATGCGTGATCGTGTGGAACCGCGATGAGGGATGTGCAGAGACACACATGGCAAGAGAGAAACTGACGTGTCGAAGAAAGTGTCGAGAAGAAAGGTGTCGACATAGATGTTGTCGGGATCGAGCACACGGAAAAGGAGAATGCGGCAAGGCTCTTCACGGCGCATTGACCTTTCTATTTTTCTTTGCCTTTCGATCGTTTTGCCTTTCTGTCTTTTTTTCGTTTAGCAGCACACCTTCATTTCTTGAGTGAACAGTAACGCTTTTGTGTGTGCTTTTTGTAACTTCAGTGTGCTGTCAATAAAGGTAAAAAATTAACATGCAGTGTGTCTCGTCCTACACCAGGTGCGAGTATTGAATGTTTTACAAGAAGGCGTGGTACATTTCTGGAAAGAGTAATATGCGCTACAAGCAGTACTCCATTGCTCTGTGTCTGCCAGGTCATGTAAATTTTTGTTGCCGTCCTGTTTTCTTTGGCTTCAGCGACGCGTTGCCCACTTTCTTGCATTGGCATGTAGCCGTGTAAACGATCGTTGGTATGACGTGAACTGTGCCGGCATTTTGAATTTGAACGAGAGAAATGCGAAGCGCATTCTAAAGACCGCGCATACAAGTTGGTAGATGCGCTGGAGTCTTGACAAGCCTCCGTGATTAGTCCCCCCACACGTTTTTTTTTAGCTGCACAACGCTCTCCACTTGGTTCGCTACTTTCGATATGTAGCGACGCCGTAACCAGCACCAGGAACGTGCCGAAGAAGCAGAGGTTGCACTAGGAGGCGCCATGTCTTAAGAGGTAGAAGAAGACAAAGTCGCTACTCAGAACGCTGGAATGCGCCATTAGCCTTCGCTGACGCCGCCGCTGCGTTGCGTCACTCTTCGGTTTCTTAATGCAAGAAAACTTGCTCCGGATCGCCAATTCGGACACGCTATAAGGCATCGAGAAACAGAACTGCTTTGATCGCGCCGCCGCTGGTTCGAAGCGGCTGACATGAAGGGACGAACGGTCGTCGTCAACGATGAGTCAAAATGCCCTTTAGGTCGGTCCCCGTGACCACCTTCGCATTCCACACAGTCCCCCTTGGCTCCTGGCGTGCACCGCATGCCGTACTGATGCCAGCAAGTGATACTTCGGACCCGACCGCGGCGGCTGCGGTTTCGATGGAGGCGAAAGCGCCCGTGTGATGTGCGACGTAATGGCGCGTTAATGATCCACAGGTAGGGGACACGAAGAGGGTAGAACTCCCAGAGTACCAGGGTCCCCCGATGGAGCTTTTAGACGGCCCAATAACAGAAGCGGAGGTAAGGGCGGAAATAATTAAGCTAAAGTCAAAATCGGCCCCGGGCCCAGACGGCATCACCAACAAAATCCTGAGGAACCTAGATGATGGCTCGATAACAGCAATCACTGCATATATGCAGAAGGTGTGGGAAACCGGAAAGCTTCCCGCGCAATGGAAAGAGGCGAACATCATACTCATTCCAAAGCCGGGAAAAGCGCCGAAGCTCGAAAACTTAAGACCCATATCCCTCACATCTTGCGTAGGGAAGCTAATGGAACACGTAATTCAGACAAGGCTAACCAGATACATGGAAGACAACGAGCTCTGGCCAAGCGAGATGATTGGCTTCCGCCCGGGGCTGAGTACGCAAGACGTGATGATGAGGCTGCAGCACGACATAATCGAATCCCAATCCAAAGATGCAAAAGTAATCCTAGGTCTCGACCTCAAAAAGGCGTTCGATAACGTCAAACACGAGGCTATACTAGAGGAACTACATAGTCTAGAGGTAGGTCCGAGAACATATAACTATGTCAAGGACTTCCTAACTGGGAGAACAGCGAGGATCAAATATCAGGACATAGAATCAGGGAACATAGAACTGGGCAGCAGGGGCACCCCCCAAGGGTCGGTACTATCCCCACTCCTCTTCAACATAGCAATGAGAGGGTTACCTAAATTACTTCAAGGAATAGAGGGTCTAAAGTTCAGTATGTATGCAGACGACATCAATGTCTGGATAAACAAAGGAGACGACGGGCAAATAGAAAGGAAACTCCAGAAGGCAGCAGACACTGTGGTAGAGTATGCAGCACAAAGAGGACTGGCATGTTCACCAGAGAAATCTGAGCTTCTGGTATACAACCCAAAGAGAAACAGGCTCAAGCAGGGTGAGGACTTTAAAATCACTGTGGAAGGAAAACTGGTGCCTAAGGTAGATATGATCAGGATTCTGGGCCTATTCATACAAAGTAACGGCTACAATGATGAAACCCTAAAAAGATTGGACAAGTTTGCGACGCAAGTCACGGGAATTTTCAGAAGGATATCGCTTAGAGGTAGAGACCTCAAAGAAAAGAGCCTAATGAAACTAGTACAGGCATATATAATAAGTAGGATCAGCTACGCGACCCCCTTCCTCAAGATAGGGGCAACAGAAAAAAGGCAGCTTGATGCCATAATCAAGAAAAGCTATAAGAAGGCGCTGGGCTTGCCAATAAGCACCTCAAACGAAAGGCTACTAAATATGGGGCTTCACAACAACTGGAGTGAGATAGCTGAAGCGGTAAGATCAGCGCAGCTAGATAGGCTCAGCAGGACGAGCACCGGCAGAGCTATACTAGAAGCGGTCGACAGGCAAACCGACAGGGGGATGCAAAAGAAACAAGACATTCCAAAATGTGCTAGGGAAAAGATCAGAGTAGACCCTTTGCCCAAAAATATGCACCCAGAATTCAACAAGGAAAGAAGGGAAAAGAGGGCAGAAGCCATGGCCAGAGGACTGGACAGTCTAGATAAGAAAGCAGTGGCATACACAGATGCAGCAAGTGGGAAGCTAGGAGCAGCCGTGGCCTCAGTGGTCAACGGAAAGGGGGAACCTGAGATAGCAGCATCCATTCGAAGCCGCAACCCGGAAACGGCGGAAGAAGTCGCAATAGTGCTCGCATGCGTAGGAACGCAGGCCAAAATTATAGCTAGTGACAGCAAAACTGCAGTCTACAATTATGGCAGAGGGAGGATTGCCTTAGAAGCAGCACAAATTCTAAAAAAGAAGGAAATTGGGAGGGACGTACGCATCGTGTGGGTACCAGCTCACGCATCCATCCCTGGAAACGAGGCGGCAAACACCCTGGCTCGAGACCTCTACTTCCGAGCCAGGGGAGAGCCGCCCGACTGCAAGGACCTGGATGAGAGACTGATCAGCTATGCAGAAATAATAGAGAGCTATAGAAGTCAAAGGAGGATTTTCCCTCCGCCGGACAAAACACTAGGGAATAAAGAAGCTACAACATGGCGTAGACTACAAGCTGGGAACTTCATAAACCCGGTGTGGGCATCACACGTATTTAGGGAAAAGGAAATAGAGGAAAAATGCAAAACATGTGAGAATAGGGGGACCCTAGATCACATCATTTGGGAATGTACACACTCCCCAGGGATTAAAGAAGGAATAAATAGCAAGGAAGCCTGGGAAACCCTTCTGCAAAGCGCGGACCCCGCCGTGCAGAAAAAAGTCATTCACCTGGCACTGGAGGCCGCAAGAGACCAAGAACTCTATGCCTGCCTTTAGATGCGAGGCTCCCGGCCCCCACCCCTAGGCCTGCGTGCCAGAGATGGGGAGTAGGGGAGCCTCTTCTCTGGTGGAAATAAAGGTTTTTGGAATGGAATGGAATGGTCGAAATTATTCCAGAGCCCTCCACTACGGCACCTCTTTCTTCCTTTCTTCTTTCAGTCCCTCCTTTATGTCTTCCTTTACGGCGCGGTTCAGGTGCCATTTCCTTTACCCCAAAACAATTTTTTATTTTTTTAATAGGCCGCAGGCGTTCATTGAGTTGACTCCCGGGAATTTGAGGAAATGCGCATAACTGGCCCCAAGGGTGAGTGGACACCTCAATCGCACTTTCAGGTACGTGACGGTGGTGTCCACCTGCGAAAAACTGGTTTCGTTTCTTCTTTCACTGCCCCGCCGCGGTGGCTCAGTGGTTAGGGCGCTCGACTACTGATCCGGAGTTCCCGGGTTCGAACCCGACCGCGGCGGCTGCGTTTTTATGGAGGAAAAACGCTAAGGTGCCCGTGTGCTGTGCGATGTCAGTGCACGTTAAAGATCCCCAGGTGGTCGAAATTATTCCGGAGCCCTCCACTACGGCCCCTCTTCTTCCTTTCTTCTTTCATTCCCTCCTTTATTCCTTCCCTTACGGCGCGGTTCAGGTGTCCAACGATATATGAGACAGATACTGCGCCATTTCCTTTCCCCCAAAAAACCAATTATTATTATTATTATTATCATTATTCCCGGGTTCGAACCCGACCGCGGCGGCTGCGTTTTTATGGAGGAAAAACGCTAAGGTGCCCGTGTGCTGTGCGATGTCAGTGCACGTTAAAGATTCCCAGGTGATCGAAATTATTCCGGAGCCCTCCACTACGGCACCCTTTTCTTCCTTTCTTCTTTCACTCCCTCCCTTATACCTTCCCTTACGGCGCGGTTCAGGTGTCCAAAGATATATGAGACAGATACTGCGCCATTTCCTTTCCCTCAATAACCAATTATTATTATTATTATTATTATTATTATTTCGTTATTAGAAATCCTAAGCCACCAGCAATTTTTTGCTACGTCTCGGGTTCAAACTTCCCATCACGCGGCATAGAATGTCGGAAATATAGGTGCTGCTAGCTCTAGCCCTGATCGCTGCTAACACGAAAGGATTGAAGAGACTTCCGTTCATCTCGGCCGAAGTTCAATCCGACCGTCTGAATCAATATTGAATTTGCTGGAACAGCAGGACATACTGATTGCGCGACCTTGCCGAGTGGTTAAAAACGCTCCTTGCCATGCAGCACCGCGCTACTTATGTGGTTCGCTCAACAGCGGAGACTATTTTTATGCGACGCCACAGGAACACCTGAGGCAGTCTTCTCAACTGCCCGACTGTATTTTACAGTGACGCTGCCCCTGGGCATGTAATATGTGCGTATACTGGTGTGTTCCCTGCGGAGGGTCGTTTATGTGCCGTCACTCATTTTAGTGCGAATGCACTTCTGGCCCCTCTCCCCGGGTTTGAGCGGTGTCTGTGTGTGCGAAGCCTGTAAGTAGCTAGTGTAACTCGCTCACTGAGTCAGTGGACGCCTCAATGAGCCTGTGAATAGGTGGTAGCGTCTACCTACAGATGGAGACGAATATGCGGTTTTCGTCTTCTAAAACCCAGCGGAAGGTTTAGACCGCTGATTTTAAATAAATGGAAGGTGCATAACTGGCTTCCTGTGTCAGTGGGCACCTCAATCGCGCTTTTAAGTGCGTGACGGTGGTGTCCACCTGCAAAAAACAGCGCGTTCGTATACAATAATATTTCGTGCTCAGCTATTACTGCACATGTGCTAGACAACGGGGCAGCGAGGACTGCCGATAGTCAGAGAGGCCTGCATGAACCGCTGCACCACTTTGAAATTGGGCATCAGCTGGGGAACCGCTAGAAGACAGGCACGCTGGTGACAGCCGCTTCCAGCGGCGCTATGAAGAGGCAGCCCGCCGTAGCCTGCCTACAGCATGGAGCCGACAGCCCACGCGCGAGAAATGCATGCGCGGAGAGAAAGACAGGGTAGCCGCTTGCTTCGGGTGCTCGAAAGACTGTTGTTTGATCTCTCAAAATGACGAGTGCAAGAGCAAAACCTTCTCTCCCCGCAGCCTGTGGCGCGAAAGAGGGAGAAAAGGGAGTCGATTCTTATTACTTGTTGAAAAGCATTGGTCCCGAAACGTTGTACCCAGTTATAGCTTTCTGGGACCAAATTGCTATGATTTGGGAGTGGTTATTGCTATGATTCGGGCGTGGCTATGTATACCTGTGCTGTGTCCCTGTAATGTGTGCAAATGTAATTGACATGCACATACACGTGCACAGCTAAACCTAACCACTCAAAGCCATCGAACGCAGCGCTGGAGCAGTAGGAGGTGAGGCTGGCCAGTGGCACCCTGGAAGACCAGGAGACGCCGGTCGCCATCGCCAAAGCATCGGCGAAAGCTACTGCAGTTTTGAACTGAGGACAATACCCAAAATCCACTCCGGTCTCGTTTTACGCAATAGATGTTTATTCTCTCTCTCTGTCCGCCTACAAACAAGATATCCCATCCTCCTGCTCATGAGTAGGTGGTACCCAGGACATTACGAAAACACATGCATAAGGTCCAAAAACACAGCAGACATGGTTCAAAATTAAGGTCTGGAAGGAAAGAACAGAGGCCTCCTGGAAGGAAGGAAAACGTTTATTCAGCTCTAGAGAGTAGGTGAGAAATTTGGCGGAGTCGGATGGTGTCTTCTATCTTCTTAGCAATGGTCGTCTGCCCAAGTCCAGGGCTCCGCTGGATGCCGCTGCCATCTGTGCTCCCGGGTCAGCCCAAGTTGGACGTCCTGACGGTCGCTGGAGAGCTTTCCTTCCCATTGCTCCGCACTCTGGTTTGGTATTTTTGGTGCCACCTCTATTTTCTGGCAGGCCCACGTTATGTGATAGAGCGTGGGTGTTTCATGGCACCATGAGCATTTGTCTGTGTATTGTGTGGGTTGTATTTTGTTGAGTGTATTTAGATTTGGGTATGAGCCCGTCTGTAGCAGCCTCCAGGCGACGGCGTCTTCCCTGGAGAGAGATTTATGTGGTGGGGGTGCAGTTTCCTGCAGCCCTTGTAGTGGTTTAAGATTGCCAAGTAATCTCTAGGGACAGGTTCGGCTTCCTTGAGGTCGCTTGTGGGGGGAGCTGGGTAAAAATTAAGTGTACCCTCGAGCTACCCTGTCGATCGCTTGGTTGCCTTCCACTCCCGCGTGTCCCGGCGTCCATACTATCGTATGTTTTATTGGTTCTTCTTCTTCTGTGCTTTGTTTGGGTCGGTTCCCAGAGCTGAGTATGCGGAGCGCTCTGTGACCTATTCTGCCTAACATGAAGTTTCGGCATGCCGTTTGAGAGTCGGTTAGTATTGTTAAGAATCGCTTAGTCCGGTAGTTCTCCGCTGCCGCTAGAGCGACGGCCACTTCTTCAGCCTCGACTACCGTGCAGTCCCGTAGCGACGCGCTGATGATTTCCTGCATGTCCGAGTTTGTCACAGCCGCTACCGGGTTGGGGTTGTTTTGTCCCGTCCTTCTGGAGTATGTGGCTGCGTCCACATACACCGTTGTTGCCTAGGGGCTAGTGATTTTGGGATGTACTCGGTTCTCGCCTTTCTGCGTTCTTCGTGTAGGTTGGGGTCCATGTTCTTGGGAATGGGGGTCACTCTAATTGTGCCCTGTATGCCGTCCGGGATAATCGCGGTTCGCTGTATTTCGTGTATTTGTTCGTTGCATCCCAACTTCTGCAGAAGCTCCCTGCCAGACGGAGTCTGCTGTAGTCTCTTCAACTGGGCGGCGTGTTGTGCCTCTGTCAGTTCTTCAAAGTTGTTATGAAGTCCTAGTGCTAAAAGCTTCTCTGTGGATGTGCATTGTGGTAGATGGAGTGCTGTTTTGTTTGCTTTGCGTATAATCGCATCAATCTGTTGGATTTCGCTTTTGATTGGGTTGTAGTATGGAAGACTGTAGGTGACTCGGCTGATCACCAGGCTCCTGACCAGCTTTAGCGCGTCTTCTTCTCGCATGCAGGCCTCCCAGGCCTCCTGGGAGACTGACGCTCAGCTCGGACTCTACAGGGACTGACGTTTTTATGTGGCGAATTTTAAAAATCCCTGCCCGCAAAATACTGGCCTGGCCTAATCGAGAGCAAACGCCATTCACAAGGTAGAATATCATTGCCTAATTTGTTTGAGATCTAAATAAGCATCGGCACTTGCCTGTATTTGGTGCAATTAGCGAGAAACTGTTTTCAGCTACGAGTACAGTTTTTGCAGAGGCGAACCAAGCAGCCAGTCTGAGAAACTGCGACATCTGAAAGATGAAAATTCAACTCCCAAGCGGCGACTTATCAGTTTCTAGTGTGTGCAGTGTTGTTGTTGTCACGTTTTCAGTGTGGTATTTAGCAGCAGAAGCAGTGATGTTCCTTGTGAGATTAATTCCGGCAGGCAGACGTGCCCCATCTTCGAAGCGACCGCGCTTCTCGCATCCACCAAGCCGACGTTGTTTGCCTCGCCGTCTGGCAGATGGCGCAGCCTGTGAGATCGGCTGCTTGGCTCGCGTCAGCAAAAACTGTACTCGTAGCCGAAAAAAAAAAAAAAAAAAAAAATAATAATAATAATAATAATAATAATAATAATAATAATAATAATAATAATAATAATAATAATAATAATATTAATTGGTTTTAGGGGAAAGGAAATGGCGCAGTATCTGTCTCATATATCGTTGGACACCTGAACCGCACCGTAAGGGAAGAGATGAAGTAGGGAGTGAAAGAAGAAAGGAAGAGGTGCCATAGTGGAGGGCTCCGGAATAATTTCGACCACCTGGGGATCTTTAACGTGCACTGACATCGCACAGCACACGGGCGCCTTAGCGTTTTTCCTCCATAAAAACGCAGCCGCCGCGTCGTTTGCCTCGCCGTCCGGCAGATGGCGAGCTTGTGAAACCGGCTGCTTGTCTCGCGTCTGCAAAAACTGTACTCGTAGCCGAAAACATAATAATAATAATTGGTTTTTAGCCGAAAACAGTCTCGCAAATTCCACCAACCCGCCGCAGTGGCTCAATGGTTAGGGCGCTCGGCTACTGATCCGGAGTTCCCGGGTTCGAACTCGACCGCGGCGGCTGCGTAATTATGGAGGAAAAACGCTAAGGGCCCGTGTGCTGTGCGATATCAGTGCACGTTAAAGATGGTCGAAATTATTCCGGAGCCCTCCACTACAGCACCTCTTTCTTCTTTCACCCCTTCCTTTATCCTTTCCCTTACGGCACGGTTCATGTGTCCAACGATATATGAGACAGATACTGCGCTTTTTCCTTTCCCCCAAAAGCCATTTATTATTTATTAATATTACTAATTCCACCAAATACAAGCAAGTACCGATGTTTATTTAATCTCAAGCAACCTGTGCCGTAATATTCTACCTTGTGAGCGGTGTTTGCTCTCGTTTAGTCTATTATTTTGCGCACAGGAATTTTTAAAAATCCGGCACATAAAAACATATGTCCCTGTACTCAACTTGCTTTCATCCAACTCGCTGAAGACGCCGCCCGGAACTGAGAGCGTCGTCTAAGCTGACTGGTCATTCCATCCTCCTCTGTTGGATAGCAAATTTTTTCAATGAATCAATCGGCCGCATGATACGACAGATTGCCATATTTAATGAATGTTCATTCCTTCCTTCCTATAGATGTTTCGCAACTGGTAATCGCCTACAATGTAGTGTCGCGGAGCGAAGATAAGGCTGACTGGTCGCGCGGAACGATGAACGCCCCTTATTTCACAAGGACACCGATATTTATAACTATTAGTCACATCACACTTAATAACCCATTACAAAAACATATCTGCAAAAATCCTGAGCCTCTTTGGGACGTTTAACCTCATGAACCAATCAACATCTGCCACGACAAGACTCAAGACAACCACTGAACTGAAACCGGAACCAAAACCCATAATACAACCATGAGGAAGACGATTTCCACTCGCAGCGCGTGGCGGGTGCAATGCAGCCGGCACGCGCTGCTTGGATTCCTGTCATAAGCTGAAAAACAGGTGACGTGGAAGCAATAGAACGCAGCAAGACCCGGCCGAGTTCCACGGCGGCCACCATGGACAGCGAGGGCTGGCGTGCGCGACCGCTTCCCGTCGTCCGATGCGACCACAGCATTAGCACACGGCCGAGTGGAAAGTCTAAGCGTTGTGCCCATGTTAGCAGGAAGGCGCACAGCCACTCGGAAGCTACGAAATCACATGCCCCTGCTAACTCAAAAACACAAGCATCGCAACTGTTTTCCTGAATATGTCGCTACATCAACCGGCCCAACGTTCTACCCGATTAAGCTCCACTGTAGGCATCAAGTCGTGGCAAGGCACAAAGACAAAGTTGAGAAGAGGAATAACGCACCCTCTAGCACTACTTCGAAACAAGTATCAGGGACGCAAGAACCGAATAATGCCTTGTCCTTCACTAAGAGGAAACTTGAAGTCGGCCTAGCTTTGCCCATGGCTGCCACAAAGGAAGACTGTTCTGGTGCTTCACGTCACCACATAGCACAAGCCCAAGAAGACTGAGAACCTTACCTGCTGTACGACAGTTCGAAATCCTTGGAGCACGCCATCCTTTCCAAGGAGAGCGGCTTTCAAGATTTCCCACCTGACTCTGGAAACATTGCTTCTGAACACTCCGAACGCTGCCACACTGCTACTTCTGTTTTACCCTTGTCGAATGGCCCTGATGCTTGGGCGGACGTCCAACAGGGTTGTGAAGAAGATGGACATCTGTTCCTCGCTGTTCCTCCCCTCGCTGGAGACGATGTGAAGACTGGAGGAACTGCAGCAGAGTTCATCAACTTATTCGATTGAGTAGCAGCTTAGAGTACGGGTCGCTTGAAACGCCAGGCCCATCTTGCTCAACCACAGGTCCCATTCTTCAGACAAGCGGAAGAAGATGTGTATGCCATGGTCCAGCAGTGCCTGCAGGTTTCAATACTTGGCAGAGGCGATACAAGGAACATGCACGAACAGAAGTGAGGACAAAATGTAGTGCTTGCTTTCGACCCAATTGCAGGTACCATAGGTGACGGCAGCTCGGCGGCTGCTGCTTCTGCTGCAGAAGAATAGGAATTCCGGGAGAGACAGACAGTATCCATGCCTCTGACCCCGTCTGAAGGTAATGTCACAGTTTTGTCCGAGTGCTTCTTCGCTCGACAAGATTCTTCTCGGCAAGGTAGTAGTACGGGACAGTAGAACCGGACATGTGTGTCCGGTTCTGCAGAGCTCGTAGAGGTACAAACGGACTATGCGGCACAAAACACGCAGCCCTTGCCTGTTGCTGACTCGTCCGTACCCGCCATGAACAATACTGCAGGTGGTATACGCCTGGACTGCTTTACTTTGGCCATGCACAAAGCGCTATATGAGGACACCAAGAAGCGGGTCAGTGATTACTACAGGCTGGGATGACTAAACAACCACCTTGTGTTGGTATCCGGCATGGAGATGCTAAGAGAAGCTCGTGCCGCTGTCTGGCGAAACAGTGCCCAGTTGAAGAGCTCGGTCTACTTGGTCCGAAAGTTAACAAGGCTGTGCTGGGTGACACCAGAGGTGTGTGGTGCTATTGTCGAAATCAAGAAACTGGGAAAACTTCTGAGCAACTGGCCGTTTTAGAGAAGGACGTTGAGCATAACTCCTCCCATACATTTCCATCTCAATAACCCCATCAACACCCCAATCCGTATTTTTTCTTTTTTTCTCGTGCCCTTTTCTACTTCTGTCTCAAGTTTCTTGAGTTTTTTTAGTATTATTTGAATACTTACTGCTTCATTTCTGTGAAATGTAACATGAGCCGTTCCATGACATATTAAATATTCTACAGTGCAGTTAGTTTATATCGAGTGTTTTCTTTCACGCCACCCATAGTTATATCTGGTGTGCCAGCGAACACTTAAAAGATTCCTGAAAATAGATTGGTCAGAATATAAAAAATGCTGGGTGATTTAGCATGGTTAGGCCAAATGCGAATTAGGTGTTCTCACTCTTCGGTGTTCACTTCGGTTTTGGTTCGAAACTTCGTTTAAGAGAACAATTCGATAGCGGTGTGTTCTGGAACCTTTGTGAACTAAAAGATGTTGATGAAGGCAACGAGATCCAGACCAGCGTTGACTGTAGAAAACATCCTTACAAGACAAACTGATCTTAAAATTACAATACTGTGATGTTCTTGCAAAAAAAAATTGGCAAGTTATCGTGTCTGGCGTTCCCAGACCGGGATTTCAGTCATGAATTTTGTGACATGGTGTAGTGTGTTCTCATCTGGTGTGACTGGTCCAGCTGACGCCAGCTCTGGCGTGCTTTTGCTTACTGTTTCCTGATTTGGTCAGTGTACCATTCCGGTGATGATGTCAATGCAAGGAAGCATCCAGAAAGAAATTTGTTGCCTAATATGTCTTCATAGTGATGCTAAATGTTTGGACATACTATCGTGACCAAAATTAAAAGAGTGCTGCAAGTGCAAGTGCAACGTGCCAAATTCCATACGGGCGTCGGTCTCGACAACAAAATTGCTTCGTCAGGCAGCAACCGCATGCAGTTTGGCGCTGTTCGGCACACACTCACAGGGGTCTCTTAATCATGAGCACGATAGTACATAGGAGCATCCACGTAATTACGTGATTCGTGTTCTTGCCAAGGACGAAGTGGAAGCACACAGTGAAACAAGAAAGAAGCGCTCATATTTGTTCAAGAGCATCCTTAGCTTTATTTGTAGACGAAAGCAGCAGGTGAGCCTCGCTGATGAGAGGCTTAGCTCGGAGAGTGAAATAAGGTGTATGTAAATGCGGGCTCTGTTATGTGATGCATTTGCGTAGTATTTGAAAACAAATCTGAACGAGGTATACGTTTGAACATTTTGATTTTCGTAACAAAGCAGTGAAATGGTGAAAGCACAGTGTTTTTGATTCATCGGGTCTGCTGTGAGCAAGCTGACACACAGTTCCTGTGAACAAAGGCTATATTATGAAACTCCGCCTGATGTGCGACTTCCGAATTACTTGTGTGCTGCACATAAATATTTAAGCGTGACAAGGAAAGGCTTGCAATGGTTATTGTAGGTTTTTCAAGCCTCAAAGGTGATTGCCTGCCTTTTGTGAGTTGCATATGAACACTCTTTATACAGTACAATTTCTAAAGACAAAATTAACTATTGGCACATATGCTTATGTGCTCTGCTATAGAGCCGTCATATTTTCATAGTGCAACGTGACAAAAGCACAAGTGTAAAGCATGAAGGGAGAAAACAGACACACTGCTACTACAGTTGAACCTCAGTATAATGAAGTTGGTAAAATCTATCCTTTAATTTTTTATATTAATATGTCTTTACATAGAAATTCATCTTCCAGCTTGTAAAGAAACCTTAAAATGTATTAGAGCCCACTCGCAGGAAATACCATAATTGGCTTTTAAATTGGTCCACTATTTGTCTGCATCTTTCGCTGTCAACAATGATGTTACGCGTCTTTTGCATGCGCACAGATATTTCAAAGCGTTTCACAAGTCTTGCCGAGTTCATGAGGCACCTCGCCATGTCTGTTGAGTCGAGTTCCCCGTGTGTTATGCACCTGTAATGAGTTGCTGTCATCATCGTTCTCCTCAGCGTTGCCGACATGAGAGCATGTTCCGTTGTCACCTTGTGGGCAGGGTATCAAAGGAGGGAAGACCACCAGCGACTAACGAGGCTGGCTACTCTCCATTCTTTATTCATGCCAGTGAGAGTGAGAAGTTTCTTGCAGTGGAAGCGCGAGTGCACACCATCTGAGTAGGAGCGAGGTGTCGGGATCGAAGCATACAACTGGCTTCAGAGCGGAGCTGTGTACTGATGACCCTGACTCTTTGAGCCTTCTTACCGAGCTTCATTAGCCAATAAAGATGATAAACGCTGCGCGCTGTCTTTGAGCACAGGTAGCACTCTGCATTTGACACTCATTTTGGGCAAGGTTATGGATAGCGATAGTTGCAGCTGGCCTGGCTGGCTGTGCTCACTCCTGTGCCCTCTAGTTTGTATTGGCTCGACATCACATTCGCCAGCCTCACCCATGCTACCTGAAATGGCACTGCAATCGGTGTGCTTGCCACTATGTCATCATTATTCCAATTCCGTCTGCCTATGTGCTCTTCATCTGTCAGCTGGGTGGCGTCCTATTTCATGCAAGTGCCACTCTGCACTTCGGTGTGGTCTCCGCGCAGCCACTCGAGCTCAAGGTAGAATTTTTTCCTAGATTAATTTTGAGCAAGCAGTAAAATTTCGTTGCATTAAAAATTCGACCAATTTAGTTTGTATTGAAGCTAGAAACAAATGATCTTCAATGGACACAAAGTTGTAAAATCTAAAATACTTTGTTACATTGAGGATTTTGTTACACTTAAGGCCATTACATCGAGGTTTAACTGTAGTACGTTATTAATATGTTACTAGTGTGTCATAATATATTAGTAATGTTGAGTCTGTCTCCTGCCCTCCTCTTATGCTTTTGCACTGGTGATATGATGACATCATACCTAGGGTCACTAGGGCTCCGTGTTTCCTTGAAAATTTGCATGATTAACCTTTTTACGTAAAATTGTGTTTTAGCAGCCTTTAATGGGAATGAGAGAATGATAGGAACATGATTAATTCAGTCTGAATTCTCATGAAATTTACAATCTACTTACAAGCAAAGTTGTCCTGATGTCTTGACACGCTTGCTCCCTCCATCCGTGCGAGCAAGTGAGCATATCGAGGACGGTGGCTGTGGTGATAACACGTTCTCACCAGCCTGCAAGAGTCTCTGTACTGCATGGTACCCTTCGTAACAAAATAATAAAAGTGGTGGCAAAAATCATCTTTATTTCAAATAACACCAAGCATCAGTTCTGGGATGTTCTTCTATCTGGTCCTCCTGGAAAGAAAGTGAGCATCAGGCAGGTGCCAAACCTTTGTAGAGCTGGCTCCCGCTCGTCGGCTCAGTCACCACAGCAGGTGCAGAACGGGCGCATCAGGGCCTCATCAGAGAGATAATTCAGTTTGCATGGGGCATTGTGATAAACAAGAACATTCTTCATGTGAAGAAAATACCAAGCACTGCCTGACATTGCAGCAGCCACCCTTCATTTTAATAAAAGCTTATTTTAAAAAATAAACTTGCATATTTATTTTATATATGTTATGCTTCCCTCAGAATTTTATGAATTCTATATTCTGACTCCTCGGAATTCAAAACTTTCCGCTGCAAAAGGTTGCGAGCCCTAACTATACCAGCTATCCTAGGTGTCTGTTATGTTATTTAACACAGAGGGTTTCTTTACTGCTAGCAGCTTTGCTATTGAAACCTCAATCCACAATACTCTATAGTTGTTAGAAAATATCACGCAATGTGTGAATAGGAACGGTAGTGGTAGCTCGGCAAAAGAGAAAATTTACTTGACTGCAGGTGAACTGCAGTGGCATGTCTACCATTTTTTGATCACCGCCTATTGTGAACCATTGTAGGCTTGTGTGACAGTGTCTATGCCAAACGTTGGGTGTGCTCTACTGAGGGCAATAATATGCCCTAAGATTGCCCCATCTTGGGTTAGTGGCAGGAACTGGAACACTGCCTGCAACGCAAAACATTCTTCACTAATGTGCCTCTGCCTGACAAGGAACGATGCTGCGGACTCGAGCTTATGGTCCATAGTCACATTTGTCATGTATGCCTGTTCACAGCCCACAGCTACCTGGGTTTTGGACTGTGGGGAGAGCCTGCGTAAGTTTCTTAACTAAGCTCTCTCCAGCTCTGTGAGTGGGTGCTTCCCGGTGCCTCCTGCAGTCATGTATTGAATATACAGCAGTGTTCTACCTCATTTGAAAAAAGGTCTTGCTAAAGGCGAAACGAGGTGTTTAGGCTAGTGAATAACATGTATGTCTCCAATTTTTGATCAGGCAGATGTTCATGACTGAAGACATGGGCAAAAAGTAAGTTTGATATGTTCAAGGACAGCATTTTCGGCTGCGTGATCGTATGCACCAGATTGGCGGAACGTTGGGCCTTTTTGTGTGCCATGTGGTGATGTAGCTTTCCAGACCCAACCAGTGACATTCAGCAGTAACTGCAGCGTTCAACTCGTGATGCCTGTCAGCAAACATATTTTCTTAGATATGTAGTCCTTCCATTTTTTCCACTTGTGGTTGTCAGTGCCTGTGCCGCACATTTATTGTACTGGTCTTGATGATTGCATTTCACTTCAATTATGCAATCGCACTGTGCTGTCTTGCATTCTATATTGGTCCATTACATTACTGGTTTGTGATGCACAAAGGCAAAAATCTCTGGGCATCTGATAAGTGCCCCAGTTCTTATTACTGGTAAAAATGACACTGTTATTGCGTTTTTCTTTCTAGTTTATTGTAGTAAGTGCAACAGAAATTAGGTTACACACAGTTAATATATCGTGTAAAAGCCCTGTGAGAGCATCTGATTGGGAAGCCTTTACCTTGTATTTGAGAGCAGTTTCTTAAAGTAGAATTGTAGAGGTTTTAGAAATCGACGAGAATTAAGGGCTCGAATGTATGAAACTTGCAGGTAATGCGTGGGAGCTCTTTCTGTGCTAGCTTTTGATATGCTGACTTAATCGCTGTTCAAAGCCGCATTCACGTTCAGGCTTCTCTGCAGTGCTGTGCACCTGGGAGAGGTGGCAACGAAGACATCATGTTCAGTGGCGCTACGTTTCCAGCCAGGAAAAGGTTGCTCAGACGAAGTAAACCATAGTTACCGAAAGTTATGCCTGTAACGCGTAGTTTGGTGGCATAGGATGACGCACAGCAGCATGAGGTTGAAAAAAGCAGAAATCACAAATTTCGGTAACAGTGATGTCATCACCTAGCTTCTCTACACTTCTTCAACGCTGTGAGGAAGCGTTCGAGATTTAATCGACGATTACATCACCATTTTAAATTGTAGCTCAAAACCACTCTGCATACTTTACCTAGAACCTTCCTACTTTCGAATCCCTGGATCTTGTCGAATTGTCAAAATATACTTCACCTTCCCTTTAAAGTAAGCAGTCGGCTTCAGACTTGAGACTAAGACGGTACAGTCGGGTTTCACCAGCTTGTTTCAGAGGATCCCATTACTGTCTGTCACTAGTATTTGCCCCATTATTTGTGTGTGCAAAGAACTAGTAACTTACTTTTCTCTTACAGCAGCCCATTCTCTGTTGTCTCCTCACTCGTAGAAAAAGAACCTTTGGTTTATTTTATCATTTGTCCACAGGTGGCAACGGCTACATAAATGACTACCCAACTGGCCGGCTGCTCCGAGATGCTAAACTCTATGAGATCGGTGCTAGAACTAGTGAAATTCGTCGACTCATTATTGGGCGTACCGTCAACCAGGAGTACAAGTGAGGTCTGTTTACCCCCCGCCCTGTTCCCCATGTCTCAGATATAGTCTAGTGTGTAACGTTGAGGTAACTTGAAACACTGCTATAGTCTTCAACAGTCATTGCTGATGCAAATGTACAGATAGTGGAAGCCTGTGTATATATCTGTGATCTTTGTTTTTCTTTTTTTTGTCAAATGTTCAATTGCTTCTGTAACTCAGGTTTTTAAAGCAATTTAAGCTTGTGATGGGCCACTTTTTTACAATTCATTGCTTACCTGCCAATGTGACTTGTTTGGCATGCAGTTTTAGAGAATTATTTGTGAGCACTAGTGTGAGCATGCTGGAAACACATTTTCTCATTGCAGACAGAGTACGTTACTAATGAACATGTGCAGGCATGTGTTTGGCCAATACTTCCAGTGTTCATTTGACATTGTGCTTTGCATATTGAGTTTCCAAGGCCATGATTGTATTAAAAAAAACAAACACTGCTTTTGGTTTAAACACACTTGCTGTGACTGCTGTCTCAGTTTATCTTCTTTGTTCGGGTATGAGCGGTTAAGATTATATCGTGTGGGCCAGTGAAGTGTTGCATAGCATCAGTGTTGCCCCGTTGTAATGCCCTGCATTTTTATTTTTATTTTGAAAGTTGTTCATTCAAAATTGGACAGAATTTACATTAAAGATCACTGCATTTCTCATGATGCAGCATTACCTCCACCAACTTGTTCGGATTTATGTCAATGTGAAATCAAAGTACTATTCAGCCTTTTTTGTACCAGGCTATCCCTGGCACACGCAGTATTGTTCAAACTGCATGAATCACCCTGGTCTCATCATGGGAACCTTACTCTGGTGCGCATCCATCGATAGCTTAAATAAAAACGGATGCCATTTTCATACATTCATGGTGTCTAACAACAGTACAATTGCTCATGAGTACACAACAGGTGTCAGCATATTGCTACTGCAAATATTTCGGGACAAGCATGAACAGAAAACATTGGGCATTATGTTATGATCCATGTTTATATTTGTTCGTGTAGTTGGGCATCCCAGTTATTCTTGCACATTAAGTTTTCAAAGAAGTTTGGTGTCTAGTAAAACTATAATTGATCATACTTCTAGCATTCTATTATGTGGTTCTTTAATGTACGCATTGCATTTAGGTTTTAAGACCTGACGTGCATTTTTTCCTGGGTGCATTGCACTACAGTTTTCAATTTTTTGTATGTGTGAGTTCACCTCCGCACCTACATTTGTATTTAAGGTATACACAAGTATGTAATGGTTTTCCAGAATACATTCACTGGAGGTTTTGTCCACAATGTGCTGGTAATTGTAATATGTGAGCTTTGCAACTCTGATATTGCGATTTCCTTGCTGTGAAGGGGAATAGATGCCGTCAGGGACAAAAGTTTTCGAACACCATGAGCACCTGCCATATTTTTTTGCTGCATGACCTGGTGGCCTGGCATTCTGCTGTCAAGACTGCACTTGGCACCCATTTCCTCAACATCCAAGGTTTTGTGTTGTGCACTGGCATTCTCCGAGTATGACACAGAAAGCCACACAGTGTCAAACTATAGTGGCTTTCTACTAGCTAAATAAAAAAATATTTTTAGCTGAAAGCAAAAACCATTGTGAAATTATTTTAGACGACTGTTTTGACGTATACGAGCCTCTCGATCATTGTGATGGTACTTCTGTGCTTCATCTCTTACTAGACACCTATAGAGGGGGAGAATGTTAAGCAGATGCTGTCGGACGATTATTCCTGGAAGTGTGAGATGGATGCACCAGCTAGTAATGCAAGAGTTCAAATTTGTTGATGCTTGCGTGGCCCGCAAACTTTTGTTGATAAGAGTACAGTCGTCTAGCTGCAGTGAATGCAAATTTTCCTTCCTCTTTAGCCATTGTAGCCTTTTTGGTGGATGGCATGCAGTGACAGTGGGGCTGAAATTTAGCAACGACTTTGTCAAAGCATGCATATGTAGTAGACAGAGGGTTGTGTAAGGGGCATAACTTTCCATTCATAATCCACTTCATAAACATCTATAAGGATTTGTTAGCACTTTAGTTTATGTACAGCTGCTAGATGCATAAGATGTGTGTTGCGGCTGGACAAATTCGCTCCACCCGTCATGCCTACTGGTTCTATAGGCTAAGTTGTGGTACTGTTCTGTATGCTATAATGGAAACTATGATTAACATCAGTGTCATTTTCTGCCTGCGAACCCTAGTTGGTGTCATTCTTGTGAATATTAACAATAGTACATGATATAGCTATTTTCCTGAAGTAATGTTCTGCTCTAGATGTTCACTAATCTTTCTTTACTTACAAAGAATATTATTGCTCCTTTAGTGTAGTTTTTTGTTTATTCTTACTGTTTAGGGTGATCGCTGCTACGAATCAAGTATTTCATTGTATTATCTGTGTCAAAAAGTCAAGGACATCATTTAACTGCTTACCATTTTATTACGTTATTACTTCCTGAGTTTGTGTCAAAATACCCCAGCAATGGTATGCTGTTGGGCTGAAATGTCCTTTAGCGCACCTTCATTTTAAACTCTGTGGTTCAACTATCTGTTGATTGACTTTTCCACTCTCCTATTGTAAAGCTGTTGGCCATTTGGGTTTGGATTCTTGCTTTTAGCACACAGCTTTCTTCTTGTCAGTGTTCTTGTTCAGTGCAGAAGAGATACTCATTGGGCACCCCGTGCCTGAACGCTCTTACACCACTTGTGACTGTTCATTTGTTTAGAAGGTGGTATTAAGTTGCTACTGCAAGTAGGAATTGTGAAATGTTTGAGTCTGGCTGTATTTTATGTCGATGCATTTATTTGTTGTGAAAAAAATGTTTTGGTAACTTTTCAATGTGTTGCCAGCATTTATGTCAATATGTTGTCAGAAGTTGAAGAAAGCCTGTCTTTTCTATTGAAAAACGAAGTGTAAGAAGCTAGCAACTTTGTCTATTATATATAAAGACTGTGTTTCTACCTCTGAGGTGAAGCAGGGAGAACTATGGAGTTAACAAATAAACCTGCATTCAACTGAACATTCCGTTGCTGTGTGTATTTAAGCTACCACTGGACAGTTCCATAGATAATAAATTTTTTTATTTTTTTATTTCAGTAGAAGCAGCATGTCAAGCCTCAGCAGCATTGATATCACACTTGCTTTTTTCTCTCAACAATGCATTATGTATACATGCCCTAATATGTAGTGAGGGATTAGTGTGTATGACATTTTTTACTGCTGAATTTGTGTGTCTGGTATTTTTTACTGCTGAATAGACTGTGTCAATGAAACGTAGATTACAGCAACTACATTCTGAGAAAGTCTTCATGTGGATTTGATTTGTCAACAGAGAAGTTGAATGGCATTGTTTGCAGGAAAAAATAAGAAACAGAACAAAAGACATAAATACATTATAAAAAATTACATCTCCACTGATGTGCCTTACTCCAACGACATATTGCAATGCAGTGCATAAGGCTCACCAGAAGGAATAGCACTCCACTAAAAAAAATATTGAAATAAGTGAAAAAAGCACCTCCTTGTAATCTACCCAGCTATCAGACACCAAGAGCAAGAGAAAAGCATTGAACTCTTCATATGGCACTCCATCCAAAGCAGGAAAGCGCTAATACATCCACAGTCACCAACAAACACAACTGTTTGGGAGCAAGGTGCAAGCGATGGTTGCAATACAGCAAATAGGTGGTCATTCACCTGTCAAGCTTCAAGCCTCCATTCTTTACTGAAACTATCTTTGGGCTCTGCTTTTATGACTGTACGTGTTGCGGGTCACAGGCAGTTGGCCACAGGACATGCTGTGCGTCCGAAAGCACAGGAGTCCAATTTTTTGGCAGCACAGAGCATCACAATGCCTGGGTGTGGCGTTTCACAATTTTTTTTCTCCCCAGACACGGTTCATGGATATATGTATTGAGAAAAGCTTTATCCTTGTGTGTTAAACTGGTGATGCAAATGGCAAGTCAGAAGTTCTGGCCATTGCCACACCTTTTTGTCTCGCAGTTTTTCAAATTCTCATGTCCAAAAACAGTTATCAGTTCTGCAAAACGTTGAGGCAGTTGTCATGGCACTCCTTTTGTCATGTTAGGTTTTATGCGGATTAAGGGTTTCCAGAGTAATCTCGTTTATTCATTCTTATTCATTTGTGCACATAAAAAAATTGTTTGCCTTCCATGGCACACAATCTCGCAAAGCGGCAAGTTAAGAACATTTTGATGTCAGGACCACAGGTGACAAGCATTCCTTTTGGTGATTTGAATACGGGTCGGAAATGAATTACACGTGCTACCTCTATTGGTTGAATAGACTTGCACATCATTCATGTCGAGAGCCTTCCTCTTTCAGGAAGTGACGTTAGCACCAATGTGTGGCTGCAAAGGGACGGCACATCACAAACTTGTATTCTTGACGCCCTGCTATTTTTTGGAAGGTTACAGAGATATAGGAGCGTCATTAGCAACGAGTAAATTCTATAGGCAAACTCGCGTTTGTAAACAGGCGCCTCATTCAGGCGTTGCGTTTTTGGAATAAACGCATTTAAGTGGCCGCATTCGGCACCTTGCATTTCTTGCAGCCTCACAAACACGAGTTTGCCTACAGTGCTTTCTTCTGCATTCGTGAGCAGAGACTCTAGAGCAGCTTTGGCGTCATGACAGTGGACATGATAGTCTTGAAGCTGCTAGACTGCTGGATTCGCCCTTTCAAGGCTCCAAACACGTTGATGGCATTGCCGTAGTCTGGCTGCACGGCATACAGCTGGTTTTGGACGGTCCGGTGTTCCTGGAGGTCGCTCTTGCGAATGTCGCGCTACTCCTCGCTGTGGATCATCGGGTAGGTGGGCGACAAGGTGATTTCGGCAGCGCTGGCCAGTTTGGTGCCGGGCCGATCCATTCCCACGCTGCTACCCGCGCTGCCCACGCTGCGTGGTGAGTGCTGATGCTGCTGAGGGCTGGCCCTCCCCGATCTAGTGGCGTTTGCGGCCCGGTATGGACAGATCGATAAAAACACTTCACGATTGGTTAGTTGCTCGGGACATCGAGCGGCACGGTAGGCAGGCACGCAGAACCCATGTGCTGACGACCGCGCGTGCTTCGTGAGCTCCGCTTCGATATCGGCAGAGGGTGCCGACAGGCGCAGACAAACGGACGGTCGCGAAGTCCTCGGCGCATTGGCCGTGGTGCCTTCACTAAACGAGTCCGAAGCGTGGGCGACGATCTTGTACATCTTTATTTCAGCGGAGCTTTGCGAGCACTGAGCACAGTTCGGTTTCGCGTGTGCTCGGTGCCCACACGAAGCACGGGCGGTTGTAAGCATGAAACGGGTCAGTACCACACAGCAAGCACCCTTTCTACTCATTCCTACCACGTAGCCTTTAGCGACGGGGCTGATTATTTGAGGGGCACCAAGAGTACGGAGATGCGAATGATTTTCCTGTGGAGAGTGTGCATATGATTGCAGTCTCGTATATATATATATATATATATATATATATATATATATATATATATATATATATATATATATATATATATATATATATATATAGTTATCCACGCCAAAGCTTCGGCTATTAATGGCAGCAGCATAAATAGTCAGTTGATTAATATGATGAAGTTTAGGAACGGATTATTTGCAGACTGTTGTCTTCTCCGCAAAGGATTTTTTTTCCGGCCAAGAGATTTCAGTCACTGATGGCACTCTGGCTTTCATTCTTCGAGGCGGAAAGGAGGAGTCGCCCCCTTGATCTGCGTAAACTGCGGACGGTCACCAGCTGCTGTTCTTCCACCCCCGTTTCTCTGTAGCTGGCCCTCAGTGATCGAAAGGAAAAATTCGCACTTATGTCCACGAATACTGGAAAAGGCTATTGAAAGAATGCAAGAATACGTGCCTCTTCACCCTCTTTGCAGTGCTAAGTACGTCCGAGCTCGACTTCCCAAAAGTGCACCGTTTTTGCGCTTCGCGCGACATTTACCGCACCTTTCCTCTCCTTATGACCACCACCTCATCACAAGGTGAAGCAAGGCCCAGCTAAGTTTTACTGGTGCGTTTTGTTACCTCTTAGAAACAAAAGGTTGTGTTTGAAAAAATCTTGCGAAGAAGTCGACAAAAAAGATCCCGTAAATTGCCAATTGTCATATATTAACGGAAATTGCTGCTTGAGACCGGCTTTCGAAGCTACCTTTGTTATGAACTTGTTCTGTACACTCTGCAAAGGGGTTCGTATGGCACTGCTTCTTTTCCTTCTTAAATAACTGCTTCTCTCTTCACAGTTTCGAACTGATATAGTATATATTTGCCGAATGCTCTCGGTGGCCATCAACTTTAGCTGCATACCCAGGGCTCAATGTGTTTCTGAAGAGAACAGGGGACATCTCGTGCGCGTAGTCGCTCTCACTTTTGTCTCAATATATGCACATATAAACACCAGACGCTTTAAATCGCGCCTCACGGTAACTTGCTGCGAAGCGCACTGCAAGTAAGACTTGCAAGAGCCCCCCCCCCCCCCCAAGTATTTTCTTGAGGGGGCTCAGACCCTCCACCACCTGAATTACTGCCTTGTTTACATTTTTTTTTGCAGAAACCTAACTTACGACCTCCGCGTTCCCATGACGTCCCAGTGCGAGCTAGGCGTTAAAGACATCCCCAAGTCTCTGCAACAAGCATAAATTACAGGGCTAGCCCCCATGTTGGATTTCATAGAACGGCAATTTTAACAATAAAAACACTGGCGCAGGTACCGATTCGCAGTAGCAGCATAAGCAGGATGGTATCTTAATTCGCTTTTCATTTGTTAAAAAGTGGCGAAGTCCATTAACGTATGCGAAGGGAAGTTTTCCGAGAGTTCCAATCACCGTCGTGTTTGTGAGTCGGTGACGTCATCATTCAGCATGGCGCACGAAAAGGGGGAGACCGGTGGCTGGTAGGCTGTTCACTGTTCGGGCTAGGGGTACGGAGGGGTGAAGGGAGGAAATTGGCGCGACGGTGCGGTGTTAGTCTAACTTGTTCAGCAGAAAATTCTAAGAAAGTTTAGTATGAGCAGAGTCCCTTTATGAGGTAGCCCACTCCTGCCGTCACAGAAACAAAGCCCGTTTCCTTGAATTTCCTTCCTAACCTCTACTGCGGTGCTACATGACGTTGACAGCGGTTCCCCCTCTCTCGGTGCCATCTTGAAGTCAAATGGCGATATTCCAGAAGTTACTCAGAAGGGGGAACCCGAATGCACAAAGAATGCGAGAGTGTCGTCTGGGAACGGGAACTTTTGATTGGAAAACAAGCCTTGCGATAAGCAGACTTACAGATTTTTCCAAATGGTCCATTATTGTCCACTAGTTTGTCGCATCGAGGTGGAGTCGTGGAAAAGCACGTTCAGCGAACTCCTCTCCTATTCAAAAAGTCAGTCGTCAAAATTGGCGGACGAGGAGGCTTTGCGTATGCGCAGGACGTTATTGGAAAAGTGGTCCATTACAGTGGCTATATAAAAAGAAGCGCTTGGGAAGGGCCTTGGGAGTCGACCTTTATAGAGCTTGGCGGACGCTTGCAATAAAAATAATTGGTTTTTGGGAAACGAAAATGGCGCAGTATCTGTATCGTATATCGTTGGACGGTTCACGGCGCGCCGTAAGGGAATGGATAAAGGAGGGAGTGAAAGAAGGAGGTGCCGCAGTGGAGTGCTCCGGAATAATTTCGACCACCTGGGGATCTTTAACGTGCACTGACATCGCACAGCACACGAGCGCCTTAGCGTTTTGCCTCCATAAAAACACAGCCGCCGCGGTGGGGTTCGAACCTGGGAATTCCGGACCAGTAGCCGAGCGCCCTAACCACCGAGCCACCGCGGCGGGTTGAAGCTTGGACCGCGATCAAGGAAGGCCGGCGCCGTTTGGCAACCTCCGTGGACAGTTCCAGCCTTTTGGGGGGCTTATTCGGGTATGCACCGCTGTATCTGCGCTTACATTATTATTATAGTTGAGTGTGCCTGCTTAGTCTTGCTCCGTTTGAAATAGATAATTCGTTAGATATGCAGGTTGAATGCAAGTACTGACAGCACTGCATGTCATCATTAACCACAGTGGTGGACTAGTATGGCACAGAGAACCCATGGTGCTTGTTTTCTTTATTGCCTTGGCTCCGTCTTATTTTCAGCCAAATATATTCTTTGTCAAAACACAAATCATATTTCAGCAACATTGTTTTGCAGTGCGTGCAAATAACATAAGGTGTGCTTATCCGCAACTGGAAATATTCAGCTCAGATATCCCGTTTAAAAACCCTTGAGATTACACATGACATGGTTGGTGCTTGAGCCGTGTGGTGGTGGGGAAATTGAAGCAATCTGAGCAATGTGAAGAAGACCCTCGTCCTCATCATTTGTTTTGGTCCTAGGAGATGTTCAAGTTTCAATTCAAGGCTCAGAAGTAAACCATATAGTCAGATGACTATTAACCACAGCTGGAAGGTACGACGAAGCAGCGCTGACGGACGGGACGGAAGAGGAGACAGGCCCCAGCGCATGTGTCTGTCTCCTCTTCCGTCCCGTTCGTCAGCGCTGTTTCGTCGTAACGTTCAACATGAACCAACCAGCCCGACTCAGCCATTTCCTTGGACCACAGCTATACACAGGCCCTAAGACTGCTTATGCATACGAAACCTTATTTGTCATACAATAAATTTCCAGAATGAAACAAAAGCAGAGTTCGCGTTTAAAACGTGATTAGTCGAATTCTAGGAGAAAAATCCCAACTGCTCAAACTGGTTTCCGTTTGGTTACAGCTGGAATCAACTGAGAATTGTTCCATAAACCTAAAAAGAGAATAAATTGTATGTTTCTGATGCCTGCCTGCTGACTGTATACGGAGCAGAGGTCTTTGTCAGGCTTCTTGCCTTTCGCCTCTCCTCCGGTTTCTGTGAATCAGAATGAAACAAATAAGCTGAAACTGAAATAGTTGGGAACTTTCGCACACATCCATGTATATAGTTTATTTAAATCTGAAAGGCAGGTATCGTGACTCAAAGCAGCGTATGGGCTATAAGAGACGCCATAGCGAAGGACTCCGTATTAATCTTGGTCAAATGGGTACACTGTGCGCATACAGCGCACAGCCCATGAGCGTTTTTGCAGTTGCTCTCCATCGAGATGCATCCACCATGGCCTGGAATCGATCCAGCATCCTTGGGCTCAGCAGCCTAACGCCATAGCTAGCGAAACAACCGAGTGGGGACATGAAAATGGGAGGTTAACTCATACGTCATAATCAGGTATCCTCAATGCACATACTACCATACGCCACAGCGATAATTTTTTTCAGTTAACATACAGCATTGCATCGGTGCCCAGATTGTGCCGGCTCATCTGCGTATCAAATCCAACAACGGCAATCAGCAGCTGTGACGCTGTGACCAAGTGATGGTTCACAAAGACAGCTCACCGAAAACCGCACCGTCCGCTGCAAAGCAAGAGACAGAGTGGGCCGGTACCACTTCTCCCTGCACAGGACGCGAGTCAGCTGTGGAGAGTGGATCGAGGCCAGATATGTCACTGCCGCTGTGCCCGACGCGATGGACCGTTAGAGTCAAATCGATGCAAAGATTCGTTGATAATTACGCCAGAGTCTAAGAGACACTGAAGGATTTCTTGAAGACACCAAATTCAGTGAAACAGCAAGGCTATTTTTAGAGGTTACGATCGCCTTTTGAATAAATTTGAAACCTTTTTAGGTATCTACATTTCCGTAGCCTTCTTTGGACCTTGTGAAAAATTAGCAAGGGCTCTCCAGAGCTCAACATATTGCGCCGCAGGTGCTGAAAAGGCAACAGAGGCTCTCTGCGAGGCGATCTTTCAGTTACGCTCTGAAACTGCGTTTGAGAAGCTATGGCAGCACACCAGCACAACAAGAGCGCGCCTAGGCCCGAAGGAACCTCCTATATATATGTCAAGGCCGACAAAAAACCTCCTGCGAGGTATGAAACGACTGATAGACATGTCAAGCCAGTTGCACTTGACGTTAAGGCCGCGCAGCGCAATGAGTATTTCGATACTGCCGACCGAATCATAAGTGAAACAAAACAGCGTTTTGAGCAGCCGGGCATGGAACAGCTCGTAAAACTATAAGACATCTTAACCAGCGCCGCTGGAGGTAGTCGGTATACAGCAGATGAACTAGAGGCGGCTTTGGGAGTGCATGCACTTGATTTTGACTTGTGCAGACTCTCGGCGCATTTCATGCTATTATCAACTCTTCTAAGCGCTGATGATTCTACTACAACTCTGGGCATTTTGGAGACCCTACATAGGAAATCACAAAACACTCGCGAGTTGATTGTTTAGGTCGTGAGGTATGTTCAGCATCTGTTTTCCAAACCAGCGTCTGTCGCTTTTGGGGAACGCTCTTTTAGTGCTCTGCGCAGAATCAAAACGTATTTGAGCTACCGAACAACTCAAAAGAGGTTATCGCATCTTTTGATTTTTGCATATAAACAAAGAAAGAAAGGCGCTCTTAAGTTTAGGCGACGTCATCGGGCAGTTTGTGAGCAGAACAGCGGAGCGAGCAGCAACCTTTGGTCAGCTTAAGCACCTGGAAAGAGCAGCACTGTCCGAAATGTCTGCTGATTACGTGCATTATTGGTGACTGTATTCATGTACTGTAGCGCGTTTGCTTGTATTGTGGTATTTAAACTGCTGGTTATGTTATGGTTTTGTTCATGCGCGAATACCTGTAAATTTGTCAAATGTCAATAAATATAAGTGCACTAAAAATTCATTTTGTAATTTTTTTCTTGTTAATGCTTGAATAATATGCGCCATCTAGCGATCAAAGAACCACTGCATAATGAAATAATTTTTTTCACGCAGTTAATTGTTCTCTCTCGAGCCAAACTTGGATTGTAATATAAGAAAAACCTAGGTCCATAAACAAAAAAAAAACAAGTAAAAAGAAACTTGTTCGAGCCCCCCCTCCCACGAACACACAGAAAATATACTTCCAACGTCCCGGCAGACACTCGTGGTCGAAAGAGTCCGGCAGCGTTGTTTCGAGTTAGTCGCTATCGATAGCTGCTCGGACGTTTTCTTTCGTTTTTTTTTTATGTGGGGGCACAAACACATCGCTCCCGAAGGTTGACATGGGCCTTCTATAATGCCTTCATGTAGCGATACACACCTCGCAAGTGCTGAGAGTGAAAATACGAGGGACCAAGGCGTCAGTGCCCATCTACGCATCTTTGCGTCCGCAGGACGCGGCGTACGGCCGTTTGTCGCGAGCAGACGCGAGCGTGGCACTGGCCTTTGTACTCCGAAACCCGAGAGAGGAGAAGAGCTCCTTGTAAAGCGATCTTCTCCTTTCGCTAGCGTGCACAGCGGAAGAGCGCCACGGTGTGTGCGAACTGTACCGGGTAGTCTCCGCACCAGTAGCACGAGCACCCCAAGCCGTCTTAGCTTCGGCCGGCGGTGACGGGCGCAAAACGCCGATGTCCGACATATATCAGTACCGCAACCGCCTCAGGAGCGCGCTAGGCGCATCTGCTCGTGTATTTGGGGTTTAGCTGTGATAGATGCACGCGGGCTGTCGAGCTAGCAGGAATAAAGAATAACTCCGGCGAATATTAAGACATTTTAGTTGGTAATCATATTTCCAAGACCTTTCTCTCTGTATATACTATAGCTAAAAAGGCGAGTTGATTATACATATTTGGGGCAACAACGCCAAACACGGGGTTGAAAAAGTAGTTTCTCACCATTCATGAAGTGCCTGGAATGGGCGAAAGCGAAACTGGCACCTTCTCGTTTAACGAGAGCAAAGTGATCATCCACGTGCGGGTATTGCGTGGCACCACTCACGCAGGGTCGCTCATATAAATCGCCTTAACTGAGATCACGAAATGAAAAGCTCAACTTTAGAGCTGAAATCAAAAGCTGCGTGGCTGCGATATTTGGTATAAAAGAAGGGGAGGTTCAAGGAAAAGTGCAGTAAATACTTTGGCAAATCTGTGAATTGAAAACAAGACGAAAACACTCCAGAGCTTACGCCGTCCGCGGTTCCCTCCCTGCAGCTCGATGGTTGAGGGTAACTTAGCCGCTTCGAATCAAACTCCGAAACTAAGCACTTTAGAGTACGGGACGCGCGTCTGAATTGATCAGCTCCGTCTCAAGAGATCAGTATTTCTTTCTGCCAGAAGCTATAGCTTGGACGCATTGGACGCACACAGTCACGACGGTGGTGTACATAACGCGTGTTAAGAACTTTTTGGGAACGTGGCCCACACAAACGCGTATCAGCCGAAAAAAAGGCCTAGTAACCTGTACAAGCCAGCATGGCGCGCGCTTGTGCCCTTCCCAGCCTGAACAACGAGTAGAATACTAAGTGTGGAATGAAAAGCAATGTCTGACTTTCAACTGCGGTTTTACTCAACGGAGGCGCTTTTAGAACAGGGTGCCCCACGTATCACTAGCCAAGCTTAAAATAATAAAAAATTAAACGCTGCAGGCATGATATTCAAGGAATATCTTTGGCGGACATTCATAGCAAATATATATGCAGTGTCTTTTGCGCCGTACTATTTCAACTTAACATCAATTTACTGATTTCGGTAGAGCGGGAGCTGTGTACTTGAAAAGGGAGCTGTGTACTTGAAAAGTTTGAATTCGTGGCTTAGTTAAGTGAATTTGTTTGCGCGGGTTTAGTGCCCGTAAGCTTTCTAGTAACCTTTTCCGATGTGGATATGTCTGAGCGTTATTTACTCAGTGATTGAACGACGAGAACAGCGCCGTGCAAGCTTTAAGGCGGTGCGACTGTCATCAGACAAAGCTGCGAAGCTTGAGAGAGTGTTCCATGTTTCGTTTAAAAGCAGGCAAACATGACGCGTATGGGTGTCAGTGGACATGCCGAGACTTGTACAAAGGTGTGCGTATTAAGTGCAAGCATGATGAATGACTGCAGGCAACACTGCCCTGGGAGCGAGTTCAGACCTGATCTTTGTGCTTGCAGTTAATATCGCTTCCTTTAGAAGACTGGCAAGGCTAGTTTGCCTGTTGGTCAGAAACGGACAGAGCTGAGACAGTGCAACAGAGTACGCTTGTGACCGACTGGCGCAAGAAAAAGAGAAAAGAACAAATTGCAAAGAAAAATAAACTGCGCTAGCCGGTGGACGCGGAAGGTCATGCAAACTTGTCATAAATCTGAACTTCCAATGAATCTAGCAGAGTTGGAAAGAGCGCATATGTGCTTCCTCTGTGTTTATGTGACTGGGCCTATGCATAGAACTTCTTGTCACGGTGCATCACCTTTTCTACAGATATTTCGCTGAAAGTTCAAGATGTTAAAATTCTCCATTAGCTTTGCAGCTGCAACGATCTGCGGATTGATGCACAGTAAAAATTGCTTTAAAAATACTGCGACGCATCTATGCTGCATGTGTTCATTTTGTACGCGCGTGTTATTCATTTGTGGAAGTGTGTGCTTCCCCTCAAAGCCAATGCACCTGTCTTTGGTTTATTTGAAGCCCCAACTACATTGATTGGAGAGATTGGGTGAACTGTGGGCGAAATTTTCATACCTAGCCTGTGGCCGCTGCTAGATACGCCCGCTCCTCCGAACTTAACTTCAGTTGGTCGCGATCGTTTGTAGTTATTCTAATGAGTGGAGTTTCGGCTGCTCTGGAAATCTCGCATTTCTCGCAACGGTTGCCAACGGTATAGGTACTGCGACGAAGTATACCGGGCATGGCCTTGCTGCCAATGTATGAAACTGTACGTTCCATGTATAGCTTACCCCTGAATACGACTATGCTGCTGCCCTGCATCTTGACACGTAGTAGGGAGCCTTACGCTACTGGATCTGCACCTTGCGTTCGTCTTTTGCGAACCCAAAATGTTCGCCGCGCCGTTTACATAAGTGTGCGCACGTTTGACGTCGGCACAGCGTTCTTGCTACACGACGCGGTAACTTTTAGCTGCTCAGACAACACGCAATATGCAGGCATAGGTACGCACAGAGAGGCACAGAAAGCAGTCGTTCTCTATCACAATTCACCCACAGTGATTGGTTTTCGGCAGGTCGCAAACGGAGCCAACTGAAACGGCCTATTTGATGAATTATAAAATTTATTTTGCAGCCATTTCGCCTTAGGATTAGGTTCTGGGCGTTAAATTTGACACTGTTAGGTTGCCGCACGAAGCGGTTCCGTCAATCACGGTGCATTGTTCATGACCGCATGTGCGTACTCCAGATGTACAGGCTTGATCGAAAGTTCCCAGGCCACAGGATCTTCTTCTGAGCCTTGTAATAGAACTTTTACGGTAGACCCGAGCCTAAGAGTCTATAGAGGGCGAAAAAAAGCCTCATCCATATCCCTGCTGACCTTGGTAGCTTTATACGTGCCACAGTTACGCGAATGTACAGCTCAAAAGCAGATCCTGGGACCTCGGGACTTTTGTCGAATCCATCGTCTTTTGAAGGCGGAAAATTAAAAGCGGGACTTTCCACCGAACCTTGCCCAGAAATGTCTGGTCCAGACTGGATGACCTGCGTACGTGTTCATTGCGTGTATGCTTCGGCTTTCCCCACACCGTAATTCCCCTCGCACGGAAGTTCTACTGTGTGGGCGGAAGTTGCATACCATGTTGTGTTATCACTGTACTTCTTTCACCGGAAGTTACATTTCAGTGACGGGTCACAAACTTCTTTCGCGCAATCGTGGCTTATGTTAGAGACAACATTTCAACCGAAAAGTTGTCTTGTCTTCGCAGTCTTCCCAATTGTTTCAAATCTTACGTCGCATGCAGTTTGGCGAGCTTTATTTGCGTTGCGTTTGAATTTCAAGTGATTTCTACGTTTGGAGGCTTTCACTTCTCATGGTCACGCGCGATAAAACGTTTGTCATGAAAATTTAAGGCTGAAAAAGGACAGCCCTCCAAGTTTATCATTAGCTCTTATTCTATTTTATTATTGCTAATCTTGCAACTATACTTCTGCAGCGGCCGCGTAGCCTTCCTTCGTGTATTCAATTCTAGAATATCTTGAAGCATACTTTAATGCAACCATCTTCACTTCGTACTGAGTTGAAACAGTTTGCCTAGTTTTGCAATGGGAACAATTGTTACAGTTGGCGTCTGTCGCTTGCGTGTCCATCTATATCCTACAGAGAGTGTATATTTATTTATTTATTTTTACAGGTACTGCCAGCCTTATTATCAGGCCTTAGGCAGGAGTGGACAACACAAATCAACAAATTCAGAAACAGCAAAATTAGCAAACAAGATACATGACGCTGAATGATAAATCAGAACAAAAACAAAAACACAAGATAGTATTTACAACATGAGTGTCATTTTGATGAGGGGGAGCCACATGTCACTCAGGACTTACGCGCAAGTGCGCAGAGGAATGAGGAAACCGTTGGGCAGTCAACTGTGTCGGCGGATAAT
This sequence comes from Amblyomma americanum, assembly GCF_052857255.1. NCBI lineage: Eukaryota > Metazoa > Arthropoda > Arachnida > Ixodida > Ixodidae > Amblyomma > Amblyomma americanum. The sequence continues at coordinate 242,201,853 of NC_135497.1, forward strand.
GCATTACAATCGCAAATAGTGCGCGGAAAATAGGAATTTTTAAATGCGTCCGTCCTGCACGAAAAATCCAGGACTTTTTTGGTGTGATATGAGCGCGTAGATCGGCGGTTAGCTGGCAGAATGTATGAACTTTTGTCTATTCCCAATTGGTTATGATAGAGTAAATAGAAAAATTTCATCCTATCCCGGTAACGTCTGAATGTGAGACTTTCCAGTTCTGCAGCTTCTAGAAGTAATGATGGGGACGTGCGCCAGCTGTATGAGTTAAAGATGAACCTAGCTGATTTTCTTTGAACTTTCTCAAGTTTGGTAATATTAGACTGTGTATGTGGATCCCATACAATCGCGGCATACTCTAGGACGGGTCGGATAAATGTTTTGTAGGCTAGGATTTTAATTTCAGGTGAAGCGTTCCCTAACGTACGCCTTAAAAAACCAAGTTTCTTCATTGCTCTATTGTAGGTGTGTGTTACATGTTCATTCCACCTAAGATCTGATGAAATTATTACTCCCAAGTATTTGTAACTGGAAACGACAGATAAGCACTGGTTGTTAATGTTATAAGCAAATGATAACGGGTTCTTTTTGCGTGTAACGGTCATTGCCACAGTCTTTTTAAGATTAATAGTCATTTGCCATTTCGTGCACCAAGTTTGTATTTTAGATAGGGAAGTGTTTAAAACTGCCTGGTCGTTCGCACTACGTATTTCATGATATAGGACGCAGTCGTCTGCGAAAAGTCTGATCTTGACGTGAATGTCACTGACGATATCATTTATGAAGATCAGAAAGAATAGCGGACCTAAAACTGAGCCTTGTGGAATGCCTGAGTTTACGTTTGCGGAAGAAGAAGCTGCATCATTAACTTGAACACATTGCTTTCGTAAGGACAGGTATTCCCCAATCCAGTTAATTAAGGTGTTGTTCTTTAGTATGGGTCTTAGTTTCAGCAGTAATTTGGAGTGAGAGACGCGGTCAAATGCTTTTTCGAAATCGAGGAAAATTATGTCGACTTGGCTTTGCTTATCTAAAGCTGCTGCTAAATCATGAACTGTTTCTACGAGCTGAGTTGCGGTAGAAAACCCTAGCCTAAACCCATGTTGTCTGGTATCAATTAATGCGTTGTCATTCAGAAAGACGGATATGTGTTTGAATATTATATGTTCGAGCAATTTAGCACAAGTGCAAAGTAAAGAAATTGGCCTGTATGACGTGACGAGGGACGGATTTTCTGTTTTTGGTATGGGAACGATCTTTGCGTGCTTCCATTCGGTTGGGAGTTTCGCGCTTGTTAATGACTTCTTGAATATTAAAGTTAGATATCTTGAACACCACTCGGCGTAACGGAACAGAAATGCATTCGGAATCCCATCAGGTCAAGGCGATTTTTTGGTGTCTAGATTGAGCAAAAGCGCCAACACCCCTTCCTGAGTAATAGTGACGTCAGCAATTGGCAGAATGTGTTCATAAACAGGAAAGTGTGGGCTGATACCATCGTCATGCGTGAACACCGAGCAGAAGTACTGGTTAAGCGCATCTGCGACATTTGCACTGTCAGAGATAAAAGTATCACCGATGCAGAGTTTGGGTGCAACTTTCGTTTTCGGCGATAAGTGCTGCCAGAACTTCTCCGGGGAAGAGAGCAGAAAGTTTTTGAGCGTTATTTTCTGGAAATGATCTTTTGCGTTTTTTATTTTTTCAGCTAAAGATATCTTTCTCAACGCAACCGTCTAATAAGCACACACAATTCAGCACATCAAAATCCAGGCATAATGCAGTATTTCCTCAAACACATCATAAACGCACCGCTCTGAAAAGCAAAAGCACTAAAGAAAGGATTACAAAAGTTCAACATCTTTTATATCTTATTAAACTAATATGACACGGTGCATTTGATTTCCAATCAATATCGATCTTATAAAGCTCTGACATGGAAATGAAAGCTTCTTAATGCGAGCATCTCTTTTTGATATACGGCTTCAGTAAATAACCAAGACATTGCAAAGCACGTCATTCTGAAACTAAAGTTCTGTGCAGCTCTAAAATAAATATCTGTTCTCATTTTTTCATGTGGCCTGTCGATAAGAGCACTGTGGAAATTAAGCGTCGCTAATTTATGACCACCAAATGATTTATGATCCTGGCAAAACGGTCTTCATCGGCATCAACGCTTTCATTTGTCAAGACGGAAGCAACGGATGCGAGAGGGGTAACGCTAGACTACTGGGAAGTAGCTAAGATACGGCCTAAGTGAAGAGGGAGCGGTGGGGGCTGTCAAGCATGAAGTGGTCCTTATCCTGACTGCTTTTCCCTAGTGCCTTTCTCATAGTGCCAGCACTGCTTTTCCTCCACACACACTCTTCCCCTAACATACAATAGCGAATCCAAACGCAAGCAGATGCCGATATGTCACTGCGTGGGGCCTAAGAAGGCGCCGTCTAGCCAGTGTATGTACATATAGGATGACCGCCGGCCTCGAGTTGGCTGAAAAAAACCTATCTTGACATGACCCCTTTCTTATTTTTCATACGGCGTTGAAATGTCCAGCACGAACTAAGGTTTCTCGCACCTGATTGGGTGAGCTGAACACGTCGTTTGCTTCGACCTGAGTGCATTATTTGGAAGTCGCGACAAAGAGAAACGTCCCTGGCCCAGTATATGTTTATCAAGGTGACGATCGCGTTTCCCACCACTAAGACGCGTACTTACGGCTGGAGGTTGCCCTTGCCGTGCTTGACGCCTGCCTGCGCGGCCAGCGTATCGGCGATGTTATGGGTCGAGCGGACGTGGATCGGCGATTTGTACATGTTGTGCACAATCTTACGGCCGTCAGCGCCCGGTGTGCTGTGACTGCAACTGCCTCCGCAGACAGCCACCGACGCCAGCAATCCGAAGCATGGCGAGTTGGTGCCCGACGCCACCTGTCCACTGTCTCTCGCACCTTGTGCAGGCGCACGGCAAGACATGAGTGAACCGGGTGCACACTCCAGGTATCTTCTTTAGCTGTCAATGACAAGGGCCGAAGGGCGCTTCTTCTTCAAAGCAATTAACACACACCATCCACGTGCTTCCTAATGAAGCCCGTCAATTTCGTGTACCGTGCACTGCATAGTCTTCAAGAGCGGTGCGCAAAATAAAGTGTTGAGCTCCATGTTCTGATGAGCTATTTCCTCACGCTTATTCAAAAGATCGCTTGTCTTCGGTTCGGGCTTTCCGTTTACATGACTTCTAGCTAAGGTAAAAAAAGGGACAACAAAGCACACAAGCCGTGAGGCACCACTGCTGTCTCTCCTCGGTGGACAATTACCAACGGTCGATAACTTCAGTAAGTTGCATCATGTCAGCGCTTGCCCTGGGTACTCACGGCCGTTTTAGAGGGAGCGCTCGCCATTTGAAAGACCTATTAGCTGGACACTGGTGTTTTGGTTAGTGGCCGGAAGTTTAAGAGCAGGACGCAACAGCGTGTTTTAAGAGTATTTAAGAGCAGGACGCAACAGCGTGTTGCAGCATTGCCAAGGGATCCATGGATCGGCATTGTCCTTCGATGCGACCGCTTGCCCGGACAGTTTAAGGAAAGGAAAGATATCTTGGTGGACACCCGAACCAGGCAGTAACGCAAGGAAAATGAAAATAAATGTTTTTAAGTAAAGGAAAGGACGCCTGTATCACATAATTCGGTGGACACCGGAACCGGGCCGGGATTCTTCGGTGGGCGTTCGAAGCGAGCGGACGTGTTTTTTAGCTCTCTGCTCCTTCGGACGCTGGGCCTAAGGCTTCGCGGCGTTGCGGGGTCTCCCCATGGAGGCCACAGACACCGTGAACGAGCGAAGGCCTGTGTTCGGCGGTGACAATCAGCAACGCAGGGCAGGCCGCTCACGCTCACGATCACGGAGACGAACGCCGCCCAGAGGAAGATCGTCCAGCACCATTCGGCGAATGCAGGCCGAGATCGCTGATCTGCGGGACACGGTGAGGTGCCTGACGGCGGCGCTCATCACCACCTCAGAGAACCTTGAGTCCGTCATCGGGACCTTGGACGTGTCGCTGGCGGACCCACGCGTTCTAGCCTTGAGGGACGCCATGGCGCTCGCTCACCAGACGCAGAACTCCATGGCGGCTCCCTCCCCGCCATTTCTGGCCACACCTGCGCTTCCTGCCGCCATTGCTACTCCTGAGGAACCGGCTGTGATGCCCTCTCCCCCTGATGCTGCTGCTGCGGGCTCACCGCGGACACCTGCAGCCGAGGAGAGCATGTGCACCCCAATGGACGAGTCTGCTCTCCGGAAACGGCGACGCTCAACGGGGTCCGAGGAGGAGAGGGACTTGGAAACCAAAAGGGACATCGCGGTGGCCAAGCGGGAAGCTCGAAGGCCCCCCACCGTCACTGTTCCCTCTCCCTCCACACTCGAAGGAGCAGGGCCTTCCCAGCACGAGCCCCATGGAGCCCACCTCCAGCCTGCTGCTGATGCTGCTGCTGTTGCTGGTGGGGCGACGGCGTCCGGAAGAAAAACGGGTGCGACCTCACCAAATCCCGCCGCACGAGACCAGGCTGGGGCTGGGGCCTCGTCTGCTGGCAGCGAGCGCGCCCAACTCCGCGGCGCGCCGCAGCAATGCCCCGCAGGCAGCGGCGACGCTGATGCTGGGGCCAGCCTGGTCCCGTGGCGCATTATAACTACCAAGGCGCAGCGGCGTCGGAGAGCTGCCCTGGAGCGAGCCGCGGCTGCTGTGGAGGTCCCGTCCAGCCTGATGGGGACGGTGCTGCTTCGGCCGGCGAACCGGGGCACCGCCTTCACCAGGGAACAGGGCTGGGAGTTGGCCGAGGAAATCGGATCCCGCCCGGGCGTCCTCGCCGTGCGGGTAAACATGCGGCGGAATGTGGTGGCAGTGGACGCGGGGAGCAGCGATGCTCTCCAGGCCCTGCTAGCCACGGCCGTCATCCGCGGCGTGCCAGTCTGCGCCAAGGAGCCTCCTCCTCGGAATCAATGCTCCGGCCTGGTCTTCGGTGTGGACGGCCGCAGGACGGCGGAGGAGCTGCTAGCGGCGGCGGAGTCAACGGTACCGATGGTGTCGGCGTCTCTGTCTGGCAGCACACTCACTCTCCGTTTTGCGGCGCCGACACCCCCGGCGTTCATCACCATATTCAAGCGCAGGCTCGCGGTCCGCCCCTGCCGTCCCCGGCCGCTCCAGTGTGCCAAGTGCGCCAGCCTGGGGCATGCCACTGAGGTGTGTCGTGCTCCAGCCCGATGCACGCGTTGCGGCGGGCCGCACGAGCCTGCAACCTGCGCGAGCAAGCCCCGCTGCATTAACTGCGGGGGGCGGCACGCGGCCATTGACCCAGCGTGCCCGCACTGGCAGCGAGAGCGTCACGTGGCCACTTTAATGGCCACATCCATGGCCCCGATGTCCAGGCGGGTTGTCCGGGCCGTCGTCCAGGCTAAGACAGCGGCCCCATCCCAGCAACATCAGCAGACGCCGCGCGCTCTTTCTTATGCGCAGGTCGTCAGGGGAACACCCCAGCAGCAGCAGCAGCAGACACAGAAGCAACGGCAGCGCCGGCAGCGGCAGCGGCGATCCGGTTGCCCGGCGTCCCGTACAGCGCGGCCCGAGCATGCGGCCGCTTCTCACGGCCAGCCCCCTGATGCACGGGACGCGGAGATCGCGCGCCTAAAGCTGGCGTTGCGCCCCCTCAGCGCACTTTTCCCGGAGGGCACCGATGGACACCGGGCTTGCTTAGAAGCAGCGGGTGCTCCCGCACAGATAAGCCAGCATGATGGCTAGCCGCCGGACTCCCTCTCGCATACCATCCATCCTGCAGTGGAACGTGCGCTCACTTGCGGCGCGGTACGCCGAAATGCGAGTTCGCATCGCACAGGATTCGCCGGAAGTTATCGCGCTGCAGGAGACGTACGTACGTTCACATGACGGGGAGCCCCAGATGCGGCTACCTGGCTACATTGGCTACCACTCAGCCACCACTTGCGAGGAACCCACCTGTGCTGCAGTGCCCGATTGTGTCACATCTCATCGCCCCGGGAAATCAAGGTGCGCGATATACGTGCGGCAGGACGTCCAGCACACCCTCGTCGTCTCGGCGGCGGCGACATCTGACGCCCAGGAGTGCGTGGTGGTGACAGTGCGCGTCGGTGGTGTTGACACGTCGGTGACCAGTGTTTATGTGCGTCCAGCTGTCGCGTAGAACGCGCTGTGTTTTCGTGCTGTGTCTTCGTGCTGTGCCCCGCGCCAAAACATCTGTGGTGATTTTAACGCCCACCATAGTGCGTGGCGCAGTGCGCGCCACTCCGCGCGTGGAGACGACCTGCACGACGCAGCAACGCAGCTGGGACTCACCCCCTTGAAAACCGGCGAGCCCACCTTTCGACGACGCGGAACAACCGGCTCCTGCATCGACGTTGCCTTCGAATCCAGAGGCATCGAGGCGACATGGCGCCGATCACCATCTCTCTGGGGCTCGGATCATTACTCCATCCTAATTGAACCCACTGCGATGGAGGCGCCACCCAAACGTGCCTACTCCATTACCAACTGGAGTGCGTTCAGGCGGGCGGTCGACGAGGCGGCGGCCACTGGCGCAGATTTCTTTTCAAGTCTAGTCCGAAACGCTCTCGCAGCCACCCAACGAGCAGAGGTAAGGGCAGGGCAGCCCACACCTGATATGAAGCTGCTCAATCTGCGCGAGAAGAGAGATCGCGCAGAGCGACGGGCGCGACGGACTGACAGAGCCGCCGACTGGACTGTCTACAACCGCTTGGACGCAGCAGCGCGCCGCCACGCCAACAAGCTATACCGCCGGCGGTGGGCTTCACTATGCCAAAGGATGGAGGAAGATGTCAGCTCGCGGAGGCTGTTTGACACCCTGTGGCGCATCACCGAACCACAGGCAAACCGTCAACCGCTGGCCGCCCTCGCAATCTCCAGCGGGCTCAGCTTTGTAGAATTAGCAGAGCGGTTTGCCGATCGGTTCGCGCCGCCCAGCCCCGCAAACGCCGCTTACATAGCTGCTCCTGAGAGCCCCAGAAGTGACGCCAGTCCCTCGCCCGTCGCCTCGGAAGGTCCATGTGATGCGCCGTTCACCGTGGCGGAATTGAACAATGCGCTGCAGCGCTGCCGCCGCCGCTCGGCGCCCGGACCGGACGGGGTGACATACCAAATGCTGCGAAACCTGGATGCGCAGCAACGACAGATCCTCCTGCAGCAGATCAACCTGGTGTGGGAACGCGGGGAGCTACCGGAGGATTGGCGAACCGCGGTCGTTTGTCCCATCCGAAAGGCAGGGCGCCCACCTACGGAGCTGAGCGGATACCGGCCAGTGGCATTAACATCGGCGGCAGGTAAGCTCATGGAGCATATGGCGTTGCAGCGTCTGAACGAGCGGGCTGCGGAGGCTGATTTGTTTGACGAGCGGCAGACGGGTTTCCGTGGGATGCGGTGCACGGCTGATTCTATATCGGACGTTGTTACAGCGCTGGAGCATGCCAGGGCAGCAGGCCAGGTTGCGCTGCTGCTGCTACTGGACGTCTCGGGCGCTTTTGACAACGTTCACCGCGCACCAATTCTCGCGGTGCTTGAGGGGGCCGGTGTGAGCGGGCGCCTTTTGCGATACGTTCATGGCTTCCTGAGCGGGCGCACCATGCGCGTACGGGTAGGGGGTAAGCTCTCCAAGCCTCGCCCGGTCGACATGGGCGTGCCGCAGGGCTCTGTCCTATCACCTTTTCTGTTTAATGTGGCCATGTCGGTGGTGCCGGCCTCCCTCCCCACGGGCGGGCGACACCATGTGAACATGTCCATATATGCAGACGACATAGCTCTGTGGTGCCGGGGACCACCGGGCGAGGCGTTCCGCATGCGGGGGTGCCTTCAGGGAGCCCTGACCGCAATCGATGCCAGCTTGTGCGGCCTTGGTCTGTCGCTGAGTGCGGACAAATCGGTGGCCATGGCCTGCGTTTCGCGCTCGCGCGCGCACCTTGCGCTACTGTCACTGGACGGGACTCCGATTCCTTGGCGTAAATCGGTGCGGTACCTTGGCCTGGACATCGACTGGCGCCTTTCCTTCCGCCCCGCGGCGACTAAGGCCTGTCTGCAGATGAAGAGGATCACCGCGGCCGTGCACAAGCTCACCGCTCGAGGCCAGGGCATCTCCCAGCAAGCCGCGCTGCGTCTATACAATGCCGCAGCTTTGGGGGCGGTGCTCTATGCGCTGCCGCTCGTCACGGTGCGCAAGCCGTGCTGGAAGAAGCTCGAGCTTCAGCACCGCAAGTCCCTGCGCGTGTGCCTAGTCCTGCCCAAAAACTCGCAGTGCGCCGCAACGCTGGCCGAGGCAGGAGCGTGGCCCCTTGAGCTCCAAGCAGCGCGCAGGGCACTGAATCACATCGACCGGTTTCACCGAGCACCGGACGGCGGCTCGCTTCTGCAGCGTATGCGCTCGCACCCGCGCTCACGAACGGGCGCGGCGCTGCTTGAGTATGAGCAATTGACCCAAGGCCCACCCCCCTACGGCTCCTGCGCGCCCTGGCCTGCTGCCTCGGAGGTACAGCGAGAGATCGTCGGCATCGCGGGAAAGCGGAGCACACCCCTCTGCGCTGTGCAGCAGCTGGCCAGAGCCGTCATACACGAGGAGCTCCAGGACCATCTCCTCATGTACACCGACGGCTCAGTGGCCCGCGACAGCTGCTCCCTTGCTGCGGCGGCCACCATCCCCGCCCTGCGACTGCACAGCCAGCAACACGCAGCCTTACTGGGCTCCTCCACCACGGCGGAGTTGATGGGGATCCGGCTCGGGCTGGACCTGCTGCTCACCCTCGGCCCTCCGCCGCCCAGGAGTGCTCTGCTGTGCGACTCCCGCGCCGCCCTCAGCCGCCTGCAATCTAATGGCCGCGGTACCCCACTAGTGCGGGAAATTCGCTCGCGCATCGAGCGCCTCGCGCAGAGAGGTTGTGCCGTGCGTGCACAGTGGGTGCCCGGTCACTGCGGTATCGCCGGCAACGAAGAAGCTGACGACCTCGCGACCGCTGCACACCAACTACCTGCCAGCGATCTGCCCCTTGCGCTGGAGGACGTGCGTGCGGCCATTCACGACCATCTCCGAAAGCAGCACCCCGACCCACGCATCGCGGGAGGTGAGCGCATCGACAGTGTCACCGGCTGTCGCGCACTTACACGGTTACAACGTGCAATGATCCTCCGCGCGCGCATTGGCTGCGTGTGGCCCGGGGAACGACGGGTGCGTCACGGAATCGCGACGAGTGATGTGTGTGACGGATGCGGTGCAGTGGAAACACTAGAACATCTGCTCCTTCGCCGCTCCGCGTTCGCCGATGCTCGTCGCGATATGCTCGCGGCCTATAGGGCGCAGGGCATACTACCAGACTCCATCAAGACGCTATTGTGGCCGCAGGGCAGTGCGCGCACTCGTGAGCGGACTTTGGTGAGCCTCTGTGCATTCCTCGAACACACGGGCTCGACGTCCCGTCTGTTCTCCGTCAGGTAGTTGCACGCAGTGACCGAACGTTCCGCGAGTTCTACCTTGAACGATTAATAACTGGACGCCCCACTCCAGTTGTAACCAACACAGTGCTGTGCGCGTGTGTGATTTAATTCCTCTAAAATGAACTAATCACGCGCACAACCTGGACACATTTCTTATTGTGTAAATAGTTTGTACATGTTACTTCTCCCCCTGTCCTCTATTCCTGTCCCCTCACCTTTTTCATTTCATTTCTCCATTCTGCCTGCTGTCCTTTATTTCCGCTGCCCCAGCTCAGGTGCTTCAGTATCGATGGCAGATGCCGGGGCTAGCAAAAATCTTTTCCTTCCTTTTTTATATTATTTTTAATAAAACCACTACCACCACCAACCGGGCCGCGAGGGAAGGAAATTGAAATGAAAATTGGTTTTAAGGAAAGGAAATGACGCCTGTCACACTTCTTGCTGGACATTTTTTCCGTGCCGTAAGGGAAGAGAAAATCTCTTCCCTTACTGCGTGGTTCAGGTGTCCACCGAGATGCGCCATTTTCCTCTCACGGCTAAAGACGCCGACCACACGAGCTCCTTAACGCTGTCCCGTTAAAATTGGCTTTTGGGGAAACGAAATGGCGCGCTATCTGTCTCATATCGGCGGACACCTGAACCGCGCCGCAAGGGAAGGTATAAAGGAGAGAGCGAAAGAAGAAAGGTGCCGTAGTGGAGTACTCCAGAATAATTTCGACCATCTGGGGACCTTTAACGTGCACTGACATTGCACAGCACACGGGCCTCTAGAATCTCGCCTCCATTGAAATTCGACCGCTGCGGCCGGTATCGAACCCTCGTCTTTCGGGCCAGCAGCCGAGCGCCATAACCACTCAGCCACCTCGGCGGGAAAAGAAGAAAGGAAGAAAGAGGTGCAGTTGTAGAGGGCTCCGGAATAATTTCGACCACCTGGGGACCTTTAACGTTCATTGACATCTTTCAGCACTCGGGCGCCTTAGCGTTTCGCCTCCATCAAAACGCAGCCGCCGCGGTCGGGTTTGAAGTATCAGTTTCTGGTTTCGGTAGGGCATGCGGTGCACGTCGCGAGACAAGGGCGACCTTGTGGACTACGAAGGCGGTCTCGGGGACCGAAGTAAAGGGCATTTTGTCTATCATAGTTGTCGACGACGGTTCGCCCTTTCATGTCAGCCGTTTCCAACCAGCCGGGGCGCGATCAAAGCAGTTCTGTTTCCCGTTGCATTATAGTGTATCTGAATCGGCGATCTGGAGCAAGTTTTATTGCTTTACGAAGAGCGTGTTTCAATAGGCAATTTAAAATGCGCCGGGAATGTTTGCTAAGGCCGCTGAAAAACAGGCGAGTGCTATATGGCTCTTCAAACAGCGAAAAGGACGTTACGAACGCAGCGAGAGTTGTTCAGCACGCCACCATAATACGAAAAAGAGCAGAAATGAACGTGCCGGCATTTAAAGCACATGTAGGGACCCGCATGACCAGTGCCGGCCACGTGCAGTGGAAGAGAAAGTGGTGCCAGGATATGCAACAGGTCGTGGTCGACGGAACGCAGCGGCGGCGTGCGCGAAGGTTAATGGCGCATTCTAACGTTCTGTGTAGCGCCTGCTGCTGCTGCTGGTGGTGGTAATAACTTTATTGATAGAATTATGTGGGTGGGTCTCGGTGTCGAGTCACTATTCACATATTTTGACGCGGTCCGTGGCTCTTGTAAATCAGCCAAAAAAGATGTGTGTGTGTGTGTGTGGGGGGGGGGGGTTGGCTTATCACGGAGGCTTCTAAGACTAGAGTGCAGCTAACGCCATGTATGAGCAGTCTTTAGATTCCGCTATGCGTTTCTCCCATTCGATTCCAAAATTGCGGCTTAGTTGATGTCAAACCGACGTGGTTTTACATGGCTACGTGCCAAGGCAAGAAAGTGGGCCACGCGTCGCTGAAGCTATAGAAAAGCGGGCGGCCAGAAAAATTTATATGGCCCGACAGGCACAGCTCAAAGGAATACGGCTATTAGCGCCTATTACTCGTCGCCTAAATGTACCACGCCTGCTTGTAAAGCATTTCATACTCGCCCCTGCTGTAGGACGAGATACAGTGCAATTGTCTTTTTTTCGCTTTTATTCAGAGCACACAGAAGTTACAAAAAACACACACAAAAGCGTTACTATTCACTCTGGAAATGAAGGTGTGCTGCTAAACGCGAGAAGATCAAAAGGAAAAGAAAAAAGTAGAAAGGTTAATGCACCGTGAAGATCCTTGCCTCATTGTCCTTTTTGTAGGCTCGGTCCCGATGGCCGCTATATCGACACCAGTGCATTGGGCGCCTGAGTACTGGAGGCGCTCTCTCTCTCTCGCCATATGTGTCTCTGCACATCCCTGATCGCGGCTTCACACGATCACGCAATCCTGGCACTCATTAGTGTCCAAGGTCATAGAAAAAAAGGAAAGTGCTCTCCCTTTGCCAGGCGCACTAGGCGCAGTCCTCGTTCCACACCCGCTCTCAAAAAAGGTCAACTCCGCTAGAATGAAAACCCGCCACCGCATTCCGTCGATGATGATGAAAGATTCGTTCTGGTTCTGGCAGCTTCGCTGAAGCCGTTCTGATTTGCATTCCGTCGCTGATGAAACACTCTGGTTCCGTTACCTCGCTCAAGCCGCACTGCGTGGCATCAGACCTCTGCGTGGAGTGCAGAGTCGCAGCACCGTTACTGGCAGCTGCGGCCTCTGCAGCTCCCCACTCGCCGCCACTGTGAATCACCTTCGGGCTCCCGGCCCGTGGCTGCCTGCTTCGCATCTGGTAACTCTGGCCACGATGAATCACTTTGGGGCACCGGGTTCGTGGCTGCCTGCTTCGCATCTGGTAACTTGGGCCACGATGAATCACCTTGGGGCACCGGGTTCATGGCTGCCTGCTTCGCATTAGGTAACTCAGGCCACCATGAATCACCTTAAGGCACCCAGTCCGTGGCTGCCTGCTTCGCTTCTGATAACTCGTGGATTGCCGCCGCACAAAACGCGTCGCTGGCAACCAGTCTGACGAAGAAGTCGCCTCTGCCTTGTCCTTCTGCACACCCGTCTACTCACGCTCGAGGACGCTAGCACCAGGGAGGCCGTGGTCGCGACATGCGGGCGTCGGCGCAAATCTGCTGGTCCACCAACCTGTTCCTCTGGATGTAGGGTTGCTCCGTTCTTCCTCGTCGTCACGCTTGAGCTTCCTGGTGTTGTCGCTCGAGGAGGCGAAGACGGGCATGGGCCGTCCAGGAGGAGCGCGATGGTCGCCTGCCGGCTCTCGATGGGGTTGACCTGCGCCTCGGTCTTCAGCGTGCCCTTCTCGTCGATGCCGGCGAGCCGAGGCGCGCCGCGGCGCCATGGCGCCGGGCCGAACGGCAGCCGCAGCAGGAGGTGTGACCGTCACCACCACCACCCAGGATTTGAATGCGGCGTCAGCGATCCGAGCCTGTGGTGGCCGAAGGAAGGAAGGCCTCAGACGTGGCTGTCACATACCCACTACGGGGGAGTGGCCAAGACACAGGCGGTTAATTACTGGATACAGGAAATTTTTGACGGGAAAAGCAGTGGAAATAGTATGTAGTCTGATAGATTGGAAGAGGGAAGGAAAGGGGTCCAGTTAACTTGGAGATCGAAGACGGGACAATTGCTTAATGTGCATAATAGTACACAATGCCTGTAATGTTGCAATGTCTTACTGACAGAGATCAGGAAAAAGAAATTAGAATGGGAGTCGCTGCGTTTCTTGAAGAAAATTTTGCACAGCAGAGCGCACACTCCTGTCGCTTCGTCCAAGCAAAGAAGCGCCAATGGAAAGAACAACCGCGGAAGACACAGGCAAGCCCAGTTGATGAAATGGAATTTGCAAAAGACGCTTCCTCAAATGAGAAAAGCGGCGGCAGAACAGCAGGAAGTGATCTATTGTCTCAGGTTCGGCACAAAAAGGGCACAGTGGGGAAGCTGCCAGGCCAGATCTGTGAAGGTAGAAATTTAGAAGATGAACCCGGCAACGCAAGCGCGTGAAAGAGACCTCTAGTCTGCGTGAGCGCCAGTCTTTGCTACTCCAAGGATGCAGAAGATGCTGATATTCGGGAGACGATGTAAGAGCCGAGGCAGCAAATTCCTGAAATATTGTGTAGCTGCGAAACCTCACCGCAGCTGTATATGCACACGATGGTAGGACAGCAACAATTGGGCCGCTGAGAGAGGCTCTTGCTAAGGAATCTGGAACCTCATTTAAGTGAAAGCCCATGTGACCTGGTACCCAAAGCAACCTTACCGAATTTAGATGCAGCGGAATCAGGAACTTAAAGAGGCGTAATGGCCGAGAGTCAGTGGGCGAGGATAAGGAAGAGCAAATGGACAGAGAGTCTGTCATAACCACGACCTGGGAAACGGTAGATTCTAATTTTCGTAAGGCTAAGATTACTGCTAATAATTCAGCCAGAAAAATTGGAGTGAAGTCAGGAAGACGGAGAGAAAAAGACCAATCCAGTGAAGGTGAAAAAATTCCCACACCTGCCTTTTCGCGATCCTGCGAGGCATCGGTAGCAATAAGAACATGAGAGGGAAAGGACCTTAGGTGGTCCAGCAATAGACCCTGAATAAGCGGGAAGGGCTGCAGCTTTGCATTCGATGGGAAAATGTCATCGAATTCAATCTGGACAGATGAGGAGTTGTTATATATTTGGCGGACATCAGTGAAATGGATATTTATGCGATCAAGGAGGGACTGCACGTAACATATCTGCGGGGTATGAAATCGAGACCAGGCAGCACTAAAAAAGGCGGAAGGTTGACTAAGAAATATTATACTGGAAGCGTGAAGAGGGGAGTCGCACAATTTTAAAAATGTTTGAACTGTTAAAAGGCGAAACCTAGCTGATAACGAAGGCATTCGCGCCTCAAGGTGCAGAACAGCATTGGCGACATATTTTGGAAGCCCCAGACAAAGGCGCAACGCCTCACGCTCCAAAAGCACAAGAGGGCGAAGTTTATAGGCAGGAGCTCCTGAGAATAAAACACACCCGAACTCCAAAATTGGGCGGACGTACATTTTATAAATCATCAGAAGCGTATGCCTTCTCATGCCTGACCTAGCACTACAAAGCCTGCGCAGGATGCCAATGGCCCGAACTCCTTTTGCAGAAACTTGCTCAATGTGTGGCCGCCAGGAGAGAGTAGAGTCGTATATTACACCGAGATACTTCACCGTCTGAACTTGAGGTATTATGTTATTTCTATAGACCAGGCAGATGTTTACAGGAACAGAAACTGGAAATACTAACAATGCGCATTTCTTCACATTAAGGGACAGATGGATTCTTCCTAGCCAGTTGTCAAGAACATTGAGGTAATTTTGCAGGGTTCGATAAAGAGTGTGAATGTCACCTGCTGATGCAAAAAATGCAATATCGTCGGCGTACACATAAGTTTTCACATTTTGAATGCATGGAATTGAGCTTAGAAAAATGTTAAAAAGAACAGGGGAGAGAACTGATCCTTGCGGAACACCTCTTGTCTGTGGAAATCTCCTTGAGGAAATACCATTTTGGCAGCAGTAAAATTCTCTATTTTCTAAAAAAAAACAGAAATCCAGGCTACAAAATAGCTTGGGAAGTTGAGTTCCTGTAATCTTAGTAATAGAGTCGAGTGCTCCACGCTGTCGTATGCTTTACTGATATCCAAGGTGACAAGCGCAGCAAACTGTTTTCTATTGCGAGCTAATTTAATACGACTCTCAAGATCAGTATGAGCACACCAAATTGAACAACCCGGCCTGAAACCAATTTGACATGGATTCAATACAGCATTTTCTGAAATGAATGACATGACACGGCCGAGAAGGACCCTTTCCACCAATTTCACTAGGTTCGATGTTAACGAAATAGGGCGTATATTGTCTAAAGTTAAGCCCTCCCCTTGCTTTTTAAGCAATGGAACTATTTCAGCAAGACGCCACTCATGCGGTATCCAAGGACCTTTAATAGAATGGTTAATTAGAGCCAACAGGTCTGCAAGAGATTCATTGAACAAAATTTTGATCATAGATGAAGTGACCTTATCGGGGCCAGGAGCCGCTGGGGATAAGCGCAGAACAATTTGCGACAGCTCAGGCATAGAGACCTCAGTGAAATCACTTGAGGTGCATGTGAATATAGTAGAAGGTAAAGCAGATGTAAAGCGAAGCTCTAGGCCACACGCAATATCTTCTAAGGCCTTTGCGATGTCAGCAGGGGACTGAACGAGGGATTCAATGTTGGCAGTCGGAGGAATCACCTTGTTGCGCCTCATGAAACTAAACAAGGCTCGTTTACTTCCCGATTGGGAAAGGAAATCATAATGATTTGTATTATACTCCTCCTTTGCACGGGCGACAGTGCGCTTAAATGTTGCTGCAACATACTTATAATCCAGCCAATTTTTTGGGCATTGATTGATGAGAAGTTTCTTCCAAGCTGCTTTCCGTCGTCTATATGCACGCGTGCACTCAGAATTCCACCAATTGTTCGCGATTGCACCCTTTGTTCTCTTAACCAAAAATTCAGACTTTTGCCTTGCATGGTCCAGTACTGAACATAGATATGCAGCCTTGCTTTCGGCACTTATCTGAGCGCGAGTGTCTGAAGTGATTTGGAGGGCTGATTTTAGAGTGTCTTTAAAGCAATTGTAATTTATAAACGTGCGCTGATGTCGCTCAGGAAGAGTTAATTTACACGCAAACTTGAAACTAATCGGTAGATGATCACTGTTTGTTGCACAGTCAACAGGCGCCCACGACATAACGGAGACTCCTGGGGAGGAAAAAGTTAAATCCAGGGCAGAGCGGCATTGACTGCGAACAAACGTAGGCAATCCGGAATTGTTGCAGATCAAGTTGTTGCCAGAAGCCCAATCAAATAGCCTAGAACCAAAGCTGTCTGTTTTAAACCCCCAAGTCACATGGTGCGAATTGAAGTCGCCAAGTAATAGAACCTGAGATCGGCCACTAGACATGAGTGAGTCAAGGGGCCGAGTGTCACGCACACCAGACGGGAAATATGCATTAGCTACCGTAAAGGGCTGTTGACCTGGGACACTGAGGTCAACCGCAAGGATTTCACATTCATTGTCCGCATATTGAAAAGAAATGCATGCCCTGTGGCAAAACTTTTTAGATATGAGCAATAACAACCCTCCCCCTCGTGATGACCGGTCAAGCCGGAACGGATGGTAATCCTTGAGATGATAATTGAAATTTGGAGTTAGCCATGTTTCCTGTAAAGCAACTAAATCTGGTAGAAGCTGATTGCATAGGCAGTTTAAATCTATTGAAGCTGAGAATATTGATCGACAATTCCACTGGAGGACACTTAAGAACCCTATCTTGGCGGAAGTGCCGCAGCCGCGACTGCCTTTTCTAGAATACTGGTCTTAGCGTTTTGACTTGTGTGACTTTTCTTTGTCTTTGACTGGGGGCAAGATGGACCTGCAATATTCAGAGGAGACCCACTTCGTTTCTGGGCGCGGAGATCACACTCCATATCAATACAATCCATAGAGGATGCGTCCATAACGCTATTCGAAGGAGAGGGCTGAGAGGTCTTTTGTTGCTCACATTGTTTTTGGCCCTGTGGAGCGGAATCGATTACTACAGAAGGAGGGGTAGCTTCCGAAGCCAAAGAAGACAAGAGCGGAGTGGTGGACGCCTGCAGAAGATTGGTCATCTGAGCAGCTATGACCTGCGAAATGCACGTGGACACGGTTTCCATAATGCGATCCATTGCATTTGCCACAGCTTTCTCAACTGCCGCTGTAATAGCCTGGGACAAACTAGAATCCATTATGGGTGGGCATTTGGCGGCCACACTAGAGTAGGCTGAGGCTCTCTCCTTGACTGCGGCAAAAGCCTCTCTCCGCGTGCATCTGCGCTTGTCTATAAGCTCGAGCACCTGAACTTCTTGTGCTCGTGCAGGACAGTCAGGCGAATCAGCAGGATGAGCACCGCTACACAAACAACACTTCTCTTGCTGTTCAGGACATTCCTCTCTGCAATGACGTTCCCCACAGGCACAGCAGCGTAAGGCCGATTTGCAGGCTTTGCCGCTGTGGCCAAATCGCCAGCAGTTTTGACATTGAAGGGGCCGAGAGTTAAAGGCATCTACACGAAAAACCAATGGCCACACCTTAATCTCTGAAGGGCAAAATAATCCTGCAAATGTGGCAATGACGGACTCAGTAGGAATTTTTACTCCGTCAACCAGCCTGCTGCAGCGATGGACAGCAATCACTCCCGCAGGCGAGAGGTTCTCAAGCGTCTGCGCAGGGCTCAATCGAGAGTCGACCCCTCGGACCAAGCCCTTGGAACATGCTAGATGAGGCGGAATGAATGCGCTCACCGGGTGGCTGGCGAAGGTCGTGCACTTTAGAAGATCTTCAATACAGTCTTTATCCGACGACCGGCACAAAACACCACCCCTGCCGAACTGCCGGACATCGGTAATGTGCATAAAGTGCTTCGATGTGGACTGAAGGGCTGCCTGCACTGCCTCCGGGTTGTTCAGTCGGATAGCGCCTCCATCGGAAGGCACTAATGCGACTGGAATGCTTGAAACACCGCTGCGGAAAAAGAGATCAAGTGGGAGCTGGTCTTTAGGAAAAGATGCCGACCAAGGGGAAAACCCCTGGCCAGGAGAAGAAGTCGACATTAAGCTCTCGTCCCGCACCCAATCACCCCAGAACAGGAGCAAACAGGCACAGACAAAAAGAAGGAGAAATTTAGCAAGCTAACGCAACACCGCCAGGTACTTAGCCACTGCCCCGCAGCCTGGGTGGCCGGCGGGGCGCGTGCCCTCCATCTGCTTCCGCTTCGTCGCCTCCTCCGCTGCTGGCAACGAAAGCTTAACAATGGCACTTGCACATCGCGAAGGACGCTCTGCCACGCTGGGTGGCCTTATAATTGCATCTTGCGAATCTCAAGATCTGTGAAGAGCATAATGCGCTCTCCGCATGCGGGTCGTGCTGGCACTACTTTTCAATTGTTTGCTTATTATTTCTTCCACAGATGCCAGCGCCGCGTACTGGCAGAGGTTAACACAGCACGGAGTAATACTCTGGCAATAAAAAAGAACAATGACACGTGGCCGTGTATGATTCGTCGAAGCTTGTTCGTTGCTTCTACATTGATTCAAATAAATATTTTTATTGCTTACACGAGGCTTTCGGCAGAAAATAGCTATGCCGAAGGTTTGCATTGAAGATTTGAAAATCTCCCATGAAAAAAACTTTCTTTGTGTTCGAGGCGGCCCTTCCCAAAACACTCGTAGTGGTGCGAAGCCTTTGATGGTCAGATCTTTGCGCGGCCTCTCTGAATTCGTCCTAATAGGTTCACACATATAGCGGAAAATAAATCGCATAGGATCACGGGACATGTCTGCTATCGTCTACACTCCAGTCCTGTGTGTTACGTTCAGTTATCTGTGTGCTAAAGGTGTTCCACTGCATACAGCACAGAGTGATGTCATTTCGCATTCCTCAAGTCAATGCACCGACCACGAAGGTGAGTTTGAACCTCTCTTTCAGATGCAACAAATTTCGTGGAAATTGCTTCAGCGGTCGCCGAGGAAGAAGCGTTTCGCTGTCTTCAATTGTTTAGGCAGGGCCGCCCAAGCTAGACATAATCGTCTCGAAGACGGTTCGTAAACATGTACCATGTATTCCATCGTTATAACCTCGACAGGGATGCTGAGCAAGTAGAAGGGAAAGTGAGCCCTTAAAACAGCAGTCAGAATGCGGACCTGCGCAAGAGCAGCATGATTGCCCCCGAAGAAGAAGAAAGAGAAGATAGAACAGGGCAACTTGTTGTGCTCAGGCTGCACTGAAAAAATGAAAATTGGTTTTTGGGGAAAGTAGATTGCGCAGTATCTGTCTCACATAATATCGGCTGGCACCTGAACCGCGCCGTAAGGGAAGGAATAAGGGATGGAGTGAAGGAAGAAAGAGGTGCGATAGTGGAGGGCTCCGGAATAATTTCGACTACCTGGGGATCTTTAAGGTGCACTGACATCGCACAGCACACGGGTGCCTTAGCGTTTTGCCTCCATAAAAGCGCAGCCGCAGCGGTCGGGTTAGATAGAAGTAAGAGAAATGAAAATTGGTTTTTGGGGACAGGAAATGGGGCAGTATCTGTATCACATATCGGCGGACACCTGAACCGCACCTTAAGGGAAGGGATAAAGGATGGAGTGAAAGAAGAAAGAATGGTTTAATTTGGTTTAATGTTCCAAAGTGTTTCAGGCTATGAGGGAGACTGTAGTACAGGACTGGAAATTTCGACCGCCTGGGGTTCTTTAAAGTGCACTGACATCGGAGACTACACGGGCCTCTAGAAGTTAGCCTCCATCGAAATTCGACCGCCGCGTCCGGGATCGAACCCACGTGTTTCGGGCCAGCCGCCGAGCGCGATAACCACTCAGCGACCGCGGCGGTAAAAGGAAGGAAGGAAGAAAGAGGTGCTGTAGTGGAAGGCTCCGGGATAATTTCGACCACCTGGGGATCTTTAACGTGCACCGACATCGCACGGCACACGGGCGCCTTAGCGTTTTGCCTCCATAAAAATGCAGCCGCCGCGGTCGGGTTCGATGGAAGCATGAACATTCACCGCTCCATTCCCAGGCTTTACCCGTTTTAGTGAGTTCCGTGAGTGGCCGTGAGCGGCGCAAACGCTGGAAGTGTTCTTCATTACTGTTGGAGAACATGACGCCGTGTGAGTGTACGCACGACCGCATTTCATATATAAAAGGATAGTGTCCATCGCTGTTTGGAAGGTGGCAAGGCGGGACGCAGGCCGAAGGAGAACCTCTTGAATGCGGTCCTTCCTACGGTCGCCTACATTAACATCTACGTGCTTTATTATCCATTGCGAAGATCACTGGATGTACAGCAGCTGGCATGATGCGTCGGTCACCTTAAGGTCCGCGTTTGGCCAGTTGGGTTTCCATGCTGAACGTAAAAGCACAAAAAACAAGGACATAAAATCAGACAACACTAGCGCTCGTGTTTCAGTCTTATTTTATGTCTTTTTTTTTGCGCTTTAGCGTTCACCTTAAGGTTCAAGGGTAAGTGCACTTTTTTAACTCTGTTGAGCCATCTACAAAAAACGCCAAAACTGGGCGTTCAATCCTGCTTTGCGATTAACACAAGTGAAATCCACGGGTTAGGTGACGATTGTATTAGTTTTAAAACTTGTATTGCCAACGAATCAGGTCACGGCGTTTGAGCACAGTCGATGAGGGTTTTTATGTACAGGATTTCCGTTTTAATCCATACTCCGGCATTTTGCGGCTGACGTCCATCCATTACAAAAAGATTGAATCAGAATAGTTAAGAAAAAATTCAGTGATGGTTTGCAGTCGTCGTGTTAGACCTGGTGTGTAATCGGGATTCTCGTCAAGTTAACGGTTGCACTACACCGCCAATTTCATTAAAATATATGCTTTCTTTGTTGTTTTGAGCAAATACGCTGCTAAACTGGTTACCACTAGTTTAATTTGGTTATTGTTCTGTTCAATAATTTTTTGGGCTGCGCAAACTTACCGGCAGAAATGTGGTGGCATATTCCCTTCGGGGATACCGTGGGCTATGCGGTCGTTTTCGCACTTAACATACAGGGCGTTTCATGTAAGACTCTCCGCTATTTTTAAAAATAGTCTTTTTGAGTTAGAAGAGCGCTTTTTTCGCCATAACATTTTCACCGGTGCAGTACATCAGAATAAAGATTGGCTGGGCTAATTACCAGCTTGGTTAACAAATAATGAATAGTTAACTTTTTGACTATTACTGTTAGGCTCTTTAACTATTGAGGAGCGTGTAGCCCACCGTAGTATAATAACCATATGAGTTTCTAGAATTTCTAAAACGCGGTTACTCTCGGCGGTGTGGCCCAACATACATTGGCTAAATCGCGCCAAAATACATGCGCTTTCGATTAACTTTCAGGCAAAGCAACCTCTCCAGTGCAGGTAACTCGACGACATAGGCAAAATATGTTTGGTCAGAGCGCCGAGTGTAGCTACGTTTCCTAAATTATAAGTGCTGAAATGTATATTGCTTACGGTGGCTACACGCCTATAAATAAACAAGGAAACTAACAGCAGTAGTTAGTGGGCGGTTGCCTTAGAGCCCCAATACTGAAGGCATATAAATCGATTCTAAGGCCAATTCTCGAATATGCCTGCATTGTGTGGGACCCCTACACTGCAGATGACACCCAGAAACTAGAAAAAAATGCAACGTCGTGCGGCTCGCTTTTCTTTCAACCGTTACTGGCGCAGAGACTCTCCCTCCGCCATGCTGAAACTTGCAGACTTAGAACCGCTTGTAGATAGAAGAAAGCCCGTCTCGATTTCCTTCATTCATTATACTTTTCTTGACTTGGTATTCGACCCGAAAATCAAATCGCTAGTTATTCTAGACGAGCCTCGCACCACAAGCATACCCTTAGCTTGGGACCTATTTTTGCACGCACAAATACATACAAGTATTCTTTTTTTCCTAGAACAGTTTCTGAATGGAATGTTCAACCGCAGAACTCTCCGTGGCTTGCTAATCATTCCTGATATATTCACTGCTGGCTTAGTAGCTGCAATGTAACCGAATTATCAATTGTTTTTGCATTGTTTATTTTGTGGCATCTATATTGTTCTGTACTATCGTACCTGCTTTGCTTTTCCACTGTATGTATTTCTCTCTCCTGCTTGGACATACAGCATGTCCGCAGTATTAAATAAATACATAATAAATAAAGAGGTAATACTCAATGTTGGTTAATGAGCCTGCTAGTTAGCACATGCCTTGGCTGTGTTCCGACGTACCACACTGCACCAGACATGCTAGCAGGTGGCGGCAGTGTGACATGTTCGTAACACACTTGCAAGTGTGGTGGTTCTTTGTCCACGGCCCATTCGGTCGGGAATGTTAACATGAGTTCACGAAGGTAGATAGGCGCGCCATATTACCGACAGAAATACAACCCAAGAATTAAGCATTCGAAGAACACAGCGAACCACCGAATGAAAGTTATGCCATGAATCTTTATTCTAGAGGTGCAAAATCCAAGTCGTGTCACTCCGCGGCCTCCTGCTGTGCGAATCTGCGGTCGGCGCCAGTGTTTCATAACCTCTTTCAGTGCCATTGCAAGCGTGCGACTGATCACAGAAAAGTACATACATAGACCTTGCATACGGAGCGAAATGAAAGGCAAGCGCGTTTGTAGCACCCCGAGCAAACTCTAAAACAAGAATTATCGAGTGGAAAGCGAAATGTCGCCACCCTAGTCCACTCACTTCTGCTATGCGGAAAGAAGTGTCGGAAGCGTTGGAGGGGGACTCACCGGACCAGGTTCTGGTCGAGGGCTTCTCTATGGCTGTCACTCGACGTGACATAGCCACGCTAAAAGAAGGCAAGTGGCTTAATGACACGATCGTGAACTTTTACCTTGCCATGATCGCGGAATGCTCCGAGAGGCGAGGCGGACCGCCCGTGTACGCGTTCAGTTCATTTTTCTACACGAAGGTACGTCACTGTGGGCCTGACGGAGTGAAACGCTGGACGAGAGGCGCCGACCTCTTCGCCTATGACATTGTACTGGTGCCCGTGCATTTGGAGGACCTCCATCACTGGTGTCTCGCCGTGATGGATTTCCGAAAGCCCGAGATAATCATCTACGACAGCCTGGGTCCGCGCGATGAACATTCCAGCATCATCGACGATTTGGCGGATTACCTAAAAAGGTGAGCGGCTGGCAGGACTGCGAAATGGACTGGAACGGCTGGTATTTTTACCCAGCTAATGTGCCGCTCCAGAAGAACACCTCCGACTGTGGCGTCTTCCTCTGTCAATACGCCGAGCGTCTCACACGGGATGCACCGATTTTGTTCGAGCAGAAGCACATGCCGTACTTTCGCAGGCGTATTGTGTACGAGAGCTTACACGGTGGCCTCCTTCCGTGATGAACTCTACTTTTGTCAACGTGCATCGTTTCTAGCATCCGTGCATTATGTTTCCATGTTGACAGTACGCATGCAGCTTGAGTGCGTTTTTGTTATGTCATTTGGTCTAATTTTTCTGATTGGCCGGTTCGCGCCATTGTTGATTGTTTTTCATACCTACTGCCTCGGCTTGTCCATTATGTATATTTCAGTGCGTGTGTAAGCGTTCGCCGAGGCACTTGCTGTCGTGCTTGCGTGTTTTTAATGTAGATAGTGTGCAATTGGTTTGATTACTGCCGATATTTGAATATGTATTGGGTGGTGGTAGAAACTTTATTTGAAGAGACGGAAATGAGGGGGGCGGGGCGAAGCGGCGGTACCGAGGTCTTCGAAATAATTTCCACCACCCGGTGTTCAATTCGCGGTGACACTGTACACCACGCGAGTATTGTTTCATCGCCGTAGTGAATATCCGGTTCTCTTTCTTGTAAATATTTTCTCGTTTGTTTCGCGATTACGTTCGCTTTATTGTGGCTTTTGGCAATTTGTAATGATTTCCTGGATGAGGTGCGACCGCTCTCCTCAGTGTTCAGTTCCACGCTATGCATACGTGTTGTTGGTTGACAGTGCGTATTTAACTTTATTCCGATTGGTTGCTAGATATGTTGTGCTGTGAATGATTGACTGTTATTGTATGCTTCGCGATTTGAGACTTTGGCTTATTGATTGTTTTTGTCAATTGGTATGAATTGTGAAGCGCAAATAAAGCTCACATTAGGTTATAGATGCAAAGGCAACAGTCACTTTTCACTTCTACATTTCAAGTGCCAGTATAAATGTTGCCCCTCTGAAATGGAGATGTCGAGGTACTGCAGCATCACGCCGTTCGGGACTTCAAGCGTAAACTCAAGTCCAGGGTGCGCTGTTTCAAATTGCTCCAGTATGTCGTGTATGAAGCTTTCCGTCACGCCTCCCTGCGAGAGCAGAGTAAGAAATCATCAACATACCTGAAACATTTAACGACACCGAGTGGCTTCAAGGTTTCAGCAACGGCCGTCGGTCTCCTCTGGCCAGGTACAAGTCACAGAGCACAGGCGCTATGCACTGCCAATACATATCCTTTCCTTCTGGGTGTACACTTCCCTGCCAAACTCGATGAACAGATAAGACAAGTATTTCGCTATGAGAGCCACAAAATCCAAGGTGCTAACACCGCTTTCATTCATAAATTTCACTTCACCATATTCAGCCATTGCTTCTTCCACCACGTCAGGTACATATTTCTGTGGAATATTGTAGAATAAGTCCTTTACATCTATCGACAAGCAAGATACCTTTGGTTCCTCTTGTAGAAACACGATCACCTCGTCTGAATTCTTGATTAGAAAATGGTCTTTTACGGACAGTTTGTTCAGGTTCTTCTGCAGGAAGCTCACCAATATTTTTTGCTACGTACTTCTATCTTCCACTATTGTCCTGAGCGCAATGCCCTGCTTATGTGTCTTTACCTAGAAGAAGACATTCAAACACAATGTCTTGCATTCCTTCATGCCGTTTGCTAGTTTTGCGGAGCCCATGGACTCACAAAGCTGAAATGCATCCCTTCGAATGGCTTTTCGTCTTCTTTCATCCAAGTTCTCTTCTCTCTTGAAGTTCTTCAGTATCGCTTCTGTTGCTTTCGCTTTGTACAGTCCTGCACCAACGACAGCAAACTGTCCTGTTTTATCTGACATCGGCAGCTTCAAGTCGTTTTCTCGAAGGAATTTCACAACTCTTCCCGGGTTCAAGCGACGACACGTAGTAGTGACTTCCCTGGCTATGCACTTCAGCGCCTCCAATTTGCATGCATCTCTTTCTTCCTTGTCGGCTTTCTTGGCTATTGCATGGGACATACCTAAGAGTTGGAGTGACGTTGCGGAAAACTGAACAGCGTACTTTGGTCCCTTGCTCAAAGTCGCAAAAAGTTTTGCTGGTACGCTGCTCCCAGTTAGATTTAACACGCCGGATTTTTTCCGGGCCTTTTTTCCCCTCCTCGGTAAATTGTGAAGGAAAGCTTCCCATTCTCGCTGGCCTAGAACTTCTGCCAAGTTAAAAAAAGTACTTCACCATTTTCTTCCTATTCCTTGAATCCAGCGTTGAAGCGTAGATATCCCTGATGTAGTCTTGGTAGATACGCACTTGTCTCGAGGTCTCTCCTCGTAAAAGTTTGCAAAGGCGTCTCTACGTTGTCTCTGTTGGTGCCATGAATCCGAACAGGAGCGAAATCACCGGTCCACTCACTCACTGTTTTTGTGTCCCTTCTTTTTTCATCTTAACAGTTCATGTAAAACGAATTTCTCACGAAATAAAAGACAGGAGCGCCCGCTTGTGACGCAGCATTTTCCATGGTCGATGTATAAAATTCTTGTGCTTTTAGAGGGGTAATGTAACATTCCCTGCATTTGAATTGTATGTGGCCACATAGTTACAGAATGAAACTAAAGCTAAAGCTACTGGGTGTTCTGTTGGTTTGTATTTCTTGCTATGCATCAAGCACAACATTATTTAGGTATGCACCGTAGCATTTCAATATAAAACATATGTATGCTGACTTCAGTTCATTGCATGTGCTCGGCTTACGAGCTCAAAATTTGAAGCATGAGTTGTGAATAGCACCTGGCCGTTGGTTTCAAGGTCAAAATATGCATGCATAAATGAGCAAAGAATAAGTGGAAAAAGAAGTATATGGGTCTCGTATTGACCAAATTTTAAGGAAGGACTGCAATGTGTCAGATTCTACAATCTTGTGTGTAGGTGACCAAAGGGAAATTAGTCAAAAGATGAGTTACTTGAAGATTACATGCATGCAGTGTTTGGTAATATTATCTTGCATGTTATTTGTATAGGTCAGTTTCATTTGTAATATAGATCCAGGTACAAATTACACATTCAATGAAAGCAAGGTAGTAAACAAAATGAACGCTTTTTATACGGTAAGCGATAGCCACCTTGCATACATTTATTGACCTCATATATAACATACATTGCTCTTTCATTTTGCCGACCACAAGCCTACGGCTTTAGTCATGATCAAAGTGGAACTTTGGGCTAGTTGGCAATACTTTTTACAGAGAGACTTGCCGAAGAAACAGAGGACAGGGAAAGAAGGATGGGAGAAGTGCAAACAGACAAAGAAAGCTTTTATTCTAGACATACTCAAGGAGACCAACACGTCGGTGCTCACCGCTGTTGCAGAAAGCCTGTTTAAGAAATTCTGCAAAAGATATGGATGACCCGCTGTCTTCAGTGCTACAAAAGAACAGAAAAAGAAATGTCAGATTTTGCCCTGCTTCCACCGTATCCCTCTGTTCCGAAACGATAGCAGAAAAGTTCAACACAGACGTAGTCTTCACGGGATTCCACTCCATCGCAAGTTGTCAAGCCTTTACGCACTTTTCAGCTGAAGTATGGTGAAGAAGGTGGTTTGAAATAAAAAGGATGCCACCAAGCTCGCTGAATGTGTAGCAGCCATGGTTTGCAAGATCTCTCTGAGCTGTAGGTCTGTTTATATAGGGCAGACTGGTCATTTCTTAAAAGCTGACCAAGCGAACATGGTGCTTCACTTAAAATAATGCTCAGTATCTGCGTATACACTGTAAAGCCTGTGGTTTTTATCTACTGTACAGAAGCACAGAAGTCTTAGGACTATTAAAAGACAAGTTAGCTAGGGAGATTCTTGAGGCGCCTCTCATTCACAGGTTGGGAAAGGACGCATGTCAATGATATAGTGTTGATTTTCTTCAAAGGGCACTTAGGTTGCTTAATTCTAGATAATATAGGTTTTCTTTGACGTTTTAAGGTGAGCCTTTATTGTTTTTAATTTCGCCCCAGGTATGAAGCATTCACCTTCTTTGCTTTTGATGGTTATTGCTGTGATACAAATTTTTTCATGTAATCACAAAACTTTCACCATTCATGTTTAAGTGTTGTGGCTGGGCGCATACATTTCTTTCCTTGATGCTGTTGTCCATTAAAGTTCAACCCGTCCTTCCTTCATCATCCTGTGTTTCTGAGTAAAACCTCTCTGTCAAATGTGATCATGAAGTAGGCACACCATGCAAACATCAAAAATGGGCCAACTAAGACACTTTGTTACCTAAAACCAAAGTGCACATAAATGACTGATAATGCTTTTTTCCTCCTTATGGCATATAAGCCAAACGTGCACATGCTGAAGAAACTTGGAATTGGAGGTACACCTGAAGTAAAAATTAAGAATGGCTTAGTTTTGCTCCTTCCGACGAACAAACTGCCTGCAACATCCATCATGTATGGAAGCTACTAGTTTTGAAGCCTAATGATTTTATTATTTATTTTAACTTAGCTTCAATGCGTGTGTTGCTTGGAACGTATCACGATCTGTAATTACTGTCGTAGAAAACTAGTTTCAGTTGCAGCGCCAATCATCACAATGGCAGTGAGGTGAAGCGAATGCCCCTGCCGTAGCGCCCTCGGGCTAAGCGGAGTAATCATTGACTAAAGAATAAAGAGTGGTAATGGTGACAGCAACTGCATTTCTTTCATACATTATATTTTGATGGCACTGCAGAGGATTCTTTGCTATCTGTGAAAAGCTATCAAAAAGCTGATGGGATCAGCTTATACAGTTTGAGCTATGAAATCGTCTACCTTGTCATAAATCAACTACACTGCATTACTCTGCAGCTGAATGGCACCGACAGACACATAGGTAGCCAACGGAGGACACGGAGGTACTAATCTGGCACCATTGGGAAGGCATAGCATTAAGGAAAAAAAGGAACCCTCCTACAACTCACAAGAGCGAGTGCTGGTGAGTTGTGCCGGGACCTTCCCAACAAGCCTTGTTTCCAAGCAAATATGCAGGTGAGCCAGTTCCTCTTCATCCGCATGTTCCAAGCAAACTCTCATTCAAAAAGTACACATCACTGACCTCACCTCCGGAGGCAAACACGTTTGTTTCACCTACGGAACACAGTGGAGTCTGACACCACCTAGTGTAAATGAACAGAGTAGAAGCACTGCAGACAACATATGCAAAACTAGAAACACCTATCACCCCTGCAGTCATCTTGAACAGCAAGTGGAGTTTGCTGTACAACATAAAGATGACAGCTACCTAGTACTGAAAACACCATTTAAGAGTACCAACTCTCAAACAGCAACACCCTCGGCACATACGAACAAAAACAAAATGAATTTTGTACATATGACAATGAAACTGCAAGAGCATGATCACCAGAAAACACCGATTGAACAGTATCTCCTCAAAACCACAGCAAAGTCTGATTTCAACCTTCTTAATATGTAGCTTTTGTACGCTTTTGCACCACCCGTGGCAGCCTTAAGTTCCGGGAGGGCGAGGGCGCTCGAGTCGCGCTCAAATTCATGGTGTAGAACGATGGCTACGCAAAACCGAACCACACTACATGGCTCACAAAATACAGGATAGGCTGTAAACTTTCGATAAAGGGTGCACCTACCCTTTTCTCTCTCTTCGCTCTCACTCCCGTCTCTCTTCAACGCTTCAAGTGTAATCTAGCCGCACTGCCTGCAGACAACCTGCAAGAAATAGCCATGTATATAGGGTAACACAGCTTTCCTCGACATCACAGCAGACACCATTTTGGGAACCGGGAGCACTACAAGAAGTGCTTGTTCTGGCCTGCAAGGCCAGTCTATGCATGGATCACCATTATGGCGCACGTGATGTCAGATGCATGTATGCAATGATTTCTTTTCAACACTAGTGTGACCTCTACTGCTATAGATGAGAAATAACCTTAATCGTTATCCAGGTGAGCTGCGTGGCGCGTGCCAAAAATTTGACGAAAGATCTGTCGTCAATGACGTAACATACTTTTCTGCCCCAAAATAGGCGAGTCCTCAGAGCAGAGAGGGAAAGGTCCAAGGGACGTAATGCAATTACGAGTTCAACACGTTACAAAATAAGTCACACGGAAACCTTTAGAGTGACACCCCAGCTGAGACCGCCTGGCCGCCGGTCTCGTACCCCATTGCCCAGCCTCCTCTTGTCGAGCGGGCGAAGTGCGTCCTCGTGGCAGTGCGGAGCCTTGCGGCGGCCACTGGAACTGCTGAGGCAGAGGCGGCTCCCGATACGGCAGGGTTCCCTCTCGAGAATGTGGTGGTACCGGTCGTGGAAGGAACTGCTGCTCAGGTATCACTGCCTCTTGCTCTTGATGAAATTGCTGACGTGCAGAAGAAAGTTCTGGTGGCGAATGCAATTCCTGTTCAGGAGCCAGCTGCGGCTCTTGGTGTGGTTACGCGTAGCCCCAGCTGGTCGGTGGCACCAGCGTGTCGTGCGTCGGGAAGCATAGAAAAGGCAGCGGTGGCAGCGGTTCCCACGTTTCGTAGGAAGGACTTGCGTCCGATTCCTTCTTGGCGTACACGTGCTCGTTCCACAGCTGTGTGTCCCAGCTGCTGCTGAGGTCGTCGGTGTTGCCCTGGGTCTGGCGGTTGTTGATATCATGAGGGCCGGTGGACCCTGTGATGCGTCGCACCAAGGGAAAGGTGGAAGGTTAAGCAGAGTAGAGCAAACACAATTAACAGAAATAATTTGTACGATTTTGAACCTGAACGCAACGACGACAGCGAAACATCAGGCTGTGATGCGTCGCAAGCAGTGGTTGGGGCGGTTGCGGTAAGAGAAAAAAAAATGTCCTGACAACAAATCGGGTTCGTCGGCTGACGAGCTGCGCGTCCTCATTCTGTTCTTCTCAAAATTACCTTTAGAAGAAAATGAATAGAAATATCAATGCGAGAGCTTTATACGACTCATGGGCAACAAAACCCGGCGTTGTTGTCTATGTTAAACAGTCGAAAAACTCCAATGACGGCATCAGCACAGCCGAGGACCTATCAACAGAGGACCGATTGTATACGTAGACACCCAATGGTAGGTAGGGTGAAGCGTTTAGGATAAATGCTTTTAATACGAAGGAATTCACTCTAAAGGCCTTCACTTTAAAGCAGTTTACCGTAGCGATCTTCAACGTAAGCTCCTTTGAGACATTTGTACTTACTGCTAAATAGCAAACAAACATAGTCAACTAGTAACCCACGATGAGACACAAATGCTTTGGAATCCACAGCACTTAAGTAGTCTAAGTGCCCTCCGTAATGTTCGCAATTGTCCAAAGCTCGCGCTTTACACGGTAATCTTTACATAGGCGACTGGTTGCAATTAGACATTTCTACCCGGTCGTTTTTATAGCGACTTCAGTTTTTAGAAGTTAGAAAATGCAGTTGGTCTTTGCCGCTATGTGCGCTTCGATAAAATTCTGCGTACAGCGGTCAGCATTTCGGCAAAGTCTCCACATGTATACCGCCTCCGAGGCAGAATACAGATTTTCTGCGGAACACTAGCGAAGACAGATTAAAAGCCTCGTCTTTAAAAGACAGATTAAAAGCCGGAATTCTCTACGTGGATGAATCACTGCTCAAGAAACTCGCGCAAACAGTGGTGCGAGTAGCCAACCGGAACCCCTTTCTGGTTAACATCCCTGCCTTTCCCTCCTCCTCTTTATCTATCTATCTATCCATCCATCCATCCATCCATCCATCCATCCATCCATCCATCCATCCATCCATCCATCCATCCATCCATCCATCCATCCATCCATCCATCCATCCATCCATCCATCTATCTATCTATCTATCTATCTATCTATCTATCTATCTATCTATCTATCTATCTATCTATCTATCTATCTATCTATCTATCTATCTATCTATCTATCTATCTATCTATCTATCTATCTATCTATCTATCTATCTATCTATCTATCTATCTATCTATCTATCTATCTATCTATCTATCTATCTATCTATCTATCTATCTATCTATCTATCTATCTATCTATCTATCTATCTATCTATCTATCTATCTATCTATCTATCTATCTATCTATCTATCTATCTATCTATCTATCTATCTATCTATCTATCTATCTATCTATCTATCTATCTATCTATCTATCTATCTATCTATCTATCTATCTATCTATCTATCTATCTATCTATCCATCCATCTATCTATCTATCCATCTATCTCTCCATCCATCCATCCATCCATCCATCCATCCATCCATCCATCCATTCATCCATCCATCCATCCATCCATCCATCCATCCATCCATCCATCCATCCATCCATCCATCCATCTGGAAGTCATTCATTTTGTGCAGAATCATTGAATGAAACCATTTTCCATTAAATATAGGTACCAAATCGGACACAACGAAATTTCAAGAGCTAATCCGTGGTTTGAATGACATGTAATGTAAATCGCAGTCCTAATGGTGTCACCCTTGCTTTCTTACATTCTTTTTTTTTATCTGAAGATAAGCCTGTTGCGATGATTTATTATGCACCCTAAAATTTTATTCCAATGCATTTGTTTAGCTTTTGAGATTTATTTGTAGTTACCATTTCATTGTAAATTGATAATACTAGCGTTGTAAAATTTTGTTCGCAAAATTAAGTAGAATACTGCGCATATATTTTTTGTTTTCTTATTATTGTTTGTTTTTGTGTACTTTCAGTATTATGTTGTGACTAATATTTGCTTTTTTACTGCCCCCCCGCCTTATGTAGTACCGTCGAAAGAGGGACTTTAACTGTATTTTGAATCAAGATATAAACACGCGAATGTCATTGTGGCACTGTCGCGGCGGCCACGGCTGTCGCATTTCAATGCATGCAATGTTGCAACTGCAAGCATCTTGAAATATATGTGCGCGACAAATACCCCGAGTAACTGCTGTAAATACGGATCGCCCTTTATAATGTGTCTAACAGGTGACACTGCTCTTTTGGGATGCAAAAGTTATTAGGCACGAAAAATTGTCATTGACAGTTAACTTTTCGCGTGACAGGCACAAGGGAATAACAGTGCTCGTGGGCGATGCGAGGTCCGTACCTGAAAGGGCTTGAGCTCCTCAATGACCCAGTCAGATGAAACGAGTGGCTCTGAAACAAAATCTGCAGAGTTATGAACGAAGGAGGCACTTTTTTCTAAAATGGAGAATTTGTAGAGGTAACGAGGCAAGTAATTCCCAGCCATCCGAACAAAGCGTTGTACAAAGTCCGCTCATCATTTAATTAAATAATCTATATTCAATCAACAAAATCATTTAACAATCGGTCAAATGATCGATATATCAACCTAAATCAATCAATTGATCGGCCAATCAGTCAGTCAGCCGGCTAAGTTATTCATTGATCGCTCAATTAATCAACACGTAAATCAAAATACTCAGTCTATCGACAGTCATTGAGTGATTGAATCAATCAATCGAAAGCAAATCGCTCGATCAATGAATGATTCAAAAATAAACAAAAGCAATAGGTAACGAATGAATGAATCAATAAATAAAATCAATTGTTCGAAATTGATCAATTTGTCAATTTACAAACCCATCCAATTGAATCAGTCAACCGATCGACCAATCGATCAATCAATCAGTCAGTCGATCTATCAATGAATAGTTGAGCCAGTCTATCATAAATAAATAAGCTCATTCATTCAATCTATCGATCAATATTAAAGCAAAAATTACTGATCAAATTAGCAAACATATCAGATTAAATCAATAATTCAATCAACAAACCAGTCAGTCTATAAATCAGCCAAATGACTGATTAATCGCCCAATTGACTGATTAATCGGCCAGTTGACTGATCAGTTGATCAACACTAAATAAATCAATCTGTCGACGGACCAATAAATCAATCGACTAATCGAATAATCAATAAACTCGTCAGGCATTACATTAATAGGCTAATGAATGGATCAATCTGATTATGAAATCTATCATTCAAATGATTCATTCAATCAAATGACTGATCGATCGATCAACTGATAAACAAATTACATCAATAATTGGATCTACGAATCAGTCAGTAAATCAGCCAAATGATTGATGAATCGGTCAACTGAAAAAAATCAAATAAAATATATGATCTACCAATCAATTAATCAACCACTAAGTCAATCAAGCTAATGATTATTTAACAAATTGATCACTAAATCTATCTAATCAACCAAACATATCATTAATTCAGTCAATTGATCAAATGATTAACATATATCAATCATTCGACCAATCATCAGTCAACCATCCAAATAGTTTATTAGATCCTCAATTCATTGATCATTTGGTCAATTTATCAAGCTATCAAAATAATTCAGTCAATTAATCGGCAATCATGGACTGATTCAATCAATCGATGGTATATTGCTAATGAATGAATCAACCAATCAAATTAATAATCACTTGGTCAATTGCTCACACATAAAAATTAATCAATGACTCAGTCACTCAGTTAGTAGATCTATAGATTAAGGAATTGATCAATCATTTTATCAAATAAATCAGTCAGATCATTAAAGCAATAGATCGATCAATGAGCCCCACCGCAGTAGTCCAATTTTTAGGGCACTCAGCTGCTGGACCCGGAGACAGGTACTTGGTCCCGGCCGCGGTTCAATGGAAGCGAAGCAAATGGAGCCCGTGTACTTCGTGATGCCAGGGCACGTTAAGGAAA
Source organism: Amblyomma americanum (assembly GCF_052857255.1). Taxonomy (NCBI): domain Eukaryota; kingdom Metazoa; phylum Arthropoda; class Arachnida; order Ixodida; family Ixodidae; genus Amblyomma; species Amblyomma americanum. The sequence continues at coordinate 242,235,909 of NC_135497.1, forward strand.
AGCAGATGGTCGATATTAATCCGAAACTTTTCACGACACCACCCCAGTCCTCATAGCATACGTCGCTCTGTGGCCAGAGGGCCACGATGAACACATCTTTTGGGACCGCCTCGCAGACCCACCGCCCGAAGAATTCCAGAAGGTTATAATCTCCCAAAAGCAGGGCCCCCTGCTAGCCAGCTTAGGGTGCCTCGATGCCAGCGCCGCCGTCAGCGCTGGCATCGAGTCACCCTAAGCCAGCTCTAATTCGGATGTGCAGTCGTCCACAGACGTCTTTAGAGCGCTTGAAATCCTTTGCGGCTGCGCTCCGCAGCGCACAGAGCGCAGACGGTGCGGATTTTCAGCGGTCTAAACAGGTATGCGAACATCTGTACAAGTCCGGGTCACAGCACGAGCCCAAGAGGTCGCGTTCAGCACTGACTGAGGGCCATCTCGTGGTGTGGATAGAACCGATCAATCACTGTACCGATATTAAAGTTTTCTGACTGGCTAACTGACTGGGGCGTTAAACCCCATGTGCTAAGAAGGGGAGAAAGATGGACAATTTTGTTATAATGCATGGGTGAAAAGGCGTAAAAAGACAAACGGACGAAGAAAAAACACAAGGACAAGTTCATTTTCAACCATGCCCATATACTAAATCGCGCAACAATCAATCAGTCAACCAGTATATCGATCGCCCAATCAATCATTGCAATCGGGCAATGAATCGACAAATCGTTCGTCATATTGATCAGTCAAATAAATCGGTGATGATTAAATAAGTTATTCGCTTAATGAATTAGAAAATAAACCAAATCACAATATTCAACAAGTTAGTCTTGTCGCAAACTGCCCAAGCGTTAATATTAGTTCGCGAACTAATACAGAACATGGGCAAACTCGATGAATACACAAAATCACGCCTGCCCGGCGCGCCAAACATGGCGCCCTCTAATCCTCAAGCCACATTTCAAGAAGAATGGCTCTCAAGTCACCTCGTTGGAGCGGAGGATGTCTCGTGCCACGCGACCCCTCACTTAACACGCGCACCTGAGCGGGCGCTATTGAAATACCGTCACAAGCATCCGAGCACCTGCGCGAGTGAGCGCCAATAAGAAGCGCGCAAAGGCGTCAAACCAGCAACAACACGTCGCGGACACCGTAAAGATAGGCTTAGCACGACCCGGTCCCGGTGACTTTGACTGCCCGTGGAGGACGAAAAAGTAGGTCAACATGGCGGCTCTCCGCCCAGCACCACTTACCGCGAGGCTTGGCTCTCTCTGCCTTCTCACCCTTTGGGGTCTTGGTGGGCTTGAAGTCGTCCATCATCCCCGAGTCTCCAAAACAAGAGGAAAAATGCGCACTGTTAATTGGGGCATCAAATCGGAAACGTATCTTCGACCAACCGTCGCTTACCAGAGTCCGTCGCGTTATCCAGAGACTCCCCGTAAGCAAACGATAGGTTGTAATCTTTCCTCCATTCTCTCTCTCCTCCGCGTACGCTTTTGTTTGTTTTCTTTTTAATCGTCTGGTTTGCACGTCTTTGCAGACATCTTGCGTTCTCTTTCCCTCTTCCGCGCGTGTGCAACTCTCGCTCATTAACGTCCGAGCGCGATCGGGAGGAATTAAACTAATAACAGACAAAAGAAAAGACAGTGTTGATGGTGGACACCTTTGCCAGCGCGAAGGAGCTATGACCATATTTGGTATTGGCGACGGACGCTGATTTCATTGGCCTGCGTTTTGTTCTGTGCATCATGAACGGGGTTTTTGGAGATTAGCTTTACGACAGTTTGGAAACCGGCGATAGTTTATATTAGTATTACACTTTGATAAAAAGAAATAGCGTTTCTCAGCGTCATGATGTCTTTGTGGGTCGTAAAATAAGTAAAGGATATCGACGAAGCCTAATAAAAAAAAAGTCGCGGAATAAAATTTTGATACCCTGCGTCTACAGGATAGTGTGGCAATGACGGCTGTATTTTCGAAGCAAAATAAAAAAGGACAATTACTGCTTTTTTTATGAACCACGAAAGGAGGCAGTTAATTTGCGCTTTGAAGTGGCAATATTATCTCTCAAACAACAAAACAGCGCAGCTGACCGGCAAAGATGGTTCCGGGGAATCATTGCAGCCGCTTCTCGGTCAGCCTGTCGTAAGAGGGGCTGCATTTCACGTTATCTTACGCCTTAAATGAAGGTGTTTTGCTATTAATACCTCACAAGATTAAGACACGCGGCACTGTAGTAGATAATCTGCGATCATACTTGGTTCTTGATGTGTCCTGCGGAAATACATGGACAGGGATGCACAAAATTCGCGGCTTTGAGATGTCGTCTGACATCATTGCCATGAAATAACGCTGAAAATGTGAATAGAGGGTGAAACAGTATTAATTGTCACAAACTCATTGACCGCTGGCGGCTTGGCCTCAGTGGCACCCCCGTGGAGAAGTGATGGATGGCTTTGCTTAACAGCTTGGATGCCAGTGCCGGTTTTTCTTTTTGAGCTTGGTTTTTCTTTCAACCATTCTGAGATGAGTGCACAACTTTTTATTTCCTAAAAGAACAGAAAGTGTTCCGCTTGCTGGCCCCTTGTGTGGTGGCTTTTTGTTCCATTCAGGCGATTTCTTCTGGGCTGCGCAGGCATGAAAGTCGTCATGGTGGTTCTCGAAGCTTCGGAGTGTACCAGAATCTCCGCCAGCTACTCTTTATGATTAAGTTGACTCGAGGCACAAAATGTATTTAGTCAAAACTGGGGCTACGCCCTTGGCGGTCGTATCAGATACCGCAGCAGGAGCACATGTGGCTTTCTTGCTTCGCTTCCGTGTAGAAAGCTGCTGCTCTGAAGTTGCTATTTTGAGGGCGCTGGGTTCAAGCTGCCAGGTGCGTCTACATCGGCTCGCAAGCACCTTGGAGCGGCCATTCATAGAGAAGGAGGCGCGCTCATGTTGGGTAGATTAGTGGTTTTTCAGGAAATAAAGGGGCGCAGTAACTGTTTAACTTCTTGGTGGGCACCTCTACCGTGCCGTGAAGGAAGGAAGGAGGTGGATGTGAATGAAGAAAGGCTGAGATAGGCGCCGTAGCTGAGGGCTTCGAATTTCGGCCACTTGCTATATTCAACGTGAAACGAAATGACGCCGCCGTGGTGGCTCAGCGGTTTTGGCGCTCCGCTGCTGACCCGAACGACGCGGTTTCGTTCCCCGGCCACGGCGTTCGAATGTTCAATAATAATAAATTGGTTGTGGTAAGAAATGAAATGGCACGATATCTGTCTCAAGTCTCGGCGGTCACCTGAACCGCGCCGTAAGGAAAGGAAGAAAGGAGGGACTGAAAGAAGAAAGGAACAAAGACGTGCCGTAGTGGAGGGCTCCGGAATAATTTCGACCACCTGGGGATCTTTAACGTGCACTGACATCGCACAGCAGACGGCAGCCTTTGCGTTTCGCCCCATCGAAGGGTGGCCACCGCGGTCCGGTTCGAACACAGGTAGTCCGGATCAGTAGCCGAGCTCCACCCGCCGCGGTGGCTCTGTTTAGGCCGCTCGGCTACTGATCCGGAGTTCCCGGGTTCGAACCCGACCGCGGCGGCCGCGTTTCGATGCCCGCGAAACGCTAAGGCGGCCGTGGGCTGTGCGATGTCAGTGCACGTTAAAGATCGAAGCCCTATAACTTCGGTGCCTGTTTCTTCCTTTCTTCTTTCATTCCCTCCTTTATGCCTTCCCTTACGGCGCGTTTCAGTTGTCCGGCGATACGTGAGACAGATAGTGCGCCATTGTGTTTCCCTAAAAACCAATTTCATTTCAGCCGAGCGTGTAAATAGTTTGTATATATTACTTCTCCCCCTATCCTCTCTTCCTGTCCCCTCACCTCTTTCATTTCATTGGTCCATTCTACATGCTATCCTTTATTTCCGCTGCCCCAGCTCAGGTGCTTCAGTATCGATGGCAGATGCCGGGGCTGGCAAAAATCTTTTCCTTCCTTTTTACTAATATTTTAAAGAAGAAACACTACCACCCCCAACAGTCGAGCGCCCTAACCACCGAGACACCGCGGCGGGTTGGTGGAATTTTGATGGAGGCGAAACTCTCGAAGATTGTGTACTGTGCGATGTCAGTGCACGTTAAAGAACCCCAGGTGATCGAAATTTCCGAATACCCTCCACTTCGGCGTCACTTATGGCATGAGTGACTTTGGGACAATAAACCCCCATAAATAAAAACGAAATTATAATGGGCACCGTCGATTTGGGGCCACGATTGCACTGTGTCGTGAACAGGTTAAGCAATCTGAAAAACAACGCACGCAACAGCAGACGTTTTATCAAGAAAGGCAACGCAATGTTAGCTCCGACGAGGTGACGTGCGGCATTTCTTCTTGAAACGCGGCTTGAGGATTTGAGGTCGCCATGTTTGGCGCGCCGAGCAGGCATGATCTTATTTATTCAGCGAGATTGCCCACATTCTGTATTACTTTGTATAATAATATTCATTTTTAGGCAGATTGCGACAAGACTAACTCGTTGAATATTGTGATTTTGTTTATTTCCTAATTCATTATGTGAATAACTTGATTAATCATCACCGATTTATTTGACCGATCAAAATGTCGAACGATTTGTCGATTCATTGGTTGATTTGAATTATTGATTGGGCGATCGATATACTGATTGACTGATTAATTGTTGCGCAATTTAGTACATGGACATGGTTGAAAATGGACTTGTCCTTGTGTGTTTTTCTTCGTCCGTATGCCTTGTTTTGAACCGCTTGAAAACCTTGGAATCTTTCAAGTATACTTAAATACAGTTAGTTGTAAGGATCGATAAAAACCGGAGTAACTTCCCAAACGCCAAGAGATGTTCAAAACGAAAAAAAAACGAGTTCTTAGGCGCGTTTTCTATTAACTTTATGTTACCATTTCAAGTGCTACTTTTATTTTGGGTAGTGTGTTAATTTAAATAAATGCTTCAGCATAAATTGCACCGCTCAGTACTTCAGTAACCTTAGTATTATTGTTTCCAACAGTTGCGGCTATGGAGTCTAGCGGGCTTTGTGGTTGAATCTTAGGGTTAGTGCAGCGGTCACGATACTACCGGGTGAAAGGCTTTATTCAATTTCTGGGGACAAATATTCGTAGAGGCAGTAAAGAGCCTTCAGTTTTGTTTCGCTGGAAAGTGTGTGAATAAATTTGCGCTAATCTATATTCTAACGCACACTGCGCTGCGTTTCCGCTCGTGGTAGTGTTGAGGAATCCTCCTCACCAACCTATAAGGTCGCGAGTTCCAGAACTTTATTCAGCTTTCTTAGTTGAAGAAAAATAAAAAAAAACTTCCCAATTCTGAGGATTCAGACTTGCGGCTTGTATTTTCGTGAACTGAATTGTGTTGATTAGTAACGCGATGCACTAGAATTCGGAAAACAGCGCTGATTTTTAGTCTTCAGGTCCACACACTACGAAGTGGCAGCCCTGGGAATTAGAAGCCCCTGTAAAGATTTTCTGGTCTTTCAAAACTTAGGTTCACTAAACATGATTGAGATTCCCGCGCTTCGAAGATTTGTTTACGAGCTCAAAAAATCCCATTATAGGGTGACGTATCTAGCGTTTAAAGCACAGAGGAAAGTTTTGCGTTGCATTACCTCGGAATTGTACCTATTGTTTCGCCTAAGAAGTTCCGCAAGCGTTAAATCTAGTGCATCGAAGTTCTTTTTGAGTTATACGGGTACTTTTTTTGTGCATAGCATAGTCAGTGGTGTAGCGCGTCAGAATACAGCTAAGACGTGCTAACTACTAGGATCGTTACGTGTCAACTTTCTAGCTATTTCTCTTAGTTTCTTATTTATTGAGAAGCTTTTAGAACACCGTAAGGTCTATATCAATTTTTATAATTTCAAAAACGCAATTACCCTCGGCGCTGTTGCCCAAAACATTTTGCGCATTTCGAAAAGGTGCGCGTATTGGAGGGGTTGCATTGCGTGAAACCTTCTCGAAAGCCGAAGTTTTTTGTTGCGATGTCGGCAGTATTTGTTGGGCGACAGCGCAGTGGGTAACTGCGGATTGGAAATTATAAAACCGATATATATTTTACTCACACTGAGCTAGAAGCTCCTCAGTAAATAAGAAGACTAACAATAAAATCCAGAACACTAACTATTTAGTATTAATTAACCAGCCTACTAACTACCGCCTCTTGTGTGTAATGCGCTACGCCGCTTACAATGCAATGGTGGGAAAGCGCTCTACTAACTCAAAAGGCCATTTTTTTTTAAAAGTGCAGAACATCTTAGGTGAAACACACAGTATATGTGTACAGCCAGCCCTTCGGTCCGTTTCTCTATACTGGACGCCAGTATTTGTTTGATCATGAAAAAAAAAAGATTCATTGGTTTCGTTGCCCGACAAGAAATATCGACGCTGAGAGCGCCTGTCCTTGAAAGCTGACTTTTCCTGACGGACTCTCTTCTTGATAGGAAGACCCCCTCCGGCTATGCGAGTCATTCGCAGCTACCAAACAGGTGCACGTGCGCAATTTATGCACGAGGGTTCGATGCCTCCTTCATCAAGTCCTAATAACATCTAACCTATTGTTGAATGCTCCGTTTCTTCGCATGTCTGAAAAATATACCAAAATAACAGGCAGTTATTTTGTTGGAAAATTACAAGTGACGTCCTGTCAATAGGGCATGGGCCGGGAATAAGGGGGTATTTTGTATATGGCGAGGAAGTGAATTCATTTGATGCATAGGAAGGTAAAAATATAGATGCTACAAAACTATGTCACGAGAGCATAAAATGATGCAGGAAATCATGCATGTAGGGGACAAAAAAAAAAAAACTTCGCACTGCACCCGGACGATACCTCGGTGAGGGGTCTGGGGCCGCCGTCCGAGGGATGAGAGCAACAATCTCATTGCACTAAGTACCAGAGAACTCATCAGAAACTGAAATGATGGTGGGACATTCACGTTGGCTGCACGGAAGAATCAGTAGCGTTTTTGTCCAGAATTGTTGGGTATTATTGGGGAATCTGCGCTGTCAACATGGCGTACGCGTCTGTAAACTGGGCTAAGAAAATCTGCTCTTATGGGCCTATCGGGTCACAATTCAAAGAAGGAAGTGACCTAGGCACACGGGTCTTATTCGTTGAGTTCTTTGTCTCGGGGCGTTTCATACGCGGCCAGCTTGTCTTCGATACAGAGCACGAACCGGTTTCAGAACGGAGAGGAAGCTTCGGCACAGGATCCCTCCCGCACAGGGCGGGAAATAATATATTGTGGTGATATGTGGTACTGTGTTGCAATCTGTGGCGTTGTGTGTGGGGTAGCGTTTATTGCATGGCGGGCTGCTCTGGCGTTGAGTATGTCCTCGTCACTTCGTTCATTCCTGAAAGCATGGTTTTGCTTTTTCTTTGAAACAGTTCGCTGCAATAGCATTCGATACATCTGACTCTCGTAAGGAAATGAAAGAAGTACTTCTACACGTGGCGGTCCAGCGAAAAAAAAACTGAAAACGAAAAATCAGTAAAATAAACGAAGTCGTCATCTTATCCCATTACCACGCGTCTTTCAAGAAGGTTATGATGAAAGGAGAATAGTTCCGTGTTCTGTAAATTGTTTGAATTGTTTGAATTGTTAAGTATGTAGATACTAATTCAAACCTGATCTTTTGACAAGGCAGATGCGGAAAAATATTTAAAAAATCTGTCGCACAAAACTACCTGCGATATTCCTTTTCATGTAATGCCCTATATTGCGCTGTAGTTTACAGCCGTTTGATATTGAAAAGGACAAGCACTGCTTTTCTTGTATTGATCCCATTCGAAAGAGGTGACGGCATTCCTCTCTTCCCATCCTCCGCTTTATTCATTACTGCTGAAAATTGCATGTAGAGAGGCGGACTTTGTCGTCATTTTCATGAAAGCCATGCCTCTCTTAATCGTAAACGCCGAAATAGACATTCAAACGAATTAGCAAAGCTACACTCAAAACATAAGAGGAGTGTAAAGGGAGTAAACTGTCTTCTAGCGCCCTCTAGGGGACAGCATACTTTCTTTTTTCTTCCAATTAGGCGTATTCATGATTACAGTGTAGTACACGCAGGTTAAACTTCCCCGCAAACCAACATCTGCTATCCCCCGCATTGACGCCGTACGTGCAGAGAAGCCCCGCAAGAAAGAAGCCAAGTTAGACACTCGTGAATACGGCGAGGGACGTTCCCGTCGTGGCCGGGATGGCGCCCCCAAGAAGGCGAAGAAGGAGGCCCCCGGCTCCTGGCCCGAGGCCCAGCCGCCACGAGGCAACGTCGCCAATTAAGAGGAGCCGCCGCCAGGGGTGAAGAGCCTGACGCCGTTCCTCCATCCCGCGTCCGGCGCCACTAGCCTTTGTCCAAAATGTACAGCTCGGGAGGGTCGCGCAGTTCCCGGAATCAACGGATGGTTGACTTGAAACTAACGCCGTCCGCCACCAGTGCGTACTGGCTCTGCTTCTGATTCGTTCAAAACATCACCGGCTGCCTCAACTGCTTCGCTGAGCCTTTCCCGTCACGGCTTAACGTGGCGCTAAAATTTTTTTCATGGCTGCATGGAACTAACCTACTCTGCAAGGCACGAGCTATAGCCTATGTCTATTATCCTCACCTGTGTATTACGTGCAGTACAACGGAAAAGTAATGGACGAGATTATCAAGAATTACTTGGACAACATCTTGCCGGATATGAGCACGGTCGTCGAATCCAAAGAGAGGGATCCTCCATTGCCTAGCACCAGCCGCCAGTTCCGCTGCTGTGACCCGGACACCATCAAGCGACGCTGTCGTGAGAGAGAGGGAGAGAGAGAAACTTGTTCCACTTTCGAACACAACTTTCGTGGTGATGAGAGTTACTGTGTAAGTACTTGTAGTTGCGAGTAGACCTTTTTTTTATTCGAGAAGCGTGCCATGAGGCATAAGTTGAAAAAGGGAAAGGGGGGAAGGAATGCACGAGATTGAAAGTTAAAAGAATTAGTGAAGAACCGTTGCGCTGAGGTAGTCGCAGAGGTTGTTAATGAAACGGTTGTCCATAGTCCACTTCACGTAGTCACTTTCGCGGTTCCACCGCAGGCCCACCTCCCTGAGGAGCCGTTTTCTGATAGCAGCCGTCGCTGGGCACGTCCACAACAAGTGCCGCACATCACAAATGTCGGTGCAGCGCTACAGTGCGGGCACCTGTCAGGTGCTGGCAGATCTTTGGCGCGCCACCGATGACGGACAGATGGTGTCAGCGCAGCCCCTGCCCGAATCCGGCGCACGGATACCTCCACCTGCCGAGTAAGACTACGGGGGAGAGGGTGCGAACACGGAGGAGTTAGAGCGCGTGTTCGCTGGCGCAGAACTTCGGAATCGGAAACATAGGACAGGAACGGATCTGGGGGAAGAGGGGAAGGTGGCGGATCGTCTAATGTATGAAGATAAGTCATAGCATCCGCTTGAATGTTATGTGGATTCTGGGCATGGCCGCGAATCCAGTGTATGCGCACAGGACATGGATACTTTGCGCAGAGCACATGAATAGATTGTGAAATCTGGAACGTTCGTCGAACAGTCTTAAGCTGTTTAAGGCGGCGCGGGAGTCGGTGTAAATATGAACTGTATGAATGTTGGAACGAGCGGAAGGGAAGCAATGGCATTATAAATGGCTTGAAGTTCCAACGCCAGGGGAGTGCACGTATCCGCAGTATACGTCGCGCGAGAGTTGAGATGCGGATGAGATGGACTATACACAGCAGTAACTCCCCTCTCTGCAGAATGTGATGCATCCGTGTATGATATGCACCCTTCAGGCAGATACGCTGTTGATACCGACGGGGAAACAGTGGGGCGATTGTCAGTGAGCTGACAATAGGACCACGGTGGAAGTGTCTTTAAACGATGAAGTTTGAGAGACTGTTTTCGAGTTCTATTGGCCACCCGTTGGTCGATGATTTCACTGAGTGTATTAAGTTGGGCGAACTCCTGTAGCACAGGTATGGGTGTTAAACGAGGCAGGTATGTTATGACGCGCATAGCCTCACGATTGATAGCTTCAAGGGAGTCCCACTGTCTGCGGGTGAGACATTGAAATTGTGCCTGATATACTATCCGTGGCTGAAGTATAGAGCGCACAAGCTGGCGGGCCGTAAGAGCACGTTCGCCACCAGAGCGCATAACTATGCGACGAATCAGACCTAGAGTAGCGTGAGCCGATTTACGGGTGGCTGTCAGCCACGGGGTGCCAGTCCCAGATGTATGGAGGAGAAGACCAAGAATACGAACAGTGTCTACCTGAGGAATCAGAGAATTATGTACCGTAAAATTTAAAGGGGGAGCTTTCCGTAAGGCGGCTTTATTTCCAATTCTAATGAAACATGATTTAGTAGGAGAGAGCGTTAGACCCAGAGGTGGGAGACGAGATGTCAATACATCCAGCGCGTGTTGAAGGACCGACTGATGAATATACGCATCTGGATGACAGCACCACAAGGTGATATCATCGGCATATGCAAGCACTCGGATAGAAGGGATGGTCTCTAGGGCTCGAACAAGAGGAATTAAAGCCACATTAAATAATGTGGGGGCGAGAACGGAGCCCTGCGGCACTCCTCTATTGGAAGTGAAATCACCAAAGGGCTTTCCGTGGACACGCACGCTGAAGGTTCGATTTGCTAAAAAGGCGTGAATGGAGAGGAGGAACCGGTGAGGGAGACCAAGAGTTTGAAAGGAGGCAAGAATGGCAGAGTGAAGGATGTTATCATATGCCTTTGTTATGTCTGTAGCGATTGCGGTTCGTACAAGGTGACTCTGCGGAGAGTGGTCAAGCACGTCAGCAGCCAAAGTAGCAAGGCCGTCCTCCGTTCCAATTTGTGGGCGGAAACCAATTTGGGAATCTGGGTAACAATCATGGGATTCCAGCCACCACGACAAGCGTGCGGCTAGAATGTTTTCATAAAGCTTGCAGATGGTAGGCGTAAGGAAAATGGACGAAGGGCCGAGAGAGATACTGGAGGCTGACCTGACTTGGGTATTGGAACCACAATAGAATGCTTACAGTCTCCCGGCATGACGCCAGTAAGCCACATTTCGTTAAAAGTATCAAGTAGGGTTTGCAAAGCCCTCCCTTCCAATTTACGGAATAAGGAGTTAGGTATGCCGTCGTGCCCGGGAGTAGTAGTAGTTTTTAAACGTTCAATGGAGGCCAGCAGCTCTGCCATGGTGAGGTCAGAAGTAATCCCATCGGGGGGCTCTGCTACCGATAAGTCAGGTGGAGACGTAGCGGTGCAGTCGTGGTTTGGAAAAAATTGACGGGCCGCTTGTTGTGCAAATGTGTCCTCATCCACATTTAGCGCGAGACGAATGCTCTCTGTGTAATCTGCAACCTGAGAAGGGCGCTCCATGGCGTGAAACACTCTCCAAAGATGTCGATTGCCCTGCGTAGAGTACAGGCGGGCACACCATGCAGCCCAGCGTTGCCTACCTAGCCGCTTTGCATAGCGCCGCGCCCGTGCGGTAGCGCGGTGAAGAGTAGGAAGAGCCGAAGGGTCATCGGGGTGACGAGTAGCGTAAAGATCCGCCTGGCGACGAAGAGCCCACAGATTCAAGATATGTATGTCCGGGTTTGGGTCGTCTTCATTTACAGTAGTGGTAATAGTGTGAGTAGCGAGAACAGCAGAGAGAGTAGACAATGCTGAAGAGGGGTTGAATGTAGATAAATGATTGTCTGCGCGTACAGAGTCCTATGATGTTATTCTTACAGTGCGACGGATTTTCCGTAGACGCGTAGGCGTGAGGGAGATAAAAATAGGGCTGTGATCGCTACCCCAAGTATCATAATCAACAGCCCAACGAGGGTTACCGGGGCCTAACCACCAAATCAAATCAGGTGAATACGGGCCACCTCGTGGGCGGGTAGAAGTATTCGGGTGGTTTAAAAGTTGAAAGGAATGATCCGAAAAGCTCCCTTCGATGTGTGCACCCCTTGAGGAATCCGATGGGTAACCCCACAAAGTGTGTGCGCCGTTGAAATCACCACCAACTAGAATAGGGATACCCGAGTTGGTAGAACGTAGAAAACGAACCCATCCCAGATTGGGAGATGCGGAGCCAGGACGACTATAAAAAGAAACTAGAATAAGGGGTGTGCGTGCAGGTTTTACGAGAAGGGCGACAACCTCTTGACGTGTGTTGCACCACCGTGAAAGGTCGACCGGTGTGTGCGGAACTGAACTGTGAATATAAATTGCAGATTTACCTGGGCTGAGGTAGGAGGCGGTGCAACGGCGATCAGGGATAGAGGGTGAATGGTATGCGCAGAAACCTGAAAGGCGTGGGAGTGCATTATGCTCTTGCAGTAGGAACGCCCATGCCCTCAGCTTTCCGTCGCGAAGGCGGATGTCCACTTCAGAGGCCTTGTCAGCGAATCCTCGACAGTTCCACTGCACCACCACCGATGATGATGCGCAATCCATGACGAGGCCGAAGAGCTTCCACGATGAGGGTGTCACCTACTTCATCAGCGCTAATATTTTATCCACTGTCGGGGTAGTCACGGCTAACAGGTGGTCGGCACCTGATTGTGGCCCAGTGCTTACCCTAGGTGATTCCTCTGATGGTTGCTCCCGAGTTATTAGAATTCTTCGAGAGGATTGAGAACGACGCTGTTCCCGGCGCTGGGAAAGTTCGTCTAGTCGGCGGCGAGCCTCCGCGATTGCGTTGTCTAAAGCTGTGTCTTCATCTGTGGTATAAACATGTGATGGATGCACTGGACGTTTTGGCGTACCATTTGATCCGGGAAGGTGAGCCGCTTGTGCATATGTACGCTGGTGAGGAGACGTATGGTGAGCAGCAGGCTCAGATAAAGGAAGTTCAGGGAAGTCGTTGTCGTCACATGCGAGAGCTGCAAAGCGATTGCTTGTAGGAACATCCATTTTTGCAGGCGACTTGTGAAACTTCTTTGCTTGCTTCTTCTTTGGACAAGCGGGGGAGCGAATGTCATGGTTCGGCAATTTGCACAGGGCACAATGAACTGTTGGTTCATTCATGTCGGCCACAGCTGCTGGATTAGGGCAGGTATTTTGCATATGTCCTTCTTTGTGGCAGTGATAACAAAAATACGACGAGGTCGGAAGGGCTGTGGTTTGACGATCGCACCGTAGTAGGTAAGGCACTTCGGGAGAGTCAACGGGCCTTGCAGGATGGGCAGGTATGAGCCCCGGCGACCCATAGGCCGTGCTTGCAGTACAACATGAGTTGAGCAGCGAATATTTGCGCGCACCTCCTCGGGAGGGCTCGTGCTGTCGACATGATAAACCATGCAGCGGAGTGTGTCAAGACCAGATGCAAAATGTATTTGCACCGTGACATGCTTGCTGTCATCCAGGGGGATCCGCGTAACTGCGCAGTTTCTTGGCGTCCATCAAGGATGACAAGTTTACCGTGATGGTGTTTGATGGGCGATGGACGACAAACCCGCAGTAGTTCGAAGAGCCAAGAGCGTGGTCAATTGTGGCTTGAACATTCCGGGCAGGGATGGCAGTCATATCTAAGCGCAATGTAGGCTTGATGGTAACGCGGAACGAGTTCGCAGCAGGCGGAAGAGAGCCTTGACTCACGGGAGGAATCTGTGGATCAGGCCCAGACGCTAGTGACGGCCCTTGGTGAGAATACTGAACTGGCGCGACGGGCACAGTTTCTTGAGGGAGCGCCACGGGCACGGAAGCGGTAGAGCAGTCCATGTCACAGGCCAAAGTCGTAGCATCGGAAGACGGCGCAGGCTGGAGGCCCAGAGGCGCTGACGATTGCGTGGACGTGGAGGCTGCGTCAGGTGGCAACACAGCGGGCATCCGCGTAGCTGTCGTCGACAACGCAGAATCCATGCAGACGCGTAGCGCGGTCTCGCTCGGCAGCGCCGAGCTAAGCCTAGCTTGCCCCTGAGGGTTCCGGTTGGGTTTTCTCACTTGAGAATGCGCCCACCGTGCCGGGAATTTCTCCGCAGGGGCGTCGTCAGCATTCGGTCTCACGGAGGGCACTGTCCGACCCACGCCACACGCGAGAAGACAGCTAAAAGCGAAAACACAGACCTAGAAGCAGACACGCAGCCACCCACTAGGTCTTCGTCTTCTTCCAGTCCGAGTAGACCTGCCAAGTTGGCGCGGAAAGCAATTAAGTTGTGCGGCAAAGCCGCATTTCACGTTTGCAGGAGATGCTATGCGGAGAAAATCCGACGAGGAAATCATGGAGAGATTACAGTCGGCAATCTCATTCCAACATATTTTACCGTGGGCACTGCTAATTTAAGCAGCGTGTTTCATTTAATAGTTTACACAATTTTTAATAGGCTTTCTGAGTTAGAAGCTCGCTTTTTCGGCATAGTATTGTCAGCGGTGCAGTGCATCAGAAAACAGTCGAGACGTGCGAACTATAGAAGGCTGGGTAACTAATACTGAATAGTTAACTTTTTAACTATTACTGCCAGTGTACTTTGTTATTGAGATGCATGTATCCCACCGTAAGTAAAACCCATGCTATGTTTTTAGAATTTCGAAAAGGCGGTTGCCCTCAGTGGCGTGGTCCAACAAATTTTGGCTATTTCTGCGAGTTAGCTGCACTGGAGCGGTTGCTTTGCCCGCAAGCTTCTCGAAAGCGCATGTATTTTAGCGCGATGTAGCCAGAATTTGTCTAACCACAGCGCCAAGCGCAAAAGCGCTTTGGAAATTATAAAAATTGTTATAGATATGTTTCATCGTGCGCTACACGCCTCTCGATAATTGAATCGCCTAACGTGTAAAGTTAATTGATTGACTATCGCAATCTTAGTAAACGAACCTGTTAGCTCGTATTAGCTTTATTCTGATTTACTACACAGCTGAGTATGTTATGGCGAAAAAAAGCCTAACTCAAGAAGCCTATTTTTTTAAAATTGTGTAATATCGTGAAAAACCCTGGCCGATTGCACCGATTGAACGTCTGGAAAATCTGTTCCTGCTCTGGGGGCTTTGACGCATGGCTTAGATGCTTTCTGCGCGAACTGTGCAGATCTACGGGGCACTCCAGGTACAGGGTTGGTCAAAAGTTCCCAGGCCACAGGGTCTTCTTTGAAGCGGTATAGTACGGACCTTCACACCGCTATGGGTCTAAGAAGGCTCTGAGAGGCGAGAATGATGCCTCTCCTACGCCATTAGGCTTCGAAGGTGCTGTAAATGCCACGCCACACTTGTAAAAGCAGACCACGTGGCCTGGAAACTTTTGACCAATAATAATAATAACAAGTACAGGCTTTGACCAAGCTTGTACTTGCAACTCTAGCTCTCAGTAGGGTTCCTGTATATGCTCCCGCAGGGAGCATATACTCCCTACGGGAGCATATACAGGAACACGAACACTAGCTCTCAGTAGCTCTCAGCAGCAACTAGCGCCATCTGTCGGCAGCATATTGATAGCATACACGGTTGCAAATGCGCTGCAAAGGCCTGTGCAATAGTTCC
Source organism: Amblyomma americanum (assembly GCF_052857255.1). NCBI lineage: Eukaryota > Metazoa > Arthropoda > Arachnida > Ixodida > Ixodidae > Amblyomma > Amblyomma americanum. The sequence goes on from NC_135497.1 coordinate 242,251,379, forward strand.
TCTTCTTGCGCCCACTAGTTCTGACGGACACTGAAATTCAGTGGTGAGTGCCAAACGTCCAGAATTCCTTGCGCTATTATAGAAAATTCAGCGCCATGCAATACGTTGTGGGAGCGACGCCGACTAAAAGCGGGTGCCCAGAGTGTCTAGGCTTACGCGGGGGAATGTTAGCATGCAGTGGAGTTCACCACCGCTGCCCACGTTCAGCGAAGCGGATGAACAATTGCGTCCGCGAAAATGCGGTATTTTCTTTGAGTGATCACATGGTCTCAAACAAAGGTTTTAAGACTTTTATTGGGAGATTTGTGTCGCGTGTTTGTTTTTTTCCTTTGCAGCAAATACGAAAAAGCTGTAGGTTATTAACTTAGTTAAACCAAGTAGGGGTGCGAAATGATGTGTTTAGCCTGGTTGGTTCACTGTTTTGCTTTGCTGGGTCGTTGGCACTTCTACCGACAGATTAGACTCAAGTTAAGCTCTGATCGAGGTTAAGCTGATCTGATCTCTTCGCGCCGCAGATGGAAGTTGATGAATATGGCGATGTGCAGTGCACAGCGTGAGAGTGTATTGCTGTTGAACACGAGGAATGGTAGGCTGCTTAAGTGTAACAAATAGCATGTCAAAGAAAAGACTGGTTTGCATAGTGCCCTCGTGCACACAAAGCACCACACAAATGTGACAGTTCACCGACCATGACACAAAACTCCCCTTGGCGAGAAGCCAGACCTTGACGGACAGAGTCGATGTGTGGAGTTTAAAAAAGGAAGATTTTGCAGCAGGTTGAATATACATCCCGTGAACTCGCTTAAATAAACTCGAATCCATAAAACCAAGGTAAGCCTGCCGATACACGGTCACAGGGAACAGAGATTCTATTAGTACTTCTGTTATCTGCCTCCTTGACAGGTCAGACGAATATTGCAACGAGAAGCGAACAGTCAGGAAATGAAAAATATCAGCAACGTTCTTCAGGAAGTCTCACAAAACGCCCTCTCGGCCATGACCAGTCGAAGCACTAGAGGCGACAACTCAGTCGTCTTCTAAGCACCGCTAGCATAAATGGGTGGCTTGCAGGTTCGAAGAAGGAAAACCAGGATACAAGCTGATGGACAAACGAGTGAACAAGGCCAGCTCCTCCAGACTTGAGAAAAAGAAACAAATAGTCTCGACAGATAGGCTCGCGTTGGGAGCGCCAAACAAATGTCACGAATATCCTGCGCAGTGCTTGAACCCACTTCCTCGCATAGTGCGCCACTTGCAATGCATAGTCGTGTTTACAACTAAGAAGACGTTGTAGACTTGTGCCCGAGTAAAAATCGAAAGCTCACCGCTTATCCAACCGTGCGTTTGACGCCGAACAGAGATAATTAGTGACTCCCAATAAGGCCCATTATGGCGGACCTGATGAAGGGGTACCCCAAAACCGAGGGAATCAGAGTCCCAGCTAACGCCACCAAAACGTTTAGGTTTCATTTCGCAGTAACCCAACAGGAACCAGTTAATTTTTTTTGATGTTTAGAGCCGCGCCAAACAAGTCAAACAACTGCGCTGCTAAATGCAAAGGTTCAAGCGCAGTCTTCTTATCTGAACAGAAAACGGCGACGTCATCAGCATAGGCGAAAGTTCTAATTTCCGACTAGTCAAGTGAAAATCCTAGAATAGCTCGAGATCTGATGATGCTAAGGCACGAAGGTTCGAGGTATAAACCAAATAGCAGAAGTGAAAAAGGGCAGCCTTGCCGGACATACTAGATTAGTGGAATTGGTTTGGTCAATTCATGAGTAACGATCAATCGTGTATGGGACGATTTCTGGCATAGTCTAATGCCCTTAAGCAATGCATCTCCAATGTTTGTACGTTTAAGGACTGCAAACAAGAACTCATGACTCAACATATCAAAGGCCTTCGGAATATCAATGTGAATTAGAGTAACCTGACAGGCCTAATATTTTACAGACTCCAACAACAAACGTGAAGTATGTTTGAGTTTGGATGCCCGGTCACGATAGACACGCGCCTAATGCGAAACTATAAAATCCAGCCCCTAAAGCTGCGAGCGGGATGAAACGATTTTTGCAAATATTTTATAGTCTACATCACACAATAAAATTGGAAGTAGAACAAGCCAAAAAGACAGGCACTAAGAATGAAGGAAACGTTTTGTAGAATTCGCAACTGAAGCCATTCTGTGATGCAGTGTTTTTATGGGACATACTTCAGCGAATAGTCAAACGGGGCGTTAAGATCTCGCCTTACCGTATAAGGCTCTTGCCTGTCCTGAAAGACTCCGGTATTCCGTGCGATCTCATTAATGCTGATTGAACTTTTAGCTTGTGGAAGAGCCGCATGATGGATCAACACGCGGAACCACCTTGTTCATATAAGCCTCTGTTCAGTGAAAAGTGCGCCTTGGTGTGGGGTGTTTGCGCTTCATTTTGGCAGTAAATGCTTGGCGCTTTTTGCTTCGCAGGACCGACCGTCTGAATGGTTGCCGATTTTTTCGCACGTGTATGTCTACCACAATTTTGATGTGCTGGTGAAGTAGCAGTTTAGGAAGACATGAGAATATGTTTCGGTATTGCATAAAGTATGTATTTCCGAAAGCACTTGGTAGCCTAGCGGATTTTATTTCGATGCAAATAAAGAAAAAAAAAGATAGAGCTGTCGTGCAGTGGGCAGCGAAGCTGATCTATTCGCGCCGCCAAAGGTTTGAATCCCAGTGGCGGCAAAATTTCTTTTAATGTTTAATTTTTACTAGGTAAAGGTCAAGGCTTCAGCGTTGAATCGGCTTTTGCAGCTCTGATCGGGAAGATGAGCTTCCGCACTAAAAGGCAATAAGTGCACCATCTGGTTAGATCTCACGGAGAAGCGCTTTAGCTATCTCATTCTGGTCGGTTACTGTGCGTCCAAAGAACGAGAGCCTGTGTCTGCTTCAGCGAATATATATGGGCTAGAAGACTAAGGTCACGATGCCGAGTTCGTCTAGCATATAACGATGCTAATTAGAAGGAGTTCTCCAGACCGAGTTTTACGCGTATTATCTAATAAGAGAGACATTCTAAGAAACTTTTTTTTTAATCCATTAGCGCCCAGTTTACTTTGCAAAGTACACTTGGTTTTTGAGCTATAAAAAATTTTAACCGAATATTCAGATTTGGCTAGTTTGCATTTATGGCACCAGGTGTTACAGCAAGACACTCCTAATCTGATATATTGGCTCGGTACCCTTTCTTTCGATCTACGAGTCGTCATCATCCCGGAAAACGTGTGCTGTTCGAATGCTTCCGGTGAGTACTGCTTTTTTTCTGTGTTTTCTGCTGTTTTACGCCGTATATTGTATAAATAATGGCATATTCAGCATTATGTGGCGTAAGGTAATCGCTACCAAGCACAGGAAGCATCTAGAATGATCTATTTTGATTAGAGGGGTAGATAAATCGCGGTGTATTTTGTATAGTACAACGTGCCTTCGCTGGAGCTTAGACTTGTTTGTTGTTGTAGGTTGCCTCAGGATGGATCCCGGTGTTTTCTTTGGAAAAAGACCGTTTTGCCGGTTGTCTGAGGCTCTCGAGGTTGCCGCTGATGTTGCTGTGCATGCGGAAGAGCCTGTAGATAGTGTTATTGTGCCTCCTGAGCCTAGCGTGGATACTGATGTGGAGGAGGGAGACGACGACGGTACAACTGATACGGTGGTAAACGACGTCTCAGGTGACTAGAGAGATCCTTTTACATACCTTGATTCAAAATCTAGAGAAACATAAGCCTTTATATTGCTTTCTAGGCACGCTGGAGTTACATTGCGGTGGATGTGAGGAAACTCGGGACGATGCAAGGCCGCGCAACAGAAAAGCAAAGGTCTAGCGTCCGCTTTGGAAGAACAGCCAGCCAGAGTATCACTGGGCCACTCCAACTAGGGGCATTAAGGAGAGAGAGTTGAACCTCAAGTCTTTATTCTTTGGAAAGTCTCCGAATGAGGTGTTCAGCACAATACTCGATGATGAAGTTCTGACTCATATTGTAGTGCAAACCGGAAAATATGCGAAGGAGAATAATGAGCACGGTTTTGTCATCAACATAGAGGATGGTAAGAAACTCATTGGAAATCTGTTGCTTAGCGATATCACAAGCTGCCCAGCCAGCGAATGTACTGGTCCATTGACGAGGACGCTTTGGTTTCGTGTTTTGCAAACTGCATGAGCCGACAGCGATTTCTGGATATAAAGCGCTTTTTGCACCTAGCTGACAATGATTTGATTCAGAGCACAAGTGACAGAATGTTCAAGGTGAGATCGCTAATTGAGCTCCTGAACAAAAAGTTTAGACAGCACGGAATTTTTCATGAAATCCTGTTCATAGATGAATCAATAGTAAAATATTTTGGGCATCACTCATGCAAGCAGTTTATCAGGGGGAAGCCAATACGCTTCGGCTACAAAAACTGGATGTTATGCAGCACCAATGGGTACTGCTATGCATTCGACACATACTGCGGCAAGTCCATTACACCTGATACAAGGCCACTGGGCTCGCGTGTCGTTTCTTCTCTTCTTGAAGTTGTACCGACGGCAAGCGAGCATGCTGTATTCTTTGAGAATTTTTTACCAGTCACAGCCTTCTCGCGTCTCTTTACACTCTAGGATTTCGAGCAACCGGGACTATTCGAGAGAATCGTCTGAATGGATGCCCTCTGCTTTCTAAGAAGGAGATGGAGCGAAAGCAACGTGGAGAATAATGCTTTTGTTTTGATCCCGAAAACGAGGTTCTTTTAGTGAAGTGGAGAGACAGTATCATAGTGACGATGGCGACGAATTATGACACCATTGAACCCCTGAGCTCGGTGAATCGATGGTCATCTTCCGAAAAAAAGAGTAAAGGTTCCGCAACCAAATCTCTTCAGCAGCTACAACAGTGGCATGGGAGGTGTGGATCTTAACGATCAAACTGTGAACAACTACAGAGTTGGCATCCAAGGAAAAAAATGGTGGTGGCCCCTATTTACGCAGATGATCAACATGGCCGTAGTCAACGCATGGATAATTTACCAACTTGTAGGCGATTCACAGCTTGACTTACTCGCATTCACCCGCATCATAGCGAGGCACTACCTGCGCCTTGGTGTGCCTCACTGGATCACCAAGAGGTCTCCACTATATGTCCTATCTGCCATTATTCTCAATCCACACGGACATTTTCATAAGAAGCTGGACAAACAACTCCGCTGCACTGTCTGTCACAAAAGGTCGAAATGGTCTTGCGAAAAGTGCAGTGTTACACTCTGCATAAAGCATGGTTGCTTCAATAAGTTTCATGCACCGTGCTAACTTTCACATTTGCCATGGGAGCGCCCAGTGTACTTTCTAAAGTACAGTATCATAACTTGTGAACTAATAATGGTAAGGCCATGAAACTTTCCACGTGTTGTTATTTACTTCAGGTAATAAGGTGTGCAAAAGATAATTCAACTCCTATTAGTAGTTTCTCCGTGGGCCTTAATGGGTTAACTTCAGATCGCATAGTACAAGTTGACAGATTAGAAGTTTTACATGGCTGTTGTACATTATTCTTGCATCGTACTGTCGTTTCTTTACATAGCTGTGGCATTTACTCAAGTGGCACCTGCACTCTAAACACGAATACGCCTACAGAGAAATAAACTGGGAGTAAGCGCTCTTATGGCGCTCTTCCTTTTATGTAAGCAGTTGTAGTGAGAGACAGCTTACTCCCTTCTTACTCCTTCCTGTTTATAGTGTGCCCTTGGGCACATTTCAATTTCGGCACTGTGCCACATCCCCCGTGCTGACAAGGCCGGATTTGTGAGACGCTGTATAAATCCTCAGTTACAAGTGGTGCCAGTCTTGTCATTTTCACATGCCTGCTTAGTCCCCGTTTCCATTTGTGCAGCCTTCAGAATATGCTACAAATATGAACCAACTGGTCCAAACCAAAATATTACTTAAAAGCTTAGATTTTTTATGTTAATACCAGTCAGCTTTTTATTACATCCTTCACTGCTCTGTTCAGCATGCAGCAGTGTATCACAAGGTAGCACAACAAAAAATATCATAGGGTCATGCTTAACTAAAAAGAATTGCTCCTGCTCTTCGATGAAATTATTAGCTAAAGGCGCACAATGTCAAGCTTTTACCAGCAGCACCCATATATCATTTCCATTTTTTTTTACATTACTTCCTAACTGCTTAACAAACTATTTGACAACTATTGCTAGCAGCGCACAATGCTGCAGCGAATGGACATGAAGCGCAGCATAAATTCTCGTGGCACTCGCCTCTCACTGGCTGATTTTAGCGAAGTAAAGCGCATTTTTTTTTCTTCACGGTCCAGGCTTCTTCTGGAGCTTTGTTATAAGCATTAGAAAGCGATAAATAGCCGGGCATCCTGACTGTAGACCCGACGCACGCATGCCGCGGGCCGCACAGGAGCTTCAGACTGATTTGAAAGTGACGAGTAGCTGGGCAAGGAGAGCTGCTGGCTTACAGGTTGAAGATCCCAGCCCCGCGCGCGGGCTGCGAACCATTTCGGAAGCAATGAAATAACCTTAAAAAAAGTTTTTGAGGAAAGGAAATGGCGCAGTATTTGTCTGACATCTCAGCGGACAAGGGAAGGGAGGAAGATGGGAGTGAAAGAAGGAAGAAAGTGGTGCCGTAGTGGAGAGCTCCGGAATAATTTTGACCACCTGGGGGTCTTTACTGCTTGTGTTTTCGGCCGAGTCGAGCTGCGTGTATTGAGTGCACTGAAGAGTTCTCCGTAGCCGAGAATGGCACCGAAAATTATAAAAGGCATTACTCTCACGTCACACTACGCAGCTGATCGCTGGCAAGTGCCCAATCTCAATCCGGCGGTCTCAGCTACTCATCACTTTCAAATTAGAGTTTGTTGCTAGATTGTCAGGGGAATCAGGGACCATGAAGGAAGAGCAGAGAAGGTGCTCTCAACTAAGCACTCAATCGGAGGCGAGTGCCGGGAGAATTTCAGCCCGATGATTCTCGCGACTGCCGGTGGAACAGACACTGCCTTTGTTTTGGCCCTTATGCACTACCAACAAGGAAACTAAGCGTCGTGGGACAACGGTCGTGCTTAAGTAACTTACTCTAATATGACGCGACTTCGGTTTAGTGTCTCGCAAGGGAAGCGCCGTGCTGCACAGCCTAACGAAAACATGTTCTCTGGACGAAAAGGCGAACAAGACACGCGCAGCAATCATCGCGTTTGTTCAGTCGAAGCGGTTTCCATCAAAATAACAGTCACTGAGTGCTCCTGTAAGGCTCACTGATCATATCTCATGCTGGCACAGCTTCTGACAAATGTCGTACACAACAAGCGCAAAGGAGACTATTTTGTACTAAATAAATAGTTATGAAACACCACGATAGAAGCAGCGAAACCAGAGAGAAAACCGTGTGAACATGAGCGCCGCCATTAAAAACGATGGACTACTGGCTTCTTGGCTACTTCGGCGCTTCGACCATGTACTGCACTTTACACTAAATTAAACTATACAACAACATATACTTATTTTATTTATTTATTAATCCATAGCCCTGCATTATAGCTACTTTAAATTTTCAAACCTATTAGCGCTGCTCGCAACTAGAAACCGGAGCCGCGCGGCGCCAACGTCGGGGAAAGCGCGATAGATAGCGCCAACAGCGGAAATAGATTGCAGCATGGAGGAAAGAAAAAAGAGGCCGTCACGTGACATTTTTTGAAGCCGGAAACGAGCTCGGCACCAAATTGTCCCGGCGCGCTTTTGTTTATTTTTATTTGCGCTCTTGTTTACGTTTCTCCTCGTGCGCGTTTCAAACCACGCGAAGGAGCCAGACTAGAGAGACTCCAGTGCGAGTGCCGCTTGACTCCTGGCCGTTGTTCATGTATACGGGAGACGTCGGAAGCGTTCGTGTGAGACATCCAGCTGCTTCCAGTTATTGCTCTTTGCCGCGTCGTCTCCGCGCCGTCCCCGCTCTCTCGTTCGAACGAAACAGTCCGGCCTTGCATGGCCATAATCAAGTAGCATTCGGCAAAGGCACTTATCGCAACTGTGGCAAGCGCGGGAAGCAACTTATTACGGTGGTCCACCATGGTAGGTCGTTTATTGCCACCTTTGCCTGCGTCGTTTTGCGAAGACGGAGATATGTGTCCGTGAGTTTCTTCCAGGCTGCACTTTGCGAAATATACTGGTATACTTACATCCGGCTCATCCTAGACTCGTACGAGTTAATAGCAGGGCTAGAAGGTTAATTTCACCAGGTAAGGTGAAGGACAAAAACTAGTTCAATGAAATTGTGTATAAATACACAGCTGCTGCCAAAATATAGCAGAATAAAACAAAACCAAATCTTCCATATATATACTTTGAAGAGCATGCTTTTTGTTCTCATTTTTTTATATAAACTGTTACACATGGTGCCACTGAAATAGAACTTATAACTCTGTGCCGTGTATCATCTTTAATTCTTTTTTTATTCTGTGTGCCTTGGATTGCACTGTGTATTTCATGATACTTCTGAAAGAACTATCCCACTTTAATGCAATGTAAAGTACTGCCTTTAAATTTAAGCTTCCTGAAAAGCTTTAGAACATGGCTACCCTGGAAGCTTTCCGTGTCCAGCTTGCTGGCACAAGGCTTATATTTAAATGGCCCTCTGCAATACTTTGTACATGAGAACATCATGATTTTCGAATGGACAGCTGTCAAATGTGCTCATGAGGTTTTAAAACAATCTTTATTTGCTGGAATGAATTCAGAGCTTCATGCCTGAGATCCCTGAGCAAGGTTCTTGATGTCGAGATGTTTGCATGCTGCGTTCGCATAAATGTGGTCCGTATACTGGCCACACTTCAATCACGCTCTCTGGCGGATAGCACAATCCTCTCAGTATTATGCTGAATGAGTGTGCGCGTCCATGCTTTTGGCTAAGTCGTAAACAATGCTTCCATGATGCACGATAACACCGCAGCTTAGTGTTCAACCTGCCTTTTAATGCTGCTCTTGTTGATGAATATTGCAATCTCTATATTGCATATGTTTGGGAAGCTGGCTGTTTCAACAACGTCTCCTGCTGCAGCAGTGAGTACAAAAAGAATCCTGGAGTATTTTGTTATTGGTCTTGAATACTGTATTTTTCTTCATAGCAAGTTTTCGTGTGGCTGGCCATGCCGGGAAAGCTTTCTCATGCATCAGCGAGGATTGGCAATTATACTAAGAAGTCTGAGTTCTTGACCCTGAATGCAAAACTTAGCATCATAACATATTCATAATGATGACCGCGCCAACAATGACATTTGATCCACAACTTCAAGAGCCACTCATAGAGGTGACAGAAACAGAGAGTGCCGACAGTGGCGATAGGAGCACGGCAGGGAAGGATTTATGGTGGGGGGGATGTCATCCCCATTCAAAAACCTGACATTTTACATAGGAAAACCGTGCCGAGCCCCTATTTCTCAACAAAAAAATTCCAAGAAATACATGTTTCATATGAGACAGCCCCCTCCTCCCCCCCTTTAAGAATGATCCATAAATCCACCCTTCTAGCATTGACACGTGGCAGGTTTTGCATCCACAGATCTAGTGTAGAGCATGATTATTTATATACATGACCGTACCTTTTCAGACTGCTTCTAGAAGTTTAGGAGTACCCAGTGGCTTCAGTATAGGTTTCACAGTGCTGCTGTGCGTTATTTCATTGCTATGTTTCATGTTTAACGTGCACAGTTGCAGCTGTACACATAAATTTTCTCTAGTTGTTGAAATTTTAGCTTGTAATGCCACTGCAGAGTAGCACACTTTACTTGTGATCCACCATACAGAAAATGAAAGTCAATGTATTGAACACATCAAATTATATTTTTTCAGCATAACTGCAGGCATCTTTGAAATTGAATGCACATGTGCATTCTCATTTCAATGAGTACTTTTTACCACAAATGACACTGTCATAGGACATGGGAAAAATAAACACATGTGAGAAAAAGCGCCCAAATTCAGTTCGAGCTTCATTACGCAGTGAAAGCTCGGAGCGTAAACGTCCATACTATTAATACGCGAAGGGTGGCAAACGAAACCATATGGGGAGTTGAAACATTTTCGCTGTCATGAAGTGCGAAATTGCTTCGCCTTTTTCGCACTTTTTTCTCATGACCTCAACAAAGCAACTGCTGAACCTGCTACAGGAAACGGATCTAAAAACAGCGTGCGACCAGAAATACAGACTTGATCTCGATATGAACGAATACACATGAGCCCGGCACGTCCCAAAGGCAAATAGCGTGCACGACACTTCAGACAGGCATGCGACAAAGTTTCTATATACTAAGAACAAAGCGAGCGCCGCTGCTTCCTTTGCAATATCGCTCTCCGCCCATGTCATGAACCCCGCCGCTCACACAAGCGCAATCGTCGAAAAACAAAAATACCAGTTGTATTATAACCAACACCAGTTGCAATCGCTGGAGTGTTGCAAGAACACACATAACTAGCAATGAGGTTTCACTGCTGATCGAAACGGGAACGCGAATAGCACACAGCACGCACAAGACACGAAACATTCGCACAATACGCCGACGACCGCTCTGTAGTGCACGCCGTTTCGAATCACTGGTGAACGAACAGGGCGAGTGAACAGCGCCCCCCCCCCCCCTTTACTGCTGTCCGGATATTTGCTTCTCAGTTTTCTAGTTCGCTTTCTCCATTTCGTGTCAACATTCTTTATATACAGGTATCTGAAAACTTTCGTAGCCCACTGCCCATTCGTAGCCCGTCCATTTTAGCCGTGATGTTATTGTGACTCCTAGATACTTATATTCTTTTACCTCTCTGACTGCATTGTTATTTATGTTGTATGTAAAATTAAGTTGCGTAGTCTTTTTACTGATGCAGAGATAAACTGTTTTGTCGAAGTTAATAACCATTTCCTATTTGTTACACCATTTTGCTAATAATTGTAGATTTTCGTTCAAAGTAAGCTAGTCAGACACAGATTTGACAGAATTAAATATAGTACAATAATCCGCAAACAGCGTTTCGGTCACAGAGGGTTAGAGAGCTTCTGTGAGGTTTTTATGCAGATATTGAAGAGTACTGGACCCAAAACCGATCCCTGAGGCACACCTAAGTAAACTTCTAAGAATCGAGAGGTTGCTCCATCGATGTCGCAAACTGCTTTCGTTTTGATAAACATGATGTGACCCAACTGATTATTTGGTCCGGAATGCCTAATAATTTCATTTTTGTTGCTAGTTTATGATGAAGAACTTTATCAAAAGCTTTGGAATAATCTAAAAAATTATGTCAACCTGGCGACCACAATCAAACACTTTGACAATTTTACCTACAGTGACCCCTAGTTGTGCTGTAGTGGAATATCCTTGACGGAAGTCATGTTGGGCTTTGGTCATTATTTCCGTCTGGTCTGAAAAATTGTTGTGGTATTTGGTGATTAAATGTTCTGGCACTTTTGTAGGAGGTGGAAATGAGAGAAATAGGGCAGTAATTACCAACTTGCAGTCGGCTGCCATTTTTAAAATCCGGAATCACGTGGGAAATTTCCCATTCATCTGGTACTATACCCGATTCAAGAGACTCATTAAATATTATTATCGAAAACTTGGCTAGTATTGCAGCGTAAATTTTAAGAAAGGTAGTGGGAATATTATCGGGGCCGGGGGTTCCTTGGTGTCTAGCCGCAGGAGTAATTCTACTATTATTTCTCTGCTAATGGTAACACTTCTTTCGAGACTGTTCAGACAACAGTCGTTAAACGTTGTATTAGATTTAGTAAATACGCTTTGGAAGTAAGTATTAGAAGCATCAGCTATCCCCTTTTTATCTGTAATGGCACAGTCGTCGATGATAATCTTGTCAAGTTTTCTAGTTGCTTTGTTTGACAGAAACTGCCAAAATTTACTGGGATTTTCTGTCACGAAAAAAACCAAGTGTCTCACCATGGAAGCCAGGTTGAAACTCTTAGTCGTAGCTGCATGTTTGCCCCTACCAAAAACGCACGGCACCATACTTCTGTATAATGACGTGGTATGCAGCACTTTTTGGTTGAAATCAGCTTCACAAGATATGGACATTGTTGCTGTCTTCTACACTTTAGCGTTAGGCTAAGATTAATGAAAATGACTCTTCAAACATTCTTGGGTTGGTAGAGCGTATTTCGGACGCGTATTTCGGAGGTTGTGGGTTCGGATTCCATTGATGACATGTCGTTTTTTCTTCTGCTTTCTAATAAATTATTTTAAAAATAATTACCCAGTTAATCTTCCGTCGATGAAGATGACAAATTAAAAAGACACTCCTTGGTTTCAGTGAATATTGGCTTCTTTCATGTGTGTTAATTAGAGTGTGCGAATATCTGCGGTGCTCACCGCTGCTTGTTGCTTTCGCAGCGCTAGTCGAGGCATGGCAGAGAAGGCCAAGTGGCCCGTGCGCCGCGGGGATAGAAAATCAACTATTACAATTTAGTTAATCAGCTTACTAGTAAAAGCAATTTACCAGTTGGGAGTTGAGTTGTACGCTGCAGGTGGTATTAACCTTGTTTGTTCTGCGGGCAATCTCCACCGTAGCGTGACTTATATGTTAATAATGACATAAACCTTTCGGATCAGTTGTCTGGTGTCCGCTTTAACTCGTATTACTACGCGTCAAACGCCATAATGTTACCTCAAAAAGCCTATTTTTTAAAAAATTAGTGTCAAGCATTCCTGAAAGACCTGGTATATCGCCTGCGACGTGGAGCACCTAAAAAGCCCCAATTATCAAATAATTCCCTCCGCGTATGGATCTCAAGGAAGCGCTGGGCAAATTTTTAATAGGTCCGTTAGGTTTTCGGGGTCGCCGCCTGCAATCATCGCGTCCCGTCGGCATCGTCACTGGCATGAACGCTTACTTTCTGAGCTTTTTTGTCAGCTTTGGAACAATCGAACCTTGAAGCAAGTGCCAGGTATCGTAGTAGCTTATAAGAACGGTCAGCGTTCATGCAGTTGTCCCCGATAGTACAGAGGCGCGCTGGTGGTACTTCGCACAAGCAACTGCACGATGTGATTAAAACAAAGCTCCTCCTGCGGTAGCTCGAAAGTGGCCTCAATTTCGAGACATATTCTCGCGTCGGCTGTCCAATCTGCAAATTCCGGTTTTTGAGGCTGATATCCACCATCAGCTGTGGGTATGCCCGGCGCTGGAGCCGACGAGAATCTGGCACCTGGTGCGGCAGCGGGTCTCTCGCCGGCCAATACTTCGTTATATATCGCTTGGAGTCAGGGACCGCATTATCAGCTTTATTAGAACTGCCAACATTTTTCCTTTATTTAGCCATCATTATCTTTCAACCATCATTACATACCCTTTTTATGCCCTCAGGAAATAAATAAATATCGATTTGTAAGACGAAAAGACGAACAAACAAGAAAGCCGTGGTAACTCTTCTGTGCATGTCTGTAGACGTGAATTTGAGATGGCTGGCGATTAGTGCTGGAACTATAATTCGTTTCAGAGCTCTCCACAAACTATCTGCTTTTTTTCCCGCAGAAGGCGGAAACAGCGAGGTCAGACCAAAATGTGTCTTCTCCTGCGGTGCATGCGGTGAGCTGTTTTCAGCGCAAGATCTCTTGGAGAAGCACAGGCGGCGCAAGCACCCGCAGAGACCAGAGGGAAGGCACTGCTGCGCCCACTGCCCCTATTCGAGCGATCGAAAGTAAGACAAGATTTGAACTTTCCTCTCGTTTTGGTTTTGTTATGTGAGGTTTTAACTGGGGGATAAATAAGTTATCCCCGATTAACCGCTGCTCACATGGTTCAAAACTGCCCGGACCCTACCCCGTGATAGCTCGCGCTACCGAGCGCACGCCGACCACGTCGGGCCTTGCTCTGTGTGGGAAGAAAGGAGCAACACTCTGGCTGACTCAAACAGGCATTTATTGGTACAGCAACAATAACGTCGCCTAGCAACAAAATATGCGAAGGAATTGAGGTCATCCGACTCACCATCACGGTTTCGAGCGAACATTCGCCCACGCTAGGGCAAGCGAGAAACTCCGAGGCCAATAGGGACGAGCTAGCGGGAGGGTGTTCCCAACATGAGGCCTCGCTCCGCTAGCGAAGAGCGGAGCGCCGCGCCGAACAGTCGGTACGCGTCGAGTTCCCGAGCCGAAGATCGGGCGCTATATGCTGTTGGAGATGGCGCTTCGTTCCCACCGCTGGACACCAGTTGTTGAATGGGGGTTCAGTGTCACTCCCGACGGGACCACAGGTCAGGAACGACGCTTGCTCCGAACTGCGCCACCACCACCAGGATAGGACTGCTGACGAGGTTAAGGAGTTAGATGATCGGAGGAAGGTTACTGGAGGGTTCATTTACAATATTTACATAAATAGAGTCAAAAGGAACTTCTCTCCGAAGAGAGGATATTAAAAGGAGGCCTAAGGAGCCTTAAAAGGGAGCATGATCCCTAAATGAAGCACGATTCAGGGAGCGCCCAAATGGCGCACGATTTTCACTGCACTCGCTGTCCAGTTTTATACTGTTCTTGGTCCCTAGATTCCCCAGGTTGAGGACGTCTCCGCCAGGGTGGGAGTGGTCTATCTTATATTATCACGCACAAACACGCACCACCGCACAGAGGGACATGCCCTCGTCATGTGTTGAGCCAGGGAGAGAGGAGGATGCCCTCGGGTCCACTCCGACTGCGGAGGGAGATGATCTCGTAGCCAGCCGAAAGATTCCACGCACCGCCGTCATCTGTTCTTTAGATGTCAGGCGACGCCCCGGACAAGAACGCATGGTCGGGTCCAGTAGTCGGAAGGGTCGCTTCGTTCCTGGCGACGCCTGCGAAGGCTGGCGGACGACATTGCTAATCCGCCGCCGTTTTTTCACACAGAGCGTCTTCTACTGGGAATGAGGCCGCATTAGTTCCCTCAACTTAGTCACGGGCATTTGGGGAAAATAGTTGCCGTTGGCTCGCTGCGGCGGCCTCTCCGCTTCGCCCGGAGTCCGCCCGGGATCCGGGGTACTCGGGTCGGAAACGTGGGAGGATTCTTATCGCGTGGCTCGGGACCATCCCGAAGAAGCTTAGTGATGGCTTCCTGCAGGTGAACCTTGCCGAAGACGCTGCCAACCCAGAAGAGCGGGCCCCCGAATGTAACAATGCAATGCCCCGCGCGCACGTGCAGCAAATACGCAGTTTGTGGCACTCGTTTCGTTGCGACGGCGGCGCCCTTCCTTGTTATTTAAAGTAACTAAAAATTAATATAGAGTTAATATTAATATATAGAGGGAATATGCAGATACACCTGCGACTTGCGACAAAGGTGCTCCAATATTTATATTCAAAAATGGCAGGAAGAGGTGAGGGAAATAGCTGGGTATTACTGCAGGATAATGTTACAACCGGATGGTGTTGCATTATTGAAAAAAGAATACTCCCTTTCTTTCTTCTCTCCTTCCGGACGAAGCAGTGTCGGTGAGAGGTGGATCCGCGGCCCCGTGTGGTAGCATATACGCATGCAGTGGGCTTCTTCTAGTTTTTCAGCTCTGCGTCGTCAGTGTGGCTAACATGCTCACAGTGTCTACTTTTTAATCCCCCTTTCATTTGCTTCCACACAGACCTAATGTCGTCAGACACGTGCGGACCCACACGGGCTGGCGGCCCTTCTTGTGCCAGGTGTGCGGGAAGGGCTTCGCACGGCTAGACCATCTCACCGGCCACCAGCTGGTCCACTCGGGGGAGGGTCTGCACGAGTGCCCGGAGTGCGGACAGCGCTTCAGCCAGGCGTCTAACCAGACTGGCTGCTCACCGCAGGGTGCAGCACTGTGTGGACGGCGGGGCTGCCTCGCACCTGTGTACCCGCTGCGGGAAGTGGTTCAACCATAAGGGCCACCTCAACAGGCACCTGCTGACAAACACGGGGGAGAGGCCCCACGTTTGCTCACAGTGCGGCAAGAGGTTCACGCGACTTGTTGATGCCGTGAGACCTGAGAGGGTGGTGCACGGCCGCCAATACCAGCTCCAGTGCCCGCTCTCGTGAAAGGCATTGTGAACATGGCCAACATGAGAATACATGTGTGCACATGCCACAGCTGTGCTAAGGATAACGAAGAGCTGTGCAGCGATGAGTGAGGGACTCAGTGCAGGTGGAGGCATGTAAAAGGCTCCTCTTGAGCCCTGTCTTGTGTGTTTTTTCGTGAAATTTTCACATCTGTGAAGAATTACACAAACTAGAATTTGTTTTTAGCACAGAAAGACACCACACGAAGAAACTAACTTCACAGTACCAAGCGCTAAGAACTCGGTTTTTATTGACAGATCGCTTGCTTTTATACAGCAGCTGCTCATATCACATCACATCACATCACTTTATTTTCCTTAAAGACCCCTTTCGGGGTGTTACATATGGGGTGGGGTTTACAAGATGCAGGCGATCACAGAAGTCGAAAATGTGGATGGACAGGTTATGGCAGCGACATGGTGGGGAAGGCCGTACCAGTCAGTTGCTGTTCGTGAAAAAAATGAGTTCATGAAGGTAGTAGTACGGGCTCGTGGACGCAAAACTTGACCGATGCGATGGGATCTGCGTGGTGGGGGTGCGCAGATGTATGGTTCTTGTCTTAGGGGTGAATAAAAAAACTTGTGATACAAAACAAGACTGGCAATGCGACGGCGAGCAGAAAGATCACACAAACCTGATTGTAATCTTAGAGATGATATGCTAACGTCGTATGAGTATGAAGAGAGAATAAATCTGGTAGCTCGGTTTTGTACAGCTTCGATGGCATTTGTTAAATATGCTTGATGAGGGTTCCAGATGGGCAATGCGTATTCCAGTTTAGTTCTGATAAGTGAGATGTATGCTTTTGTCACGTGTTGAGGGGCTTCCCTCAGGTGACGTTTTAAGAAACCTGTTTTATTAGCTGATGATATCAGATTAGTTACGTGCAGTCGCCAAGATAAATCATTAGAAATGGTGATACCTAAGTATTTGTAAGACTGGACGAGGTCAACAGGGCAGTTAGAAACGGAATATTCAAAAACAAAAGGGTTGCGACGGCGGTGAAAAGACATGTACTTACATTTGTTAGGGTTGAGTGTCATCATCCACTGCGAACACCAGTTTAGTACGAGGTTTAGGTTTGCTTGAAGGGATTCTTGGTGAGAAGGGTTAGTTACCGAACGATAAATAACGCAATCGTCAGCGAACAAGCGGATATGGCAAGATACGCGCTGGGGTAAGTCGTTAATGTAAATGAGGAATAACAAGGGACCAAGGACGGAACCCTGCGGGACGCCAGAGGTGACTGGGAGTGGGTTGGAGGATTGGTTATTAATGTAGACTGACTGAGAGCGGTGCGTGAGGAATTCGTTAATCCACGCGTTGATGTTTGGATGTAGGTTTAACTTGGAAAGTTTAAGAAGCAAGCGTTGATGAGGTACTTTATCGAATGCCTTAGCGAAGTCTAAGAAGATGGCGTCAGTTTGCAGATTAATATCAAGGTTGGCGTGAATGTCATGAAGAAAAATGGCTAGTTGAGTCTCGCACGAAAAACCCTTACGAAAACCATGCTGTGACGGATGAAAGAAGTTATTGTAATCTAAGAATTGCATGATTTGGGAGTAAATGACGTGTTCCATGATTTTGCAGGGAATACTTGTTAATGAAATGGGAATGGCCGATAATTAAGAGGTGAATCAGTATTACCTGTTTTGTGCACGGGAACGACCTTCCCCACTTTCCAGTCGTCTGGAATGGTTCCTTCGGAGAGTGATTGCGAAAACAATAAACAGAAAATACTGAAACAGGCTGGGTTAGCGTTTTTCAAAATTTTTGGATTGATGTCATCTATGCCGGCGGCAGAGGAATGTTTTATTTTATCTATTATGCACGAAATTCCACTACTGCTGAAAGTTATGGCGTCCATGGCTGTAGTAATAATAAGTGGTAATGTAAAACATGGTGCTTGGGATTCGTCGGTGAAAACAGATGAAAATGCAGAGTTAAAGATGTCTGCAGAGTCGGAATCAGCCACGATTTCACCAGCATTGTTAGTGATGGTGATAGCGCGCGATTCCTTCGGGTTTATCACCTTCCAGAATTTCTTGGGGTTATCAACTATCATTTTTGGTAGTACTACTTCGAAAAATGAACGCTTAGCACTTCCAATCTCGGCCAAGTATGCGTTCTCAGCTTCATAATATTTTTCCCATGCGTGTTGGTTTGCGTGGCGTTTCGCTGTACGAAATGTGCGTTTTTTCTTGTTTTCGAGCCTTTTCAGTGTCTTTGTGAACCAGGGTTTCTGATTACTCCTTCGTAAACTGCATGATGGAATATATTTATTTGTTAGTTCGATAACTTTATGTTTGAAAAGGGTCCAGTTCTCATTTACACTTCTGGAAAGATAGGACGTTTCAAAGACCGACAGAAAGTTCGTTATTTCAGAGTTGATTGCTTCATAGTTTCCCTTATCGTAGAGCCTAATAGTTTTCTGGGAAGTTTGTCTTAATTCAGGTGAGAAGTTAAAGGTGGCATGGATTACTTTATGGTCGCTGATTTCTCGGAGGCCTGTAATGAAATTAAGACTGTGTGGATGAGTGGTCAGTATGAGATCCAGAGTGTTCGCTGCTTCCCCTGCGACGCGTGTCGGTTCCGATACAACTTGGGTCAAGTTAAAATAAGTCAAACGTCAATGAAGTCATTCGGCTCTTTTTGACTAACTATGGGCTGAGGTTGGTTACTCCAGTCGATATTGGGGTAATTGAAGTCCCCAAATAGTAGGATGTGTGCTTTAGGGTGCTTTGATACTAGTTTGTTCAGAACATTGTGAAGCTTGCGGGGAGAGTCGGGACTTTTGCGAGGTGGCCTATAACACACACCAATTAATAACGTCAGAGGTGAGGCACGGCACATAATCCACAGCATTTCTATGTCTGACGCGATATCAATGGCAGAACAAGACAATTGTTCGCTGACTGCAATTAGGACTCCTCCCCAGCGAGAATACTTGTGATCAGCGCGAAAAAGATTAAATTTGGGCAGGTCAAACAGAATTTCTGAGTCAGTGATATCGCTGTTCAGCCACGTTTCGGTCAATATAAGTAGATTGCTGCCTGACGAAGTTACAAGGTTCGATACGATATCGCATTTCACCAGGAAGCTGCGAACGTTAGTAAAGATTACTGATAGTGAAACGTTGGAGCATGGCGTAGGTGGGGGATGAGCTGAGGGCGATGATCGGCAAGGATGAGCTGATTGCTAGGGTATTTCTCTTACAGATTCTGAAAGTTCATCGAAAACGTAACGTTTGGGGCCAATATGCAAAGTTTTAAATCTCAGGGAAAAAGGCACGGACTTCACCCTGGCAAAAGCGACAAGATGTTTCCGGCAGTTTTGAACGCGGCGCGAAAAGTCTTCACCTACGCTGTAGTCTGTACCTTTGAATTTAGAACCTTTAGAAAGAATTGATTCTTTAGTTTTAAAGGATGTAAACATAACGATAATTGGGCGTTTCCTGTCCTTAGAGTGTCGTCCGAGGCGATGGGTGCGTTCAATGTCGTTAGGGCTCAACTGGGTGACCAGGTGGTCAGAGCAGTGGCGAATGATCAAGTCTTCTGTAAGCGAACACGTTTCGGTGGGGTTGGTATTGGGTAAACCATAGAAAAGTAGGTTATTGCGCCGAGAGCGATTCTCTGCGTCATCTAGACGAGCTTCCAGCACACCAACTAAACGAGACGTTGCAGCCGAAGTGGCCTGAATCCCCTCCAGATCATTGCGGAGTGTAGACAGACTTTCGTAGTGAGTTTCTAAGGCGCTGAGACGCGTAGTTAGATTAGTCATTTTCAGGTCTATTGAGAGCAGTTGGCCCTTAAGCTCTTGCACTTCCTTAACCAATTCTGTCTGGCCAGTAGACATCTTTTTTAGTTCGCCAAGGATTACGTCTAGCTTGTCGGGGCCGGGGTTGCTCTCAATGTCACCGCACATCAGTAATAGGGACCGAACAACATGAAAGCACTCGATACAGGTAGCAAGGCAACACTGGGGGCTCGGAAGCTGTACCAAAAAGTAGTTGCTGTTTTTTTTTGTGAATATAGTTCGATGGTTACCAACCTGCATGGCGAAGAGAAGTGGGTTATGCAAACGTGTTGTGGCACAGCCACCGAGCCCACAGGGTATGGTGGATGGTCGCTGCTCCTTTATAGATGGCACGGTGAGTGTTGTTGCTGACGATGGGGCCTCCCAGTCTGCGCTGAGTGTCAAGTTGACTTGAATCGGCGGGTTGGTAGTCGCTGCGCACAATGTCCTTCCGTCAGCCGCGCCGCGCAACGGCGCATGCTCATTCGCGGTCGCCCAGGTAGCGCAAAAGACAGCATTGAGCAAGAGCCAGATGATCGAGGGCGAGTGCACCTGCATGGCGAAGACAAGTGGGTTATGCAAACGTGTTGTGGCACAGCCACCGAGCCCACCAAGTGAAAGAAACAAATTCACTCCAGTCCTCCTCGAGGGATGACGGGATCTCAGTTGATCTGATATGTTCGTGTGTGAATTCTTTTCTTCCACTTTGTTGATATGAGCAGCTGCTGTATAAAGGCAAGAGATCTGTTGATAGAAACCGAGTTGTTAGAGCTCTGCCCTGTCAAGTTCTTTTCTTCCTGTGCTGTCTGTCTGCGCTAAAAAAAATTCGAGTAATGCACCAACTAGCCTGCAAATACGTTCTCCCAAGTTATAACAACCAGCCCTACAACAAGCCTAACTCATCCTATGCAAATATTGTGGAGCAATTAAGTACACTCTGCAGAATGCTGAGGACTTAGGACTAAAGCTAGCGGCATTGCGATCTCTCGGCAGGGTCGATATACGCGCGAGGGCAAAATAATAGTTTCCTTTCAACAAACATGTTAATCCGGTGATTTTCTGCAAGAACTAAACAAAAATATTTCTGTGACGAATTGATATATTAATATACAGAGACACTAAAACGGGCCATAAAAAATGCACTTGCCTGAGGTGCAGTGATGTGTGCTGCACTGCGTTTTCTAAAGAACAACAAAATGGAAAACCTGCACGCATTTTTCATTAGCGTAATTTCTCAGTCAACCGTGACTGCTTAAATTTTTGCCTCGTGCTGCATTCAGTCAGTTCTTGACACCTATGCGCATCATACCCACATTGAAGGTGTTATGAGGTACAGCGACTATAGGCGGCTTGAGGCTGTAGTGCTTGCCCATGAACTGACCCCATTCTGTTCGCTTTTGTCCTGTTTCTATTGTGCTGCTTGGAAAGTGATGCTTTTCATTGTTTCATTAAAAGGCGTGGTTCTGCATGTGCCAAAAGGTACGAGGAGAGGGGGGGGGGGGGGTGCCAGGATAATTCATCTTGCACCATTTTGAAAGTTCACAGTTTTCTTTTTTCACACTTCATTAGAAAGTGTCTGTCTCATGCTGCCGTTATTGTATTGTTCGCGTTGCACAGCCCACTATTGTTTGCATTCGATGTTCAATCTGCTCGCGCTGTGCTACGTTCTGTAGCTCCTGTATTTGACAATGCAACTGAGTTGTGGCATGTTTGGCATTTGAGTTTTTATTCTACTTTTCTACTGTTGCTTGCGGTTGTGGTTAGGAACACTTTCTGAGCTGTATATTGCGTTTGTGTTTCTAACCCGCCCTGTAGCGTTCCTACAAACAGCAATGTCAATAAAAAGTGAGTAAAAAAGAAAAGCACATGCTCTTTGATCCGCATAACATATGAATCTGACCGCCAGTATGTCAGCACCATGCATGAGCTATTTATACAGCTTTTTTTTTTCGGAAAAGCCGAGGCTAATAGTGAAGAAACAATGTTGACTAACACCAAAGACGGAGAAGAAAATCTGGCTGGATCTTGCTTTCAGTTTTCCTGCGGTATATGGCGTGCTTTACGCTAGGATTCACAGCAGATCATCTGCTCACGTATAGAATCTCGCCAAGGTAAGTGTCGGAAGCTTTCTTCTTGAGTGAATGATTAAGAAAAGTTGTTTGTATGGCGGTGTGTGCCTCGCGTGCTATGTTGTAACAGGCACTACAACCTCCGTATACGACCTGACGCAGAACTACAGCACCAATAACTGAGCTCCCTCTTCCTAGACGAAAGTCTGGAGGAAAACTGATAACTACTTGCGCAAATTCTCATCTGCCCCGTGTATTGCTGTGGAGCATGTCTCCGCCTCAGTACGCTCGGTGGCCTGGTCGCCGCCGCTGTATCGGCTTAAGCGTCAAATAGATTCCACACGGCTTTTGCTATGGCCGTGAAATATAATCTAAAAATTGTAAAGTTGAATATCCTGTCTGCTCTGTTTGCCGGGTAATGAAAACTACAGTACTGGATTATATCACGTAATACGGACTGTTATGACGGTGAGAAGTATGTTATGTTGAGCACGGGCCGTCGATCACCCCCACGGGTCTGTTCTCTTCGCCGAAAACTGAATTGCTGGCGCTGAATTGCAAACGGCGTAGATGCTTGACAGCATGCTGAAATTACCAGCAGATTGAGGGCGCAGGCTACTTGACTGCTTATTAAGGGCTAAGCTTAGGCTTCGAACGGATGCGCATTTTTGCTGACGCAGTCCGTCGCGTCGCCTGTCGCCGATGCTTACATGCAACCTGGTACGAGTTAGCGGTGCTTGCCGCGCGCAACCAGGCGTGCAGATGGCGATCTGTGCTATGCTGGTAAGTGCGCATCTTTGTAGCATCTCGAAAGCAGCAAATAGAGAGTGTAACTTAACTGCGTAGCCTATTCATTGAAGAGCGCGTAGCAAGCAGCATGGAGGGCTTACTTTGAACGAGGCTTTGGCCATGTGTTTACAGCGATGTCCGCCGTAACCTAATAATGAGAATCCACGGAGAATGTTGCAGGCATAATTAAACAATTTATTTTAACTCAAGGATGAACCAACTAGCCCGATTTAACACTCGAAGTCAGTGTTCGTGAGTTCAATTATGAACCGTATAGAGGGCATGACACACGCATGCCCCAGACAACCTCGTCAATTCGATTTGATATGTACGTCGCTGTGAGACATTCATGTTGCACCAGGCCTCTACTAGAACTGATTGGAATCACAGCCTGCTGGAATACATGCAGATTTTAGAGCATAGACCTGGTGCTTTTCTCCTGGCTTAAGTATATTAATAAATAAACTTGCTTAACGGTATTTCAAAGGCTGAGATTATCTCTGGTGGGTACTAGCAAATCGGTAAAGCAAATTAATCCTTCCATGAATTAATATTTATATTCTGTCATGTATTTTCAATATAGCACGACTGCTGGAGTCAAAGAATTAAAGCTGAATCTGGCTACTGTCGTTACTCTATAGTGGGATCGGGCAATTCCTGCAAAAAATCGCTACTGGGTTGTGCGGAGCGAGAAAATCTTATGCGTGCACGAGGGTTAAAAGCGAGACTGAGCGAGCAAAGCCTGCGTCTCATCAACCTCACCGTCATCCGATTTCCGCCGCTTTGGTTATTTCGCCTTTAGTACGGCGTTCTTGCGGGATGGTTGGTTCACTCTCGATGATGAATCAACATTTCTTCTCGATGGAATGAGGAAGCTGCGCAAGAGGACGGGGACAATGAAACGAACACTACACCAGGGGCGCAGACTGCCAACTGTTTATCTGCCCGTGGTGTGATGCACGTTTCTTTACCTTCTGTCCTCGTCCTTTTGTGCAGTTTCTAACCTTGGTTAGTTATTTTATTGTCTGGGATGATGAAGCAGTAAACCATGATGCCCCTGAGCAAAGTAAGCAAAGCCAGGTGCGATAGCGCAGTCGCTTGCTTGGTGGGAACTTATTAGAGTTTTAGTTGTGCGTCCGCAAAGGCTTGGCGTAAGCAAGGAGCTTGCGGGAACGGTAGTTCGCATGAGCAGAACGCAAGCGCTAGGTGGGGTTCTTTTTTAAGATTTATAGATTGTATTTTGATAACTTTGAGGACTACGCCGGTGCTTTCTGTTGTGCCGGATAGTACATCAAAGTGTACATACTGTACAGCCCCCGTCAAAAGCATACAGCCCAAGGAGTTTATTCTAAGCTGTTTAGTGGGACTCCGAAGCCCATCCAGCAGTCCAAAGCTTGGGAGGATTGAAGAGGCGAAGCCAGTCCTCTTTCGAGAGGTTACGGCCACTGAGGATGTATAACGAGGCATACACCAAACCTTACAAACAAACCCCTTGGGTCGTAGATTTTAGACAGGGGTGTACCTCATATCGCTCAATAATTAGACGATTAATGAGCCTAACTTAGCTAATAAACTGTGTTATTTCTGCTTAAGAGGGCAAGGTTATATTGCAAAATTTATTCGTTACCATAGAAGGTTAACCTTGTTTTTAATTTTTTTTACTCCGCAACGTAGTTCGAAGTATCGAAGGAAAGCTTGTCCAATTGGCTGGCCCACATTACTTAACTATACAATGCAGTCGCTGTGCATGGTATTGGCGCCGAAATCTAGTTAATTTATACATCACCCAATGCACTAACTGCGCCTGTATTTGATGCATGCATTAGAAGCGCGAGAAGCTTTTTTTTATGATTAAGTAGTGCTGAAAAGCCGACTCAACGAGCTTTTAGGTGCGTCTTTTTGAGAGCCGATAATTCGAACGATACTGCTGATTAAGAATATTTAAAACACAGGTGATATTCGAAGTTGACTGCTATTATTTTGCAATAAAACCTTGCCTCTAAGATCAAAAACATAAAAGCCTATCAAAGTTAATCCTTTAACTACTGACACATTTGAAGCCGCCGTGGTGGCTGAGTGGTTATGGAGCTCGGCTGCTGGCCCGAAAGACGCGGGTTCGATCCCGGCCGCGACAGTCGAATTTCGATGGATGCGAAATTCTAGAGGCCTGTGGGCTATGCGATGTCAGTGCACGTTAAAGAACCCCAGGTGGTCGAAATTTCCGGAGCCCTTCACTACGGCGTCTCTCATAGCCTGAGTTGCTTTGGGACGTTAAACCCCCATAAACCAAACCAAACCATGATACATTTGAGGTATACATAATGTCTGCTTCTCTGTACAGTCCAGCTCAGAAGACCACACCGACGTAAATAAGTACTTAAGATAAAGATCTGAAAAAGTGGCGAAAATCACCATGTGTATAAAATATAATTGGATAGAAAAAATGTATCTGTCCTGCTCTTTATCCGCCGCATTTCACACACACACACACACACACACACACACACACACACACACACACACACACACACACACACACACACACACGCACGCACGCACGCACACGGTAATGGAATCAGGGTACGGCATTCCGGCTTTTGTTTTTTTATTGGAGAGGGGTGCGTTCTGCCTTGGGAAACTGTGGTAGCTAGAGGTAAGGCAGAAAAGACCGTAACGTTTTGAAAAAGCACGTTCACCTTGTTTTATCAATCAATTCTCCTCATTCACATGGCCACATGTGCTGTCGGGGCTATGAGTTCCTAGGACGCATGAGCTACGAACGAAGCCGACAGCTTTTTATTAGCCAGTAGATCTAAACCTCACTTGTGGAGATGAAAGTCTATCTCCAGTTCTTTAATTTTTTTTAGTAAAATGATGCCATCAGTCGGAAACATGGCACATAATTAGACATTACAAGAGTCCTATAAAACTTCGGTTTCCGATGGTACCTGTATGACTGGAAACTCCGCCAACACATACGCCTCGTAAACAATGAGAATGTAGGAGCACCACATGCTCTTTCCACCTAGCAGTATCTGCGACTCCAGCTGATGTACAGTTTTCGTCCTGATGTACGGTCCGTCGGCTGGCGGGCGCCTCAATATGGTGAGTCAGCCACCTACAAAGGCTCTTGCCTTTGACGTCGTAGTCCCTGGTGGCACTAGTCCTGAGGATGTCTTCGATGCGACAGCCTCCGTAGTTGGATTAGAAAAAGTTTACTGTGTCCAGCACCTCAGTGGACGCAATTACCAAGTAGCCGTGAAGAGTAAAGCCGCCATGGCTGCAACCCTTGATGTGTCCTGCAGCATAATCGGCAAAGAACGTGTCGCCATCGTCCCCCTAAGCATTCAGGTAACTGTTCTTTTTCTGCGCTCCCGCGTACCGAGTGATGCGCTTGCCAAGGCTCTTTCGCCGAATGGCAAGGTGCTGCACATAAGTCGCGGCATCATGGGGTCGCGTCCCACTGTCACCACCGGGACGCGGTACGTCCGAATTGAAATGAAGCCGGAGTCGGCCATTGCTTAACTACATCAAGGTCGCTGGCCACCGCGAGACATGCGATTACAAAGGCATGCAGCATGTTTGTCGGCGTCGTGTGTCGACTGCACACTTCAGAGCGCAGTGCACGCCTCCGTTCTACACCTGCTGCTGGGTCTTCGGGCACCGAGAGCAAGCTTGTGTGCAGCCGTGTCTACGTTGTGGTGATCCACACGCTACCGTGGCATGCGCGATCACGCCCTCGTACTCGTATGCTGCGACCCGACCTGCACCTCCGCCGGCCGCACAGGCATCCGATGAAGCCATCAAGGAGCCCGGCGTTTCCGACACCGACGCTGTTACGGGTGGTTCCTCTGCGTCTCAGAGCGTCTGTGTGGAAGAACAGGTGCCTGCGGCTGATGCGTCCAGTGATGCGCCTAGCAAGCCCACAGTAAATGTGCCTGCTCTGTAAGTCTCAGGCTCTCCAAGTGTACCTGCCGCTACTGAGGCCGAGACCATTGTGCCCCTGAAAGTCTCTGATGCTGAGGACAAGCCGCTCTCAGAGCCCGCGCGGCAGCCAGCAGGCAGCGTTGCGGCTTTGAGTAACAACGCCGTCATATCTGAGGCCGATGATGACGAGAGCAGCCTGGGCAGGCGCCAAGGCCATCTCCTGACGCGGAACCTGTGCAGTCGCCGTCCTCTTCTATATCGAGGATTAGCGCGAGCACTTCTAGCACCCTGTCTTCAGATGTTGAGATGGTCGCTTCTAGTTCGAGCTTAAAGCATCCACATGCGTCGACAACGGACTCGGACATTTCTGCTAGTCGACCAAGGAGGCCTCGTTTCTCCACTGGTCCGACCGTACGAAAAAAGTGATGTGGTTTGGCGCCGTTAGCAGCGCGATTTGTATTGCCTAAACATCATGGCTGCTCGTTTTATTTTTAATTTCCAAAATGACTATTGTTAACATCATCACTCTTAACGTGCAGAGGTTCCGCAATGTTACGAAGCAGGCCGCGGTGGAGCTTTCGCTCGTTCATCGGGCTGCGATATTCTCTGCATACAAGAATCCTATTTTTTTCTCCTCAGTCACGTGTTGGAATTTAAGCGTCGGTTTGGCATCGATGCTTTCTTTTCGTACGCCAGCACGCATCCTAGCGGCGTTGGCGTTCTTGTTTTTACCCGCGTACTCCTGCGAGACCATCATGTTACGTATACGATGCGCTTTGATGCGTGCTTGCGTTCGACTGCACGTTGATCATAGTGCGCCTGAGATTTATTTGCAACTGCGCATTCTAATTTGGCAAAATCATTCTTTAAAGATCTAGATGGGTATTTTCTTTGAGGACGTAATGTTGTGATGTTGGGCGATTTCAAGTGCGTCTCGATACGGTCGCTTATGTGCAGGGCCTCGGTAGGGGCAGGCCAGGCTGGAATCTGCGCGAGTTGAGCCGCCTAGTCAACCATTTTACCCTCACAGACTTCTTATGAGCTCTTAAAACGTGGAATTGTGGACGCCGACCACAACATAGAAAAGAATACACAAGAGACGTTTCGGCTGCCATACGGGAGCATTGTTCACAGTAAAAAACAAGAAGCGAGTCTCCTCAGACACGTATTACATGTGCGATACGTTTGCAGTGGTGTGCGCAGATGCGCATTTTAGGCGTGACCTACGACTGTGTTGGAATGTGGGGTGGTATGGGCTCTTCGGTCGTAGAGGACATTACAGCCCGTGCGCAGAGGGCGCAGAGATTTCACCTGCCTCTGCTTGAGAGGCGCTACCTGGTTCATTCGCACATGCTGGGTGCCTTCTGGTACTTTTCCACGTTCTTAAAGCACCCTTCTACTTCACAAGGCGGGTGCAGACTACAGTTTTTCCTTTTTTTTTTGGCCAGGCGGAACCGAGCTTGTGGCTCGTTATGTTCTTGGAGAACCACGGGAAAGAGGTGGGTTTGCCTTTCCAACTTTGTCCATCACGTCCTCGCAGTTAGCTTTGAAGTGCCTTTTGCGTATCCTGGTGAGGGACGGGCCTCCCTCGCGTTTCACCTGCTTGCTGAAAATTTTAACTGAATTGTTAAAACTTCCCAAACTCAGAAGCACCACATACAAGCAGTTCTACTTTCTCTGTATTATTTAAACTACCGACATGTGACACATACAGGTGCAATGATCAAGCCTCGCTGTAGAACAATTCATGTTTAGGGCATTTATTGTCACAGACACCAGCCACAACGTAAATGCTATAGAAACCGGGCCAGTTGTTTACGCAATACGCTGACTGATCGTTGCAGGCGACGGAAATAAGCCCAGAAATGAAAGTGGGCAAGCGGCAGCTGTAGAGGTAGTAAAGAAAGAAAAAATAGAAACCGCTTATCTTCCCGTATCCCTCGTCATTATATCGGCATAGTTCAGGGATTTCGGCGTTCTTTTACCTTGTGTGCATTTAGCGGAGCAGTACTCCTCTTAGGGCTCTTGCTGTGCACTTATGTTGAGTCATGCCGTTTTTGCGCTGTGTCTCATAATCAACTTGAACAAACTGCCACATCTACTACCTTTACTTCCGAACTCTCTGCACCGCTAATAACCGTTTATTTCACTTGAATTTCCCTAAAGTGTCGAGGAGGACGACGATATGATGTCCTGTTAACAGAGAAGGCATGTTCGCAATGTCAGCTGTGCAGTGAATTGCCGCACAGTTATCCTCCTTCGCAGAATATACCTTCAAAGATGCAGACTCTCTATTGCCCCACACTGTTCATGTCTATACGTGTCATGCTAAACGGTTGGCAGAAAATTTTGAGGAATTCAGTGACAATTCCGCAATCAAGAAGGTGGGCTTCCCTTCTCAAAAGCGTGAGGGAGCTCAGAAAACGTGGTGGCCGCCCTGGCACCAGCTGGAGCAGCCACTGCTGAATTTTCGGCGAAGCTCATAGAACGCGATTTCTGCAGCTCTGGATGAAACTTCGCATTGGGGTGTCTTCTACTCTTAAATTTGCATGAAAATATAAAGAAGTTGTGTTCAGACTCCATCTGTTCTGTGCAGCTGTGTACCTAGATCCTCGATAACACGTGAAGTTGTAATTCTTGACGCTCTGTAATTGTCTCCCTAAGTTCCTAAGCAGAGCAATGGCATAACCCTATTGAATGCTGCTAAGGTTTTTTTTAGAGGCGAAAGCCTTTAATGGCTCATAACCCCGGTCGAGATCATGTCCGTCTGTTGCATCGCCAACCAGAAGTCACGACAAAATAAGTGACGTCATACCGTCCGTCCGTTCATTATGCTCAACTGATTAAGAAACAAAATTTTTGTGCACGATTGGATTCGAACCACCATCCTTACGTTCAGCAACGTTCAGCGTGCTAACGACTTAGCTACTTCCTGCCAACGCACACGTAGTTCTCCTTGTCTAGGATGCTGGAGAGTGTTTGCAGAAAGACGTCGAATGAGATGGATGCCTCCCAAATGCCCTCCAGTGTTTACAGCATTGAATATTGTCACGTAGTGGTGACGGCAGTCGAAGCAGCGATGAAGACAGACGAAAGGGACTTCTAAAAGAAAACTGTTTATTGGGCTGACTTGCACCCAAAATGGACTGAACCACTCGCCGGCGGTGAAGCCACCAGCGTGCTCGGCGGTCGTCGAACTGAATGCCCGCCGCTATCGGCCGTGCTCAATTTAAAGCTGACAGCGAACTTTCGAGATAAAGAGCGCCAAGTTACTAGAACGTTCCGGAACAACGTAGAATCAGCTCTGCCTGGCTGCGATCAGTCGAGATAAATCTAGTCGCGTCTTGCGTCGCAAACAAACCGATAAAGTGGTGTGGCGGCAGATTTGAAAAACGAGCGAACACTGCAAATATTCGCGGCATTACTCCCCTCTCAAAGAAGCATCGACCCGATGCATTAAAACAAATAATGCGACTAATAAGGGAAAAAACGGATCTTGCGAAAATAGAGCTTGGAAATGCAGTGGCCTTTACCGCGCATAATACGGCTTCAGACGGACTACATGGACAACTTCTGGTCGTACGCGGCGTCGCTGGGATGCAGTCATTGCGTCAGGGATGACTTCATAATCCAGTTCACCCAGCCGACGAAGAACCTTGTACGGGCCGAAATAGCGGCGCAAAAGCTTTTCACTCAATCCACGGCGGCGAATTGGCGTCCACACCCAGACTTGGTCTCCTGGCTTGTATTCCGCGTTGCGTCTTCGTAGGTTGTAGCGTCTGGCGTCGGACCGCTGCTGATCTTTGATCCGTAATCGGGCAAGCCTTCGAGCTTCTTCTGCGCGTTGAAGGTAGACGTCAACGTCGACGTTCTCTTCTTCTGTAACGTTAGGCAGCACGGCGTCTAGCGTGGTCGTAGCATCCCTGCCATGGACGAGCCTAAAAGGCGTCATCTGGGTGGTCTCCTGCACTGCGGTGTTGTAGGCGAAGACGACGTAAGGCAGGATGACATCCCAGGTATTATGTTCGGCATCGACATACATAGCGAGCATATCGGCGATGGTTTTGTTAAGGCGCTCGGTCAGTCCGTTGGTCTGCGGATGGTATGCAGTTGTCCTCCGGTGGCTGGTTTGGCTGTAGCGCAGGATAGCTTGCGTTAGTTCCGCCGTAAATGCTGTTCCTCTGTCCGTGATGAGCACATCGGGGGCGCCAAGTCGAAGAAGAATGCACTCCACGAAAAATTTGGCGACTTCTGCTGCTGTTCCGTTCGGTAGGGCTTTCGCCTCGGCGTAGCGGGTCAGGTAGTCGGTCGCTATGATGATCCACTTGTTTCCAGATGTTGACGTTGGAAAAGGGCCAAGCAAGTCCATGCCGATCTGCTGAAAGGGCCTTGAGGGAGGTTCGATGCGGTTCAGAAATCCTGCTGGTCGTGTGGGAGGAGTCTTTCGTCGCTGACAATCTCGGCATGTTTTCACATAGTGTGCGACATCGGCAGACAGTCGGGGCCAGTAATACTTGTCTTGAATGCGGCGGAGGGTGCGAGTAAACCCGAGATGTCCAGCTGTCGGCTCGTCGTGTGAAGCGTGTAGAACGTCTTCGCGGAGACAAGTAGGTACAACAAGGAGGTAGGCTGTTTTGTTGGCTGTACTTCACAAGGACCTCATTCTGCACACAGAAGGAAGACAGTCCTCGCTTGAATGAAGCGGGCGGTGAAGAAACCTTGCCTTCCAGGTACTCGATGAGGCCTCTTAGGTTGGGGTCCGAGCGTTGCTGCTGAGCAAAAGAGCTTGCGCTGATGGGTCCCAGGAAGGCGTCCTCATCGTCGTCCGGCGGCGGTGCATCTACAGGGGCTCGTGAGAGGCAATCGGCGTCAGAGTGCTTGCGTCCGGACTTGTAACGACGGTGACGTCAAACTCCTGGAGACGCAGACTCCATCAAGCGAGTCGGCCAGAGGGATCCTTCAAATTGGCAAGCCAGCAGAGCGCGTGGTGGTCGCTGACCATCTTGAACGGCCGTCCGTAGAGGCAGGGGCGGAATTTCGACGTAGCCCAGATGATGGCAAGGCACTCCTTATCAGTTGTCGAATAGTTAGCCTCAGCCTTGGAAAGGCAACGGCTAGCGTATGCGATGACCTTCTCCAGCCCGTCACTTTTTTGAACGAGAACGGCACCTAGGCCCACGCTGCTTGCGTCGGTATGAACTTCAGTATCGGCGTTTTCATCAAAATGCGCGAGGATCGGTGGGGACTGTAAACGACGCTGAAGTTCCTTGAAGGCTTCTGCTTGCGGCGCTTCCCATTTAAATAGCACGTCTGTTTTAGTCAGTTGGGTCAGGGGCTTGGCGATGCGCGAAAAGTTTTTCACAAATCGTCGGTAATAGGTGCACAGTCCGAGAAATCTGCGCACTACTTTTTTATCGGCCGGCGGTGGAAACTATTCAATAGCAGCTGTTTTCTGCGTGTCCGGGCGTACTCCCTTCTTGCTAACGATGTGGCCTAGAAACAGTAGCTCTTCGTAGGCAAAGTGGCACTTCTCTGCCTTCAAGGTTAGGCCAGACGACTTGATGGCGTCTAGTACTGTTCGAAGCCTTTTGAGGTGTTCTTCAAAGTTTGAGGCAAAGACAACGACGTCATCTAAATATACCAGACAAATCTGCCACTTCAGGCCTGCCAGCACTGTATCCATTACTCGCTGAAACGTCGCCGGTGCAGAACAGAGACCAAACGCCATCACCTTGAACTCAAACAGCCCATCCGGAGTTATGAATGCTGACCTCTCGTGATCTCTTTCGTCGACCTCAATTTGCCAGTAGCCGCTCTTGAGGTCCATCGATGAGAAATATTTGGCGTTGCAGAGGCGGTCCAGTGTGTCGTCGATGCGGGGGAGGGGTAGACGTCCTTCTTTGTTATGTTGTTCAAGCGGCGGTAATCCACGCAGAATCGTAGTGCGCCGTCTTTCTCACAGAACAACCGGTGCCGCCCATGGGCTGTTTGAAGGCTGGATGACGTCGTCGCGAAGCATTTCTTCGTCTTGGTCCCGGATGGCTTGTCGTTTTCGCGGAGACACACGGTAGGGGCTTTGACGGAGAGGTCGGACGTGTTGATCCGTTATAATGCGATGCTTGGCAATTGGCGTCTGTCGCACCTTCGGCGATGTCGAAAAGCACTCACTGTAGCTTTGAAGCAGATTGCGGATCTGGTCTTGTCTGTTCCGGTGCAGGGTTGGGTTGATGTCGAAAGTGGGCGAGTTCTCTTGGTCAGGCGAATCTTCTGCGGAGGGGTCGGAGAGGGCGAAGGAGTCTCGTACGTCAGATATTTCGTCGAAGAAAGCAATCGTCGTTCCTCTGTTAATGTGCCGGTATTCTTCGCTGAAGTTAGTCAGCAGTACTTCGGCCTGGCCATTGCGGAAATGTGCGATGCCTCTTGCGATGCTGATTCCTCGGTCTAGAAGCAACTGCATGTTCCCCTCGATGATGGCTTCAGCGTTAATGCCTTTCGTGGCGCATACAGTCACGATAACGCTTGAACGGGGTGGGACGCTCACTTCTTCCTCCAGGACACTTAGGGCAACGAGATTTTCCCGAGTTTTCATCGAAGCGATGGCTTCGTCCGTCGAAAGCGTGATCAGCTTGGATCGCAGGTCGATGATCGCTTGATGCTCATCAAGGAAATCCATACCCAAGATCACTTCGCGGGAGCATTGCGGTAGCACAACTAAGGTCGCAGTGTAGGTATGTCCTTTGACAGTCACTCGCGCTGTACATCGTCCTGATGGCGTAATGATGTGGCCCCCTGCGGTGCGAATTTTTGGGCCGTCCCAAGCCGTTGTGACTTTTTTCAGATGCGCAGCGAATGTTCCATTCATCACGGAGTAATCGGCTCCTGTGTCGACTAGAGCGGTAACTTTCCGGCCGTCGATAGTCACTTCTAGGTCGGAGGTCCTGGCTCTTGCATTGCATGTCGCTCTCGGCGTCGGGTCATGGCTTCGTCGCGTATGCGAGTCACGGGTTGGGCGTGTGGTCGGAGCTCCTCTGTTTGGCGGCGTCGATTTCAAGGTAGCTTGCGTCGTGGTCGAGGTTCTCATTGTGTGCGGCGTCGGTGCAGCGAGTGTCGGTTCTTCATGCGGCGTCGCGGGTGCAGCGTCTTCATGGGGCGTGGTCGGTGGAGGATCTTCGGCGTTTAGCTCGTGAGCAACCTCACCTCCAGAGGTTGCTGCCTTTAGTTTCCCTTACGGGGGCTGGGAGACCTTCCTCGTACCGCGGCTGCGTAGCTGCGGCGTGGCGACGCAAAGCGCGAGGTTGACGGCGATGGTGAGCGCGAAAAGCGGTTCGGCGTGTACTCTTCTCGACGCAGGTACTCGTCGATTTCCTGCGGACGTTGTCCGAAGCGTGGTCTTGGGGCGTTAACGGCAAATCCTCGAAGACCGATACGTCGGTACGGGCAGTGACGAAGAATATGGCCGGCCTCACCGCAATGGAAGCACAGCGGCCGTTTGTCGGAAGTCCTCCAGGCGTCGCATTTCCTGGGGCTTGAGCGTCGGTCATAGGCTGGGCGGGCGGGGGCTGGGAGGCGGCGTTGTGGAACAATTGGCTCATCTCGGGGAGGACGTGGGGGTTGTCGCTGGGGCTGAGCAGTCCTTACTGCAGCGGCGTAGGTCATGGCCTGGGGTTCTGTGGCCGTCGGGTTGCCAAGTGCCTGTTGCACTTCTTCCCGTACCACATCCATGAGAGTCGCTGCTTGTGGCTGTGGGGAGGATGGCAGTAATCGGCGTAGCTCCTCTCGTACGATTTCGCGGATAACTTTCCGCAAGCTGTCGCTGGTGGTGGCCGGCGTGTCCGAACGGATTGCACAGGCAGAGGAAAGGCGATTGTACTGCCGAGCTCGGACGTCGAGGGTCTTCTCAATCGTGCAGGCTTCTTGCATAAACTCCTCGACTGTTTTTGGCGGCTGGCGGACGAGGCTTGCAAAGAGTTGTTCTTTTACGCCGCGCATTAAAAACTGAACTTTCTTTTTCTCGGTCATCCCGGGGTCGGCGCGGCGAAATAGGCGCTTCATCTCCTCGACGTAACCGCTGACGGGCTCATTCGGAAACTAGATCCTGGACTCGAGGAGTCGTTCGGCTCTTTCTTTCCTCACGACACTGGAGAATACCTTCAATAGTTCTCTCTTGAATAGCTCCCATGTCGTAAGGGACGACTCGTAGTTTTCGTACCACGTGCGTGCGGAGCCATCCATTGAGAAGAACACGTGTCCAATTTCTGCCGCATCATCCCACTTGTTGAATGACGCCACGTGCTCAAATTGATCCAACCATTCTTCAGGGTCTTCGCCTAGGGATCCATTGAAAGTTGGCGGCATCCGCGGCTGCTGCAATATGATCGATGTCGACATCTTCGGAGAGGTTGCGGTGCTCGTAGCAGCGTCTTTTCGCTGTCTGGTGCGGTCCGGCAGGGTCCCGAACTCAGGCTCTTCTCCCTGGAGACGTCGGCTGGCTCGCTGAGCTGCTGGCTCGTCCTCGGGTGCGAAGCGCTGACGGCTGGCTTCACGAATTGAAGGGGGCGTCCGGAACCTGGAAGGCTACTCCGCACTTCCACCATATGTCACCTAGTGGTGACGGCAGTCGAAGCAGCGATGAAGACAGACGAAAGGGTCTTCTAAAAGAAAACTGTTTATTGGGCTGACTTGCACCCAAAATGGACTGAATCACTCGGCGGCGGTGAAGGGACAAGCGTGCTCGGCGGTCGTCGAACTGAATGCCCACCGCTGTCGGCCGTGCTCAATTTAAAGCTGATAGCGAACTTTCCAGATAAAGAGCGCGAAGTTACTAGAACGTTCCGGAACAACGTAGAATCAGCTCTGCCTGGCTGCGATCAATCGAGATAAATCTAGTCGCGTCTTGCGTCGCAAACAAAGCGATAAAGTGGTGTGGCGGCAGATTTGAAAAACGAACGAACACTGCAAATATTCGCGGCAATATTCACTAACACTCGTGTGCTTAATGTTGTGTCCCCTGTGCTGCGTCCCCTTCTTTCGTTCTGTTCTTTGTCACCAGTGTTCTTTTCTAACGGCCACTTGCCCCTCTTCGCGCGCTGTCGCAAGATGCCCCCCACGGCGGGCCCCCGCGCCCTCTTATTCTCGGAAGCCACTCCCTCGTGTGGACGCCGCGCCGTCCCCTCTGTCCTTCGGGCGGCAGTTCGGCTTCCGCCTCGGTCGACGCTGGTCGCACCCTCTTTAGTAGTAAATAAACAGTGCGAAATTATCGCGTGTCTTTTGCTGCATTGACAACAACTTCCGAACACGACAGTGGCGACAAGAAAGTGGATTCGACCCGCGCTACGCAACGCTATTGACAAGCCATGGCTACGCGAGGGTTTCCCAACCAAATACCAGAATTCAACGGCTCATCGTGGTCATCGTGGTTTGGACGCCTCCAGTTCTACTTTGAAGCTAACATCACAGACCCAGCCTTGAAGAGGGCCAACCTGCTGACGCTGTGCGGGGAGCAGACCTACGACACTGTCTGCGCTCTTATTCAGCCAAGCACACCAGCGGCAGTGTCTTACGACGACATCGTAGCAGCACTGCAAAAGCACTACGACCCAAGGCCATCCGAGGTCTACAGCCGGGCTCGCTTCCAACGAAGAGATCAACTGGAAGGAGAAACTGTGAGCGCCTATATAGCAGCGCTCAAGAAGCTTGCTGCCCACTGCAATTTTGGGACGCTGACCACAACAGCTACCGGGCAGGAAAGAGACGCAGCTTCTTCTGCTAACACTACCATGCTTCCCTTGGACGTGATGTTACGTGACAGATTTGTGTGCGGACTGAGTGACGAGTCACTGCAGCAGCGCATGTTCGCTGAGAAGGATCTCACGTTCAACAAAGCTTACGACATCGCCGTACGAGCGGAGAGCGCCGATCACCAGCAGGGGCAGATTCGCCGGAACACCGAGCCGGTATACCAAACAAACAACCAGATACGCAAACCTTCTGTTGTTTCGAAATTCTTTCCGCGCCGTAAGGGAAGAGAAAATCTCTTCCCTTACTGCGTAGTTCAGGTGTCCACCGATATGCGCCATTTTCCTCTCACGGCCAAAGACGCCGACCACACCGGCTTTTCTGCCACACGAGCTCCTTAACGCTGTCGCGTTAAAATTGGTTTTTGGGGAAACGATATGGCGCGCTATCTGTCTCACATATCGGCGGACAACTGAACCGCGCCGCAAGGGAAGGCATAAATGAGAGAGCGAAAGAAGAAAGGTGCCGTAGGGGTGTACTCCAGAATAATTTCGACCATCTGGGGATCTTTAACGTGCACTGACATCGCACAGCACACGGGCCTCTAGAATCTCGCCTCCATCGAAATTCGACCGCTGCGGCCGGGTTCGAACCCTCATCTTTCGGGCCAGCAGCCGAGTGCCATAACCACTCAGCCACCGCGGCGGGAAAAAGAAGAAAGGAAGAAAGAGGTGCAATAGTAGAGGGCTCCGGAATAATTTCGACCACCTGGGGACCTTTAACGTTCATTGACATCGCACAGCACTCGGGCGCCTTAGCGTTTCGCCTCCATCAAAACGCGGCCGCCGCGGTCGGGTTCGAAGTATCAGTTGCTGGTTTCGGTAGGGCATGCGGTGCACGTCGCGAGACAAGGGCGACCTTGTGGACTACGAAGGCGGTCTCGGGGACCGAAGTAAAGGGCATTTTGTCTATCATCGTTGTCGACGACGGTTCGTCCTTTCATGTCAGCCGCTTCCAACCAGCCGGGGCGCGATCAAAGCAGTTCTGTTTCCAGTTGCAATATAGTGTATCTGAATCGGCGATCTGGAGCAAGTTTTATTTCTTTACGGAGAGCGTGTTTCAATAGGCCATTTAAAGTGAGCTAAAAAGTTTTGCTTCGACTTCGATTCGTTCTGCGCCGCGAATGTTTGCTAAGGCCGCTGAAAAACAGGCGAGTGCTATATGGCTCTTCAAACAGCGAAAAAGACGTTACGAACGCAGCGAGAGGTGTTCAGCACGCCACCATAATACGACAAAGAGCAGAAATGAACGTGCCGGCATTTAAAGCACATGTAGGGACCCGCATGACCAGTGCCGGCCACGTGCAGTGGAAGAGAAAGTGGTGCCTGGATGTGCAACAGGTCGTGGTCGACGGAACGCAGCCGCGGCGTCCGCGGAGGCTAATAATAATAATAATAATAATAATAATAATAATAATAATAATAATAATAATAATAATAATTGATTTTTTGGGGAAAGGAAATGGCGCAGTATCTGTCTCATATATCGTTGGACACCTGAACCGCGCCGTAAGGGAAGGGATAAAGGAGGGAGTGAAAGCAGAAAGGAAAGAAGAGGTGCCGCAGTGGTGGGCTCCGGAATAATTTCGACCACCTGGGGATCTTTAACGTGCACTGACATCGCACAGCACACGGGCGCCTTAGCGTTTTTCCTCCATAAAAACGCAGCCGCCGCGGTCGGGTTCGAACCCGGGAACTCCGGATCAGTAGTCGAGCGCCCTAACCACTGAGCCACCGCGGCGGGTAAGGCTAATAGCGCACTCTAACGTTCTGTGTAGCGCCTGCTGCTGCTGCTGGTGGTGATAATAACTTTATTGATAGAATTATGTAGGTGGGTCTCGGTGTCGAGTCACTATTCACATATATTGACGTGGTCTGTGGCTCTTGTAAAGCAGCTAAAAAGATGTGTGTGTGTGTGTGTGGGGGGGGGGGTGTTTGGCTAATCACGGAGGCTTCCAAGACTAGAGTGCAGCTAACGCCATGTATGAGCAGTCTTTAGATTGCGCTACGCGTTCCTCCCATTCGATTCCAAAATTGCGGCGAAGTTGACGTCAAACCAACGTGGCTTTACATGGCTACGTGCCAAGGCAAGAAATTGGGCCACGCGTCGCTGAAGCTATAGAAAAGGGGGCGGTCAGAAAAATTTATATAGACTGACAGACACAGATCAATGGAATACGGCTAGTAGCGCCTATTATTCGTCTCCTAAATGTACCACGCCTGCTTGTAAAGCATTTCATACTCGTCCCAGCTGTAGGACGAGATACAGTGCAATTTTCTTTTTTTCACTTTTATTCAGAGCACACAGAAGTTACAAAAAGCACACACAAAAGCGTTACTATTCACTCTGGAAATGAAGGTGTGCTGCTAAACGCGAGAAGATCAAAAGGAAAAGAAAAAAGTAGAAAGGTTAATGCACCGTGAAGATCCTTGCCTCATTGTCCTTTTTGTAGGCTCGGTCCCGACGGCCGCTATATCGACACCAGTGCATTGGGCGCCTGATTACTGGAGGCGCTCTCTCTCTCTTGCCATATGTGTCTCTGCACATCCCTGATCGCGGTTTCACACGATCACGCAATCCTGGCACTCATTAGTGTCCAAGGTCATAGAAAAAAAGGAAAGTGCTCTCCCTTTGCCAGGCGCACTAGGCGCAGTCCTCGCTCCACACCCGCTCTCAAAAAAGTTCCACTCCGCTAGAATGAAAACCCGCCACCGCATTCCGTCGATGATGATGAAAGATTCGTTCTGGTTCTGCCAGCTTCGCTGAAGCCATTCTGATTTGCATTCCGTCGCTGATGAAACACTCTGGTTCCGTTACCTCGCTCAAGCCGCACTGCGTGGCATCAGACCTCTGCGTGGAGTGCAGAGTCGCAGCACCTTTACTGGCAGCTGCGGCCTCTGCAGCTCCCCACTCGCCGCCACTGTGAATCACCTTCGGGCTCCCGGCCCGTGGCTGCCTGCTTCGCATCTGGTAACTCTGGCCAGGATGAATCACTTTGGGGCACCGGGTTCCTGGCTGCCTGCTTCGCATCTTGTACCTTGGGCCACGATGAATCACCTTGGGGCACCGGGTTCGTGGCTGCCTGCTTCGCATTCGGAAACTCGGGCCACCATGAATCACCTTTAGGGCACCCAGTCCGTGGCTGCCTGCTTCGCATCTGGTAACTCGGGCCACTGTGAATCACTTTGGGACACCCGCTCCGTGGCTGCCTGCTTCGCTTCTAACTCGTGGATTGCCACCGCACAAAACGCGTCGCTGGCAACCAGGCTGACGAAGAAGTCGCCTCTGCCTTGTCCTCCTGCACACCCGTCTACTCACGCCCGAGGACGCTAGCACCAGGGCCGCCGTGGTCGCGACGAGAGGGCGTCGGCGCATATCTCCTGGTCCACCAACCTGTTCCTCTGGATGCGGGGTAGCTCCGTTCTTCCTCGTCGTCACGCTTGAGCTT
This sequence comes from Amblyomma americanum, assembly GCF_052857255.1. NCBI lineage: Eukaryota > Metazoa > Arthropoda > Arachnida > Ixodida > Ixodidae > Amblyomma > Amblyomma americanum. Next base: position 242,291,265 of record NC_135497.1, read on the forward strand.
CCTGGTGTTGTCGCTCGGGGAGGCGAAGACAGGCATGGGCCGTCCAGGAGGAGCGCGATGGTCACCTGCCGGCTCTCGATGGGGTTGACCTGCGCCTCGGTCTTCAGCGTGCCCTTCTCGTCGATGCCGGCGAGCCGAGGCGCGCCGCGGCGCCATGGCGCCGGGCCGAACGGCAGCCGCAGCAGGAGGTGTGACCGTCACCACCACCACCCAGGATTTGAATGCGGCGTCAGCGATCCGAGCCTGTGGTGGCCAGTGGGGCGCGTGCCCTCCATCTGCTTCCGCTTCGTCGCCTCCTCCGCTGCTGGCAACGAAAGCTTACCAATGGCACTTGCACATCGCGAAGGACGCTCTGCCACGCTGAGTGGCCTTATAATTGCATCTTGCAAATCTCAAGATCTGTGGAGAGCATAATGCGCTCTCCGCATGCGGGTCGTGCAGGCACTACTTTTCAATTGTTTGCTTATTATTTCTTTCAGAGATGCCAGCGCCGCGTACTGGCAGAAGTTAACACAGCACGGAGTAATACTGTGGCAATAAAAAAGAACAATGACACGTGGCTGTGTATGATTCGTCGAAGCTTCTTCGTTGCTTCCACATGAATTCCAATAAATATTTTTATTGCTTACACGAGGCGTTCGGCAGAAAATAGCTACGCTGACGGTTTGCAAGGAAGATTTGAAAATCTCCCATGGAAAGAAATTTCTTTGTGTTCGAGACGGCCCTTTCCAAAACACTCGTAGTGGTGCGAACCCTTTCATGGCCAGAACTTTACGCGGCCTCTCTGACTTCGTCCTAATAGGTTCACGCATATAGCGGAACATAAAACGCATAGGATCAGGGGACATGTCAGCTTTCGTATACACTCCAGTCCCGTGTGTTACGTTGTGTTATCTGTGCTAAAGGTGTTCCACTGCCTACAGCACAGAGTGATGTCATTTCGCATTCCGCCAGTCAATGCACCGACCACGAAGGTGAGTTTGAGTCTCTCTTTCAGATGCAACAAATTTCGTGGAAATTGCTTCAGCGGTCGCCGAGGAAGAAGCGTTTCGCTGTTTCCAATTGTTTAGGCAGAGCCGCCCAAGCTAGACATAATCGTCTCGAAGACGGTTCGTAAACATGTACCATGTATTCCATCGTTATAACCTCGACAGGGATGCTGAGCAAGTAGAAGGGAAAGTGAGCCCTTAAAACAGCAGTCTGAATGCGGACGTGCGCAAGAGCAGCATGATTGCCCCCGAAGACGAAGAAAGAGAAGATAGAACAGGGCAACTTGTTGCGCTCAGGCTGCACTGGAAAAATGAAAATTGGTTTTTGGGGAAAGTAGGTTGCGCAGTATCTGTCTCACGTAATATCGGCTGACACCTGAACCGCGCCGTAAGGGAAGGAATAAGGGAGGGAGTGAAGGTAGAAAGAGGTGCCGTAGTGGAGGGCTCCGGAATAATTTAGACCATCTGGGGATCTTTAAGGTGCACTGACATCGCACAGCACACGGGTGCCTTAGCGTTTTGCCTCCATAAAAACGCAGCCGCAGCGGTCGGGTTAGATAGAAGTATGAGAAATGAAAATTGGTTTTTGGGGACAGGAAATGGGGCAGTATCTGTATCACATATCGGCGGACACCTGAACCGCACCATAAGGGAAGGGATAAAGGAGGGAGTGAAAGAAGAAAGTGGTTTAGTTTGGTTTAATGTCCCAAAGCGTTTCAGGCTATGCGGGAGACTGTAGTACTTGACTCTGGAAATTTCGACCGCCTGGGATTCTTTAACGTGCACTGACATCGGACACTACACGGGCCTCTAGAAGTTAGCCTCCATCGAAATTCGACCGCCGCGTCCGGGATCGAACCCGCGTGTTTCGGCCCAGCCGCCGAGCGCAATAACCACTCAGCGACCGCGGCGGTAAAAGGAAGGAAGGAAGAAAGAGGTGCTGTAGTGGAAGGCTCCGGGATAATTTCGACCACGTGGGGATCTTTAACGTGCACTGACATCGCACGGTACACGGGCGCTTTAGCTTTTTGCCTCCATAAAAAAGCAGCCGCCGCGGTCGGTTTCGATGGAAGCATGAACATTCACCGCTCCATTCCCAGGCTTTACATGTTTTAGTGAGTTCCGTGAGTGGCCTTGAGTGGCGCAAACGCTGTAAGTGTTCTTCATTACTGTTGGAGAACATGACGCCGTGTTAGTGTACGCACGACCGCATTTTATATATAAAAGGACAGTGTCCATCGCTGTTTGGAAGGTGGTAAGAGCTGAACGCAGGCCGGAGGAGAACCTCTTGAATGCGGTCCTTCCTACGGTCGCCTACATTTACATCTCGTGCTTTATTATCCATTGCGTAGATCAATGGATGTACAGCAGCTGGCATGATGCGTCGATCACCATAAGGGCCGCGTTTGGGTGAGTTGGGTTTCCATGCTGAACGTAAAAGCACAAAAAACAAGGACATAGTATCAGACAGGCCACACTAGCGCTCGTGTTATCGGTCTTATTCTGTCTTTATTTTTTGCGCTTTTACGTTCCCCATAAGGTTCAAGGGTAAGTGCACTTTTTGTAACTCGTTTGAGCCATCTATAAACAACGCCAAAACTGGGCGTTCAATCCTGCTTTGCGATTAACACAAGTGAAATCCACGGGCTAGGTGACGATTGTATTAGTCTTAAAACTTGTATTGTCACCGAATCAGCTCACGGTGTTTTGAGCACAGTCGATGAGGGTGTTTACGTACAGGATTTCCGTTTTAATTTATACTCCGGCACTTTGCGGCTGACATCCATCCATTACTAAAAGATTGAATCAGAATAGTTAAGAAAAAATTCTGTGATGGATTGCAGTCGTCGTTTTAGACCTGGTGCGTGATCGGGATTTCGTCAAGTTAACGGTTGTACTACAACGCCAATTTCATAAAAATATATGCTTTCGTTGCTGGTTTCAGCAAATACGTTGCTAAACTGGTTACCACTAGTTTAATTCGGTTATTAATCAGTTCAAGGATTTTTTGGGCTGCGCAAACTTACCGGCTGAAATGTGGTGGCATATTCCCTTCGGCGATACCGTGGGTTATGCGGTCGTTTTCGCACTCTACATACAGGGCGTTTCATGTAAGACTCTCCACAATTTTTAAAAATAGTCTTTATGAGTTAGAAGAGCGCTTTTTTGCCATAGCATTTTCAGCGGTGCTGTACATCAGAATAGCCCAGCCTGGTTAACAAATATTGAATAGTTAACCTTTTGACTATGACTGTTAGGCTCCTTAGCTATTGAGGAGCGTGTAGCCCACCGTATTATAATATCCATATGAGTTTTTAGAATTTCGAAAACGCGGTTGCTCTCGGCGCTGTAGCCCAACAAACTTCGGCTACATCGCGCCAAAATACATGCGCTTTCGAGAAACTTTCAGGCAAAGCAACCTCTCCAGTGCAGGTAACTCGTCGACATAGGCAAAATATGTTTGGTCAGAGCGCCGAGTGTAGCTACGTTTCCTAAATTATAAGTGCTGAAATGTATATTGCTTACGGTGGCTACACGCCTATAAATAAACAAGGAAACTAACAGCAGTAGTTAGTGGGCGGTTGCCTTAGAGCCCCAATACTGAAGGCATATAAATCAATTCTAAGGCCAATTCTCGAATATGCCTGCATTGTGTGGGACCCCTACACTGCAGATGACACCCAGAAACTAGAAAAAATGCAACGTCGTGCGGCTCGCTTTTCTTTCAACGGTTACTGGCGCCGAGACTCTCCTTCCGCCATGCTGAAACTTGCAGACTTAGAACCGCTTGTAGATAGAAGAAAGCCCGTCTCGATTTCCTTCATTCATTATACTTTTCTTGACTTGGTATTCGATCCGAAAATCAAATCGCTAGTTATTCTAGACAAGCCTCGCGCCACAAGCATACCCTTAGCCTGGGACCTATTTTTGCACGCACAAATACATACAAGTATTCTTTTTTTCCAAGAGCAGTTTCTTAATGGAATGTTCAACCGCAGAACTCTCCGTGGCTTTCTAATCATTCCTGATATCTTCACTGCTGGCTTAGTAGCTGCACTGTAACCGAATTTTCAATTGTTTTTGCATTGTTTATTCTGTGGCATCTATATTGTTCTGTACTATCGTACCTGCTTTGCTTTTCCCCTGTATGTATTTCCCTCTCCTGCTTGGAAATACAGCATGTCCGTAGTATTCAATAAATGCATAATAAATAAAGAGGTAAATACTCAATGTTGGTTAACGAGCCTGCTAGTTAGCACATACCTTAGCTGTGTTCTGACGTACCACACTGCACCAGACATGCTAGCAGGTGGCGGCAGCGTGACATGTTCGTAACACACTTGCAAGTATGGTGCGCCTAGTTCTCTTTCTTTGTCCACGGACCGTTCGGTCGGGAATGTTAACATTAGTTCACGAAGGTAGATAGGCGCGCCATATTACCGAAAGAAATACAACCCAAGAATTAAGCATTCGACAAACACAGCGAACCACCGAATGAAAGTTATGTCATGAATCTTTATTCTAGAGGTGCAAACTCCAAGTCGTGTCACTCCGCGGCGTCCTGCTGTGCGAATCTGCGGTCGGCGCCAAGGTTTCATAACCTCTTTCAGTGCCATTGCAAGCGTGCGACTGATCACAGAAAAGTACATACATAGACCTTGCATAGGGAGCGAAATGAAAGGCAAGCGCGTTTGTAGCACCCCGAGCAAACTCTAAAACAAGAATTATCGAGTGGAAAGCGAAATGTCGCCACCCTAGTCGCCGATGTTAAGGCAGTTATGAGAGACCATACGTTTCGGCCGGTATTCCTATACCATTGTGAACTCCATGTAGTATTTGGCTACTTTTACGAAAGCACCTGCATTACATGTGACGACAGCTTTATCAGTTTTGTACATTTCCTGTACTTTGGTGATTTAAGCTTGTTCGAAGGGGACAGTTGGGGGCGACACTTAAGCTTCGCCTTAAGGATGAGTCAATAGCGTTAATGAGTAACTGCCCATATATCTGTGGAATCGGAAATTCTCAACTTAACACTCATATGCTCCTGGGGGTTCTCATCCCACTCCTTGCGCAGTGGTTAAGGGATGCGCCACCGCCCTGCCACGTCAGGTGCTGCCACCGGTGGGTCTTGTGCGACCCGAGTTGTTCTTCCCGAGCAACCACTTGCGATCAACATTTAACTGAACTGCCACCTGCTAGTGGGGTCACTTTTCTCACAATCCGGTGGGTAGGTTGGGGTGACCCCACAATGTCTCGTGACCTAGGTTGCCCACCTAAGTTCAGACTCCGTGGTTGGCGCCCTGGCTCACCCTGCGCCACCTTTTTGACGCTCAGAACGCCGAAGCCGTATTTGCTGCGTTACGGGGCCTTTAACGCTACCGTGTTAATATAATTTCGTTATCGTCTTGCGAGCCGATGCGGACGGCCTCTCACCCACAGTTATCGTAGAAGACATGCGTTACGCCTTGATTAGAATGACGACCATCCGGTTGGCACCTTCATAAGCGAGCTGTTTAAGTGCGGTCAGCTTGCCTTCCTTCTCTTCGTCATACACCGTGACAACGACGTTGATGGCAACGTCATGACAGCACGCAGCTGCCTTGTCAGCTAACTCATATTTGGGTTCCATAAGGTCTGCAGCTTGGGTCATAGCGTTAATTGTGCGTAATATTTAGCGCCTTGAGCGTTTAAGGCGCTTTGTACACGATGGTGCATATTGAATTCAGATATTTTTTCTGGCGGCGCATGACAGCTAGCAGGTATATCTTTGTTCGAGATAAATTTAGAACCTTTCATATCCTAAACTAGGTGTACTTATACTTCAATTAGCGGACACAGTAAATATTATTACTTAAAACAGTAGCACGTCTTGCGCCATTTTCACAGGGACTGATTTGGTCATCTGTAATAGATACCACATTTCCGCTGTTCTATCGTCATGACTATTTTTAAAATAAACTCATATATACCAATTAGACAAATCCTGGTGTATTGACGTCGCTATTTCCAGGTATGACACTTTGTATGAAATTCTGTACGTGCCTCTAAGCAAATGCAGTTCGCATTTGCCGCTGTAAACCAGACTAACTGTATTCCTTGAGGCCCGAATAAATTTTTTAGGCGTAAAATGAAATTCGTGAAGAGAAATGGCGAGCGGGCCTCATCATCAAAGTTACGGGGGGCTGACTTATACTATTTTGTTGCGTCATGTGCTGCTTGCTGGGGCGTCGACATTCTCGCTGTCCAAACGCCGTCACCCATCTAGTCGTCTTCGACTGGTCGATCCATCTCGTTGGCCGGAGCGCTCGACTGAACCATAATCCGCGCCTGCAGCCTGGCGATATCCCGTCTGAAGCATGCAGTTCTGCGAGGCGCAGTCAGGCCTATAGAATATCGCCGCCGCGCATGATGATCGAAAGTCCACTGAGGAACAGGGCCAAGGCTCCTCAAAACTGTTGAGCACACACCGGAACCACTCAGGAGAGCATCCACTCATTCTCAACAGGCAGGTCCGAAATTAACCGGTTGAAAATAGGAACAATTAACGGAGCTGACGCGAAGAGCCTCCCTTCGGTCGCATCAGGGTCTCTGCTTTTCGGAGGGGGGATCAGAGAAAGAAAATTAAATTCTTTATCAAAGCGCGGATCAGCACGATATTGCAACGTCTGAAATGGCGTAACAGCGCTTTCGTTGAGTGAAACTCTCTGACGCCTTAGTGATGGCTGTTGCAGAAAACGTGCAGGCATGCGGCCCCGACTGACGAAGGATAGGGCGTAGTGGTGGCAAGGCACAGGCTCATTCGTCCTGTAAGCAAGCCGGGAGCCTGAGCTGCATACGGAAGAGGTCACACACCTACTGAGACTGCGTTGTTGTGTACCCTGCAGCCTATATAGAGGGCAAAGTTGCGTACCTGCGGCCACGGTGCTATATAGTCGGTCACTACGTGCATGGTGTACGGGCATTGCCGCGATGCGAGTAAGCATATCCCAGCAAGCAACGTACCTCCCTATGTGCGCTCAAAAAAGATGGAATGTCCCTGTCGCAGTACAACATTCATCACACATTTCTAGACCGCAGAGGCAGGACATAGAAACACAACCAAAAGGGCAGTTCTCCCACTAAGGTTTTTTTGTGTGTTAAGCAGCAACGAAAACTAATGATATTATTTTGGTCCCAAAAAGCTAACTGGGTATAACGTTTCGAGCCCAATGATTTTCAGCAAGAAATAAAAATCGACGTGATCGCTCTTTTTTCTCTCTCCCCCGCGCCACAAGGTGCGGTTTGCTGTTGCACTCGTTGTTTTGAGAGATCAAGCAACAGTTTCGTTCGAACAGCCGAAGGAAGCGGCTAACACCGCATCTCTCTCGGCGCATGCATTTCTCGCACGTGGGCCGTCGGCTCCCTGTCGCAGACAGACGACAGCGGTCTGCCTTTTCATCGCAATGCGTGCCCGTCATAGGCAGGAGGGACCTTCGGGGACTCACCACCCTCTTGCTGAGAGTGCCCATGGATTACCGTGCTCTACCTACTTCGCCATCGCCCAGTCATCCTATCGGAGCAGTATAGTTTGTGTTGTGTTCGCGTCGCTAGTGGGTCCGCCCCCCCCCCCCCCCCCACAATCGGATTACTTGTGCCTTGATCTTGGCTCCCACGCCGGACATGTGCGCGGTCTGCCGCACCTCGTTCCGGCGCTAGACGTCCCCCCCCCCCCCCCCTCCCACCCCACGTCTGGCTCCAGCAGTCTTATGCCCACACTTAGTCACAAGAAAATAAATCTCAAATGATCGTTACGAGGGTGTAACGCGTATGTTTGAGCGTTCGCAGCGCAGGACAGAAGGCTGCGTTGATTTCATGGTTGCAGCTGCAGCAGCCTTCTATTTCATCCCTGGGTTTCCGTTGGCAACGTCGGCAAGGTGGGTTGGTTTAGGCACATTTTTTTTTTATTTCAGCCTAGTAGAACTAAAAATACTTGTTTTATGTTTTGATAGAAAGTCGGTGAAGCTTGCTCTGAGGCTTATGTTGGTCCCTAAGCGAGAGGGGGGTTTCAGTTTGTAGAAAACCCGTGACCTGAAGCCGCGCATCAGCATGGTGCGCCCATCTCGTCTTTTCTTTTGGCCACCCAAATTACTCTTTACTTGCGTTTGCTTTTGCGTGTGCATGTATGCCTTTTGTAGCCAATAGAATGTTTGCTCAAAGTGCACCAGCTTCCAGCCTGCATTATGTATTTCTTTTTTCCCCTTTTCAGACTTCTCAGAGCTAAAGAAAAAGGGCCCATTATTATATGGTGATTCCGATGCTGATGGTGATGATTATATGTAGTGCTACGTACACTGTGTATTGAATGGTACCTTCATATGCGTCTGCTCTTTGTATTCATTTAAATGCAAAGAGCACAGTTGGTAAACTGAAATGACTTCTATATGCTGCAAGTTGCTGTTATATGGGCAAGATCGGGTGATCTTTAGTTCATATTTCCTTTGTGTGTAAAATGCTAGGTCATATCATGTAAACAGGTAAGTGCAGGAGAGCCGTCCCAGCACGCATTCACATGAATGGACAGGTGTATTACACCCACTGTAGCGTATGTGCCTGGAATTTGGGATATATGTGCGCTCAGATGTCTAAAGGATGCGTGAAAAAGGGTGAATAACTTTATTGATCCGCAGCCGCGAAATCAAGCACTGGCGTTCCGGGGCTTTCGCTTGGAAGCACAACTTTTTGGACGCTAGAAGTTGTGGGGACCTTTTTTGGATGTGTTCGGGAATAATGAGAACCTCTTCGGGCTATTCCAAATGTCCCGATTGGTTATTTTTGGAAGATTTTGACCCGCCGCGGTGGCTCAGTGGTTAGGGCGCTCGGCTACTGATCCGTAGTTCCCGGATTCGAACCCGCCCGCGGCGGCTGCGTCTTTGTGGAGGCAAAACGCTAAGGCGCCCGTATGCTGTGCGATGTCAGCGCACGTTAAAGATCCTCAGGTGGTCGAAATTATTCCGGAGCCCTCCACTACTGCACCTCTTCCTTCCTTTCTTCTTTCACTCCCTCCCTTATCCCTTACCGTACGGCGAGGTTGAGGTGTCCAACGATATATGAGACAGATACTGCGCCATTTCCTTTCCCCCAAAACCAATTATTATTTTGGAAGATTTTGAGGAGGTTTTGTGTACGGCCCGCCGCGGTGGCTCAGTGGTTAGGGCGCTCGACTACTGATCTGGAGTTCCCGGGTTCGAACCCGACCGCGGCGGCTGCGTTTTTATGGAGGAAAAACGCTAAGGCGCCCGTGTGCTGTGCGATGTCAGTGCACGTTAAAGATCCCCAGGTGGTCGAAATTATTCCGGAGCCCTCCACTACGGAACGTATTATCCTTTCTTCTTTCACTCCCTCCTTTATCCCTTCCCTTACGGCGCGGTTCAGGGGTCCAACGACATATGAGACAGATGCTGCGCCATTTCCTTTCCCCAAAAACCAATTAAAAAAAATAGGTTTTGTGTTTTTGGGATGGTCCTCCGTACTCATTCTTATTGTATACTACAGTAAAATTTGCCCACATGGGCCGGACACATGATATACAGGCCAGAACCCGCTGTGGATGTAAACGCATCTTAATTTCTGCAAAAAAATTCAAGCCTTGCCTTCACAAATTCATGCAATTCTTATGGGGAAAAACATAGATCGAGAAATTTCCTGTCTATGTATCTGTCTTTGGCACTCAATAAAGACAGAACTGACAGGTTTTGCTATTTCTGCTGCGAACGGCAAGTGAAAGTATAGTGATGTAGCCACCAGACGAGGAGGCAAGCTGGGACGCATGTGTCGACGACATACAAGCCGGCGAGTGTAGAACTGAAGCGAGCTCTTTATGAGCAAATTTGTGCCCACGGAGGATTGAAAACAACTAGGCGGCACCGACAGCAATGCGCACACCCGACGGTGGCCGGGCTCGGAATCAACTGTGGCTCTCGGCCAGGGTCTACATATTCACGACTGGAAACTGCTGGCAACGCACTTCCGATGCGGCGAACTCTCCTGAACGTCGTGGAATTGGCTGCGCATCATTGCGGTATTTACCCTACTGATCTGGGCGCATCGAAAAGCAAGATTACATGCCGCGCACGCGGCTAACATCGACCCCCCCCCCCCCCACCCTCGCACACACACACACACATGTACACCTAGCGCTAGCCCCGCGCGGCCCCTTGCACGCTGCAGCTCTTATCATTGGGCTGTCGTGGACTTCATGGCTACGGATTCACGGCAGCTTTCCCGCGCAACTCAGCGTGCTCACGCCATTCCTTTTGGAACTGATGCAGCGCCGCGTATCCCAAGTCCTGTGCGAGCTTCACGGCCCTAGTAATGCCGCTGTTCGCGGTGGCGTTCGCGGCGATGGATTTCCTGCAATGGGCGACTCCTAGCACGCACCCTGCATCCCTCAGCGCCTCCGACGACTGCAGCGTGCTGTTGGTGTCAGAGTGGCCGTCCACTGCGGTTGTAGGCGGGAGGGACTTTCGGAGACCCACCACCCTCTTGCTGCGAGTGCCCATGGATTAGCCTGTTCTACCTACTTCGGCATCGCCCAGCCGTCCTGTCGCAGCGTATAGTTTGTGTTGTGTTCGCGTCGCTAGTGACTCCCCCGGCCGCCGGATTACTTGTGCCTTGATCTCGCCTCCCACGCCAGACTGTGCCGCCCGCGTGGTGTGCTGGTGCGCCGCGCCACGACTCCTACCTCAAGACGTCCACCCACCCCGTCTGGCTCTAAGCAGTCTTATCCCGACACCTAGTCACAAGAAAATAAAACTCGCAAGATCGTTACGAAGGTGTAACGCGTATGTTTGAGCGTTTGCTGTGAGAAGGCGTATTACAAAAAGCTGCGTTGAATTCATGGTTGCACCTGTGGCAATCTTGCCATCCCTGCGTTTCCGTAGGCAACGTCGTCAAGATATGTTTGTTTAGGCACTTTTTTATTTCTGCCTAGTAGAACTAAAAATTATTTTTTTCTTCTGTTTTGATAACTCGTCGCTGAAGCTTGCTCCGAGGCTCGTGCGAGTCTCTAAGCAACAAAGGGGTTTCAACATGTTGAAAATCAGTGACCTGATACCGCATATGTGCCGCATACGCCCACCTCGTCTTTTCTTTTGGCACCCAGGTTGCTCTTTACATGCGTTTGCTTTTGCGCGTGCATATATTCCTTTGTAGCCCAATGAAAGTTTGGTTAAGGCGCATCAACGTTGAGCCTGTATTTTGTTTTTTTTCTTCACTTTTCAGGTTTCTCAGAGCTAGAGAAAAAAGTGGCCATCATTATATATGCTGATGCCGTAGTGCTGTGTACATCGTTTATTAAATGGTGCATGCATACTCTCTGTTGTGTGCATATGAACAGGTAAGTACAAGACGGCCGAGCCAGCACGCATTCGCACGAGTGGACAGGAGTATTACACCACCTGTAATGTATGTGCCTAATATTTGGCACATATGTGCGCTTAATTATTCGCGTCTAAGCGCACATATGTGCCAAATTTCAGGCACATATGTGCGCTTGGACGCCTGCAGGCTGCATGAAAAGGAAGGAATAATTTTATTGAATCAGAGCTGAGAAATCGAGCATTAACCTTTTGGAGGTTTCCCTTGGGAGCATAACTTCTTGGACGTTGCTAGTTGTGGCCACGTTTTTTGAACGTGTTCGGGAGAAATGAGCACCTCTTGGGTGGAAAAAAGATGTCTCGATGGGTTATTTTTGGGATATTTAGAGGAGGTTTTGTTTTTGTTGGGTACTGTGACGTCCCCGTTCAGTATCGGACGAGATCGGAGGTACAAAATGTTCTTCGCCGGTGAGTAATCGCACAGTCGGGATGGCTGGACACAGGAATAGATGACACTCCGTGCGACCGACATGGGCCACACTGCCGGCCACGAAGTTCCTTGCTGACTCGCGACGTACATGTTTCTAGATCATACAGGCGCTACGAAAACATCGTGACTTCGCCACACGTGTCACTTCACCAAACACTGTACAATGGTCCAGAGAGTACCGCAGTGCGATCCCAAGAGTGGCGACGTCGACTGTTTTCCCGGCCACACGTGTGGGACAGGCCGGAAAGTGCAATGAGTTTTCAGGAGCGGTAGCGCGGCCTACCGCACAAGGCTGGCCATGCAGAGAAGCCAGTGTCATCTGGAAATGGAAGGAAGAGCGGCGAAAGCACACACAAGCGGACGCACAGCGCACCGCGGTACTACCTTGATTATGATAAGAATTAATAGCAGCCGGCACACGGCGCACCGAGGCGAAGTCGAAACAGGACCATGGAGACGCATCGAATCCAGGACGAAACGTCCTAGGAAATCCAGGACCAGACGGCGCAGTGCATCCGGAGCCAGGCTGCGCATGGGCGCAGGCGTTGCTAAGCATGACAGAGGAGCCGTTAACACATCACCTGTTTCCGGCGCCATCATGCAGGACAACGTAGGTCGTACTGAGGCGCATGGAAAGTCTAAGCGTTGCGCCCATGTGAGCAGGAAGGCGCACAGGCACTCGGAAGCTACGAAATCGCATGCCCCTGCTCACCCAAAAACACACAAGCATCGCCGCAGTAGGATTCAAGTCATGGCAAGGCAAAAAGACAGAGTGAAGAAGAGGATTAACTCACCCTCTAGCGCTACTTTAAAACAAGTATGATCGACGCAAGAACGGAACAATGTCCGGTACCTTGCGAAGGGAAAGCAGAAGTCGGACTGCCTTGGTCCATGGCTGCCACAAAAGAAGACGGTTCTCGTACTTCACATCATCCCATAGCACAAGCCTAAGAAGCCGGAGAACCTTACCTACTCTATGACGGTTCGAAAACCTTGCAGCACGCCATCCTCGAGAAGGAGAGCGGCTTTCAAAATTTTCCACCTGACTCTTGAAACCTTGCTTCTCAACATTCCGAAGGCTGCGACACTGTTACTTCTGCTGTACCCTTGTCGCACGGCCCCGATGCTTGCGCGGACGTGCAAACGGGGTTGAAGCCGATGGACACGACCCAACTGTTCCTCACACCGCTGGAGACGATGTGAAGGCTGGAGGATCTGGTTCGGAGTTCATCAACTCATTCGATCCTGGAGCAGCTGAGTGTACTGGCCGCTCATAACGCCAGGCCCGTCTTGCTCAAGCCCAGGTCCCATTCTTCCGACGAGAGGAAGACGTGAATTCCATGGTTCAGCAGTGGCTGAAAGGTTCGTTTCCTGGCAGAAGCGATGCTAGCAGCATGCATGAACGAAACCGAGAACAAAACATAGTGCTTTCTTTTAGACCAATTCCAGAGGCAAGTGGCGACGGCAGGTTGGCGGACACTTTCCTACTGCACAAGCATAGGAATCCTGGGAGAGACAGTATCCATGCCTTCGACCCAGTCTGAAGATGATGTGACAGTCGTGTCCAAATGCTTCCTCGCTCGGGGAATTTTCCCGGCAAAGCAGTGCCACATGTGTGTCTGGCTTTACAGAAATGGTAGAGGCACAAACTGACTGTGCGGCGCAAAATACACAGCCATCGCCTGTTGTCGGCCCGCCTTTATACCCGCCATGAACAATAAAGAAGGCGGTACTCCCCTGGACTGCTCGACTTTGGCCATGTACACAGTGCTATATATAGTTGGTTGTTGTGGAGACGAGAAGCACAAATTTACGACCAGTGGCTCCGAGGTTCAGCAAAGAAAAGCGGAAACCCAGCCACCTAACTAACGCGCGGGGTGCGGTTCGCCGGAGGCTTTCGGATACCCGTGCCCTAAATGATCCGCGAAGCGCCGTCTATGGAGACACGTGGTGCCTCCCATGTCAGTACGAGAACGAGACCCGGCACACTGATGCTCTCTCCACGCAAAGTCGGAGTTGACCCGCGTTTCAAACGCATCGATGGCCGGTGATGAACGCGCGGACCGTGTCGCTTAAGGCGCCCGGCCTCCGCTCGGACCGACAAACAAAAGACAAACCGAAGTTCCCCCGCGGAGGCGCGCGGCCTCTCGGCCACGCGGCTCGGTAGTGCAACTGTACAAAACGAGACTGCGAACCACAAACCAAAGACAAACAAAAGCTTCCCCCGAAGACGCGTGGCGTCTTGGCGACGCGGCCTCGAAGGTGCAAATGCAAAAAAAGAACATACAAGCAAACGAGACACGAACAAGCTGAAGTGCATGACGACCTTACACACAGGGTGGCCTATTTTAGTCGGCGCTGACTTTGCGATCCTCACCCGGACTGGGGTACCCCACTTCAGGCCTCCATTGTAGGCGTGTGCGGGACGTATTCACGGATGCACTGTTTGTTTTACTCATCCATCCAGACTGAGCAACGCGGACTGTGCACCATTCCCGCAGTCCTACATTTGCTCCGGGCCTTGCGTGGTGGTCAGGTCCCGGCACTCCATCGTAGCACCTGGAGCAGCCAGACTGCTGGGGTATTGACCACCACCCTATCATCATCGGTCTCCATCGATCAAGGGCCCGCCGATTACGCCGTAGGTGTTCTGTGGTCAATTGAGACACCTCTCTTACCACCGTCGAAGATCTCTCTCTCTGCAGTCATTTACACTACTTGTGGACTGCATACAAACTGCGCTGAATAAGGCTACTACTGTCACCTGCACTGACGTCGATCGCCCGGCGCCGGATGTGGGTCTGCTGAACCTGTGGGCTGCTCGCCGACAAGCGTAGATGGCAGCTTCCCGAGGCCGCACTTCTGCGCAAGCACGGACAAGGCTGAATTACCTTACTGCCTAGACTCGCAGATATGAACATGATCTCTCGCGACGGGAGTGGCATGCGTGGTGTGAGAAGTTCTCGGCAAAGTTATCGAACCCTTTTCTCTGTCAAGCGTTCCGTGCAATTGAACATGGTTCCCGCTGTCCTGATGCAGCGGCCACAGTATGCTTCGCAGCTAACTTAGCTCCGGATGATTTCGCCAGAGAGGCAGCGCGGAAGTTTTTCCCCAAGAATAATGCGTTGCCTCCAAGGGTCATAGGAGCCCCCTTAGCTGCCATTTAAGCATATGTCGATAAGCTGCCATCTAAAGCCGACGCCGACGGAATTGCAAGCCCATTTTCTATGCCCGTGTTGCTTGCAGCAATAGATGAGGCCCGTCGGAGGACTGCGCCCGGTCAGGTCTCCATTCCGTAGGAGGTTTACAAGAACTTGAGTTCCGCTGTAATCCCTCAATTCCTCGCCACCATTAACAGAAAACTGGAAATCGGCTTTTGTGATCACCATCTCAAAACCGGGGAAGCCGCCGACCGACCTTGGAAATTTCCGGCCTATACCTCTTAGGCCAACATTGTGCAAGCTTACCGAAAATATCCTTGCCACACGACTGTCCCCGTTTCTTGAGCACCATGCTTTCTACCACCCCGCGCAAATTGGCTTTCGTACGTTTATAGATACAGAAGATGGACTGGCTGTCTTGGCGTCAGCAGTTCTCGCATCAACTCTCAGCCACAATATACTTACTGCACTGGTCATGGACGTTGAAAAGGCGTACGATAATATCGGTCATGCTGCCATCCTGGAAACGCTTGACATGCTGCAGTTCCTCCTTAGAGTGCGCAATTTTTTAAATTCCTTCTTTGAAGGCTGACACTTTGCCATACGTCTCAGTGGTGAGGCCGTCGGATCATTTCTGCCTCTTCGCGACGTACCCCAGGGATCGGTATTATCGCCAACATTATTGAATATTGCTTTATCCCTCTTGCCTGGCGCTTCCATGATGTCTCATAGATTAACTTTTATTATACGGTGATAACATAACGGTGTGGAGCACTCACAACGACCTGATGACTAAAGCAGCAGCCCTACAATCAGCCATAGATATTATGTCTACTTATGCTTCATTTTTTCTTAAGATTTTAGTGAGCAAAACCACGTTCGTGTCAGTCGCCAACCGCTGGGGGCGCCGTACACTCGCTGCAACACCAATTCGTCTCCATCTATCTGGAACTACAATCCAAGAAAGTTTGACCGTAAAAATCTTGGCCTTGAATGAATATATAAATCAGAATCCCTTAGGTCGCAACCCTTCTAATATCCCAAGCGTCACATTACATGACTGCCAAGTACCATCAGCTTCCAATCTAAAGCATGACAGCTAAGTATTAGTATCGATAGATAGATAAAGAGGAGGAGAGAAAGGCAGGGATGTATTAGTATCGAAGAATAGTCTTTATTTACCTGGCTAATTCCACTGTTCGTGCACTGCCCCATTGCTCTCAGAGCCTCGTCATTTAAGCTGTTATCCCTCACACGAGCTACTAATTGTGCCCATCAATTACCCCCTTCGCACAAAATTGATGACATACCAACTATGAATTATTCACTAGCTCCTGTCGCATATGTTTGTCATTATCCTTTTTTTGCGTTTCCTAATAAGCTCAGTGGCTAGGGCGCTCGGCTACTGATCCGGGGTTCCTGGGTTCGAATCCGACCGCGACGGCTGCGTTTTTGTGTAGGCATAATAGGCCCTCTGTGAAACACTCATCTGTAATGGGACAAAAAGCTCAACTTGCTTGCAATAATGCGCGTCACGCAAGAAAGTCATTGTCTCAGTCACCAATCATGCCCAAATTGTACAGAAACCATTATGTGCACTAATGATAGGAAAACATGTCCTGCACTTGTGAACCAAATTATTGTAAAGGTAAAGCTCTTGAATATTGCCATTATCTTCCAGGTACATACGGCCTATTGTTTATTTAGTCGAAAGGATCTAATCACCCGCTTACTTCATTTAATACTGCCGGGCGCTCGCAGGCGCACTGGTTTTTTTTAAAGTATTTTCTTCAAAATCTGCCCAATTTCAGTGAGATCTCAACGCACACCATATATTATTGCGCTATCGTCCGAAGTTATTTTAACCCAATTGATTTTATCATATTTGCCTGACGAATAAGCTTATTTTCTGCCTGCCTTTACTACCATCTGCTATGAGATGTCTGTGCACGTTAAAGGTTCTCAGGTGGTCGAAATTATTCCGGAGCTCTCCACTACGGCACCTCTTCCTTCTTTTCTTATTTCACTCCCTCCTTTATCCCTTCTCTTACGCCGCGGTTCAGGTGTCCAACGATATATGAGACAGATACTGCGCCATTTCCTTTCCCCCAAAACCAATTAATATTACCAGTGTATCGGCTAAGTAGATGCGGCTCGGCGTCTGTGACGTCGAGTGTATTCCGCACACTGGATACGCAGCGCGCCCGCCCTGCCAGGTGGCAGCGACTTGGCGCCTGCAACGTTGAGTGCGTTCCGCAAACTGGATAGGTGCCCGCCACGGTGGCTCAGTAGCGCTCGTCTACGGATTGGCGGTTGAACAGCGCAAAAAAGGCAGGACACAGGCAGGATAAGCGCTGACTAGAAACTAAGTTTATTGAAGAACGAAAAGAGGTAAAATATAGTGAACGTAAACAATAATATATAAAAACAGAAAAAAAGGACAAAAGAGGGTAAACAACCTATGCTATATGCAAGTCCAGATACTGATTTTCCTTGTCACATAATGTCCCAGAAGGATTGCTGATGCATTTTTCTAATAGATTATGAATGTGATATGCTTCCATATTTTCTTGGACCACCTTGTTCTTATGGTGGAACAGCACTGCCGTCTTCTTGTACAGCGGTTCGCATTTGCATTTTTTGCAACGAAACTTTGTCCCAGGAGTCGGGCCATCTTTCTCTGTTTTCTCTTATGTTCTTTTTCGTGTTTGCACTTGCAACTAGCGCGATGAGCGGCAACATGGCAAAGAGGGTCATTTGTTCTTGCGCATTCGCGCTCCATTAACCTCTTCCCAATGGGCACTGAAACTGCCTCGGACGTCCTCTGAACGTTTAGGACATCCGTGGGACGTCCAAGGGGGTTTCAATGCCCATTGGGTTATTGAGGCATCTGTCTGTTTGCCTAACGTAGGCGGCACCGCACTTGAAGGGTGTCTTGTATAGAACGTTTTCTTTGCAGTCAACGGAGGGTGACACATGTGGAACCTGGCAACCGACCTTCTTTGTTTATTGTGCCTGCGAGACTTGTTTGCACATGGCATTCAGTTTTCCAGGGGCAGAAAATACGACACTGACGTCGTACCTGCCTGCAACCTTCTTGAGGCCGTGCGACATGCCATGCTTGTAAGGGACTACAGCCAGTCTTCTTTTCTCCTTCCTTTCATAGGAGTTACCGCTCTTAACACTTTTCAGCAGCTTTTCTGAAGCCCTAGAGATGACGCGATCTGGGTAACCATTAGCGCGTAACCTGCACACTTGTGCAGTAATGCCGTCAGCAATCCTTTCGTGACATGACTTTTTCAGAGCAGATTTCCGACACGATAGTGCTATGCCTTCTTTGATTAGCTTGGAGTGACCCGATGAAAAGTTCAGCAACGGTTTTGCAGACCTCGGTCGATAACTCTAGCAAACATGTTCACGTTCGATAAACAAAGCCACATCAAAAACTGAAGCTGGTTATCATTGGGGATCTCAGTAGTGAACTTGAGGCCACATCCATATTCGCTGAAAGCTTTCAAAACATCAACCAGCCTTTTTGGGAAGCTGCCTGCACGGGTGATAACCAGGTAGCCATCTACGTACCCGAAAATACGAGTGACGAAGTCTTTTTACGCGCTATTTATGCCAGTGTCAACACCGCTAAGGAAGATATCAGCCAAAATGGGTGCAACTCTAGATCCTATGCAAACACCGGCTGCTTGTACATATGATGTTCCTTGTCATTCTACCACGGTCGCAGACAAATAAAACGACAGAATTTCCAAAAAGCTTTCAATGGACAGTCTGCATTGGTCAATAAACACCCATTCATCGTTATCCTCGGTAATGAACCTCTTCACAGCGTTCATCAGTTCACGGTGTGGCAAAGAATAATATAGGTCCACCACTTCTAACCTGCGTAACCTGCACAAGTGTGCAGAGGCGACTTCTTCGTCAGCCTGGCTGCCAGTGATGCGTTCACTGCGGCGGCAATTCACAAGTTACCAGAATCGAAGAAAGCAGCCACGAACCGGGTGCCAAAGGTGATTCACGGTGGTCCGGGTTACCGCAAGCGAAGCAGGCAGGGACAGACCGGCAGCCCCAAGGTGATTCACGGTGGCGCGATTGGCGAGCTGCAGAGGCCGCAGCTGCCAGCAAAAGAGCTGCGACTGTAAGCTCCACGCAGAGGTCTGATGCGACGCAGAGCGGCTTGAGAGATGCTACCGGAATCAGTGTGTGTCATCAACGACGGAATGCAGAGCAGCGCGGCTTCGGCGAACCTGCCAGAACCAGAACGGACCTCTTATCATAATCATCGGCGGAATGCGGCGGCGGGTTTTCATTCTAGCGGAGTGGAATGAATGAATGAAAAACTTTATTGGTTCCTTTGGGAAGTAGTAGCGGTAGAGGACGAAGTCTTCGTCTTGAAGCTTGGGTCCTCCTTGGCCGTGGGTGGGCCCCTAGTCGAGGGCTCCACTGAGTCGGGCCACCTCGCTTGCGTGTGCTATGAGGGCCCTTTGGACCCCTAGCTCGCAGCTGGTGAGCCGGCTCTCCCATTGCTCCGCACTTGGTGTTTTGTGTTTGTGGAATGCTTGATTTAGTCCGCACTCCCATGTGACATGATATAGTGTTGGTTTTTCTCCGCACCACGGACAGTTAGCGCTATACTGTGTGGGGAACATCTTGTTTAATATGTATAAGTTTGGGAAGGAGCCTGTTTGCAGTCTTCGCCATCCTGTGGCTTCCTCTTTAGATAATTCTTTATGTGGTGGGGGTATTGGAATCTTGGCCCCTAATATAGGTTTAATAATTCCGAATAGCTGTCCCCGCAATTAATCTGGGGCCCCTCCGGGGTTAATGACGTTCCTGCTCGGCTTGTCATTCCTCGAGCTAGGTTTTTCTGCCCCTTCGTTGCCCCTGATCCCTGCGTGACTCGGTATCCAGATTATGTTGTGTATTGGTCGTCCCTCAGGGAGCAGAGCTCTACTGAGGATCTTGAGTGCCGTGCTGCTAATTCTGCCTCTAGTATAGTTCCGGCACACCTCTTGTGAATCCGTTAAGATGTTAAGGGATCTCCCTGTCCTATATCTTTCATTCGCTGCCAGGGCGACAGCAATCTCCTCTGCCTCCGTTCTGTTCGATACTTCGGCTGTGAGGCTTGTGATGTGTTCTCTGTGGTAATTTACAACTACTGCTACCGCGCTATTTTTGTGTGTTTGGGGGTATAGGGAGGCATCAGTGTAGACTGTGTTCTCCCGATGCCCCATGTTCCTCTAATAAAATTCTGCCCTAACCTGTCTCCTGTTAGCATGGAGGTTTGGATGCATGTTTCGGGGGGTAGGTTGTATGCATAGCTTCTTTCTTAGCGGGTCTGGTATTGCAGCCCTGCTATTTTGTGGCTTTTCTATTTCCCGACCTAGCTTTGTCAGGAGCGCCCTTCCAGTCGTTGTGTTGCTAAGTCTTCGTATTTGTGCCTTGAGCTGGCATTCTCTTAATTCTTCGAAGGTGTTGCTGATTCCAAGTTGCATGAGCTTGTCGTTGGATGTATTTCTTGGGTGATGAAGAGCTGTTTTGTATGCCTTCCGGAGTATTGTCTCCGCTTGCTCTTTCTCTGCTTTGATAGTCACATGGTACGGTAATGAATATGTTACCCGGCTGACCACTAAGCTGTTGACTAGCCTGAGTATGGCCTCCTCCTTCATGGCATACCTCTTGTGCGCTACTCTGCTGATCATCCGGCCTACTTGTCCTGCCGCTTTGCTTAGCAGGCTGAGCGTATGACTGCACTTCCGGCTTCCTTGCAGCCACATGCCGAGGATTCTGATAATCTTTTGTTCCGGGATGTTCTGGCCCTCTAGTTTTATTTCGAGTGGAGCATCCGTAGGGTGCCTACCCACTCTGAGGAGCTCAGATTTTTCCGTGGAGCATTTAAGTCCTCTTTGTTTGTGTATTCTTCAATGCAGGTGGCAGCCTCTTGTAGCGCCTACTGCTTCTCCCCCAGTGAGCCTTGGGTGGTCCAGATGGTGATATCGTCTGCGTACATTGCATGACATATCCCCTGGACTTGGCTGAGTTTCTTGGCGAGGTTGACCATCGCTATGTTAAAGAGTATTGGCGAGATTACAAAGCCTTGCGGAGTGCCCTTGCATGGCGTTTGAAAGGTGTCACTCCGCAGGTCTCCTAGGCCTACCGCCGCTGTTCTGTCCGTGAGGAAGCTTCTAACGTAGTCATGGGCCTTCTTCCCGCAGTTGGTGGTGTTCAGTCCTTCCATAATGGCGGCATGGGATACGTTGTCAAAGGCCCCTTTAATATCGATGGCCATGACAACGTTCTCCCCGTTCTTTGGCATTGTTTCGAGTACCTCTTCTTTTAGTTGTAGCAAGATGTCTTGGGTTGATAAATTTGCCTTGAATCCGAACATGGTGTTGGGGTACCATTCCCCGTCTTCTAGATGCGTTTGTATTCGTCGGGTAACTATTCTCCCGTACAGCTTGCCTAGGCATGATGTTAGCGAGATCCGTCTGAGGTTTTAAATTTGAAGTTTCTTGTCGGGCTTGGGGATCATGACGACTACGGCGTGTTTCCACTCCGCTGGGACCGTCCCTTCTTCCAATTGTTTGTTTAGGTATAGGGTGAGTTGGCTGATTGCTTCGTCGCTTAAATTTCGGATTAACGAGCTATGAATCTTGTCCGCCCCTGCTGCCGTATGTTTCGTTGTTGCCCTTGTGGCCTCGACGACCTCTTCTCTTGTGATGGGTCTGTCCGTGGTTGGGTTTTCTTCGCCCTGGTAGTCGCCTTGGTAGCCGTCTACCTGGTCCTTCCCGTAGCATTTCTCTCGTACTGCCTGGAGCAGCTGTTCTTCTGTACCTTCTTACTGATGAATTAGCCTTTGGATGGATTTGCTGCTTTCCGCCTTGCTTTTGCTCGGATCCATGAGTGTTATGAAGATCTGCGACGTTCTAGCCGGGCTGAGGGTGCCATTCAGCGAGGTACTAAACTGATGCCACCCTTGTCTTTCCAGCTGCGTTGCATAATCCTCTGCTTGCCTGGTGATTTCGGCAATCTTCTTCTTTAGTTTTCTGTTTAGCTTTTGGCCCTTCCACCGCTTGGTCAGGCCTCGTCTTGCCTCCCAGAGCCTGAGGAGTCGCTTGTCCACTTCTGGTGCTTGTTCTGTTCGATCCACTTCTTTAGTGTAGAGATCCCTGATTTGTCTAAGCTGTTGGCTCCAATCTTCTGCCGAAGTTATGTCGTTCTTAAGTTGTTTGCAGTGGGTGCGGAAGGCATCCCAGTCAGTCAGGTTTCCCTTGCCGATCTTCCTATTGATGCTTTCTGCCTCTGTGCTGACCCTAATGATGTAGTGGTCGCTGCCGAGATTTTCTTGCAGGTTCTCCCATTCGACTTGCTTAGCGCCCCTGACAAATGTTAGGTCGGGACATGTGTCCACGCTTACGCTATTACCCTGTCTAGTAGGCTGAGTTTCATCTGTGAGTAACTCGCAGCCAATGTTTTCCGCTGCTGTGCAGATTCCGCGCCCCTTTTTAGCTTCGATCCTGCTGCCCCATTGTGGGCTTTTCGCATTAAAATCCCCTGCTATTATTAGGGTATTCTGCCCTGCAAGCTTCTTTGCTTCTGCAAAAAGCTTAATGAAGTCTCCTTTATTTTTAGGTGGGCTGTACAAAATTACTATAAAAGTGCTTTTAGCTTTTTTTTTCTCTTGGGAATCACTTCAGTTATTATGTGTTCTAGCTGTGTGTCTTCAAACTCCTTATGAGCTATGGTTGTGATTTTGTTGCTAATGAGAGTTGCTGTTCTTCCGTTCTCCTGACATGAGTATCCTTTTAGGGTTGGGGTGCAATTTGTCTCTTGTAGAAGTATTAGATCTTTTGGGTTTCCTCTAGTGTTAATGAATTGCTGTAAGAGCCCTTGCTTACGCCTGTAGCTCCGGCAATTCCACTCCCATATCTCTAGTTGTTGTTGTCCTGCCATGTTATCGTATTGATACTGTTGTTTGTTCCCTGGGATTCTGATCCAAACCTGCACTCATTGTAGAGGCGGTCCCTAGCGTCATTTACTGTCTTCTGTGTGTTTTGACTCTTTACATTGTTGCGGAAGCTCTGATCCTGCAGGGCTATCTTTTGATTTAGTTGCTGTATCTGCTGCTGCATCTGCTGCATTTGCTGCTGCATGAATCTCTTTAGATCGTCTATTGTTGAGTTTCCTCTCTCATTAGTTTGTAAACTTTCTACACTCTGTTGTGAGGGTGAGGGTGCCCTGACAGGCGAGCAGCCTGCCTTTCGCATCTCTTGCATTTCCGCTATTAATTCGCTTATTTGTTTCTTAAGCTGTCTGTTTTCCTCTCGGGTCTGCTCTTGTTCTTTCCTGATGTTATTAATTTCGGCAGTAAGCCTTTTTTCATTTTCTGTTTGTGTGTTTGTGTTGTTGTTGTGCGGAGCAAAAAGCATCTTGGGAGGGCCGGCTCCCCGGCTCACCTTGACTCCGCCGCTCTTCTTCTGTTGCTGATTCGGCTTCACCCAGGACTGCTGCTGGCCCTGGCTGCTGCTGCGCCCCCGGCTGCGACTCCTGGATTCTCTCCGGTAGTCACCTTGCCGCTCCTGGTCCTCGTTCCGGAACCAGCGTGGTCTCCGTGCCCCGCCTCTGCTTCGGCTGCGGCCGCGTCGCTGCTGGCTCTGGCGTCCCCATCGCAGTTCGTTGATTGGCTTCAGTCGTTGTGCACAGTCCTTCGTGCCCGCCGCGTGGGAGCCCCCGCATAGCGGAGTGGAACTATATTTCGAGAGCGGGTGTGGAACGAGGACTGCGCCTAGTGCGCCTGGCAAAGGGAGAGCACTTTCCTTTTTTTCTATGACCGTGGACACAACTGAGTGCCAGGAATGCGTGATCGTGTGGAACCGTGATCAGGGATGTGCAGAGACACACATGGCAAGAGAGAAACTGACGTGTCGAAGAAAGTGTCGACATTGCGGTTGTCGGGATCGAGCACACGAAAAAAGAGAATGCGGCAAGGCTCTTCACGGCGCATTGACCTTTCTATTTTTCTTTGCCTTTCGATCGTTTTGCCTTTCTCTCTTTTTTCGTTTAGCAGCACACCTTCATTTCTTGAGTGAACAGTAACGATTTTGTGTGTGCTTTTTGTAACTTCAGTGTGCTGTCAATAAAGGTAAAAAATTAACATGCAGTGTGTCTCGTCCTACACCAGGTGCGAGTATTGAATGTTTTACAAGAAGGCGTGGTACATTTCTGGAAAGAGTAATATGCGCTACAAGCAGTACTCCATTGCTCTGTGTCTGCCAGGTCATGTAAATTTTTGTTGCCGTCCTGTTTTCTTTGGCTTCAGCGACGCGTTGCCCACTTCCTCGCATTGGCATGTAGCCGTGTAAAAGCTCGTTGGTATGACGTGAACTGTGCCGCCATTTTGAATTTGAACGAGAGAAATGCAAAGCCCATTCTAAAGACCGCGCATACAAGTTGGTAGATGCGCTGGAGTCTTGACAAGCCTCCGTGATTAGTCCCCCCACACGTTTTTTTTAGCTGCACAACGCTCTCCACTTGGTTCGCTACTTTCGATATGTAGCGACGCCGTAACCAGCACCAGAAACGTGCCGAAGAAGCAGAGGTTGCACTAGGAGGCGCCATGTCTTAAGAGGTAGAGGAAGACAAAGTCGCTACTCAGAACGCTGGAATGCGCCATTAAACTTCGCTGACGCCGTCGCTGCGTTGCGTCACTCTTCGGTATCTTAATGCAAGAAATCTTGCTCCGGATCGCCAATTCGGACACGCTATAAGGCATCGAGAAACAGAACTGCTTTGATCGCGCCGCCGCTGGTTCGAAGCGGCTGACATGAAGGGACGAACGGTCGTCGTCAACGATGAGTCAAAATGCCCTTTAGGTCGGTCCCCGTGACCACCTTCGCATTCCACACAGTCCCCCTTGGCTCCTGGCGTGCGCCGCATGCCGTACTGATGCCAGCAAGTGATACTTCGGACCCGACCGCGGCGGCTGCGGTTTTGATGGAGGCGAAAGCGCCCGTGTGATGTGCGACGTCATGGCGCGATAATGATCCACAGGTGGTCGAAATTATTCCAGAGCCCTCCACTATGGCACCTCTTTCTTCCTTTCTTCTTTCAGTCCCTCCTTTATGTCTTCCTTTACGGCGCGGTTCAGGTGCCATTTCCTTTACTCCAAAACAATTTTTTATTTTTTTAATAGGCCGCAGGCGTTCATTGAGTTGACTCCCGGGAATTTGAGGAAAGCTGCATAACTGGCTCCAAGGGTGAGCGGACACCTCAATCGCACTTTCAGGTACGTGACGGTGGTGTCCACCTGCGAAAAACTGGTTTCGCGCATTATTTCGTTATTAGAAATCCTAAGCCACCAGCAATTTTTTGCTACGTCTCGGGTTCAAACTTCCCTTCACGCAGCATAGAATGTCTGAAATATAGGTGCTGCTAGCTCTAGCCCTGATCGCGACAAACACGAAAGGATTGAAGAGACTTCCGTTCATCTCGGCCGAAGTTCAATCCGACCGTCTGAATCATTATTTAATTTGCTGGAACAGCAGGACCTACCGATTGCGCGACCTTGCCGAGTGGTTAAAAACGCTCCTTGCCATGCAGCACCGCACTAGTTATGTGGTTCGCTCAACAGCGGAGACTATTTTTATGCGACGCCACAGGAACACCTGAGGCAGTCTTCTCAACTGCCCGACTGTATTTTACAGTGACGCTGCCCCTGGGCATGTAATATGTGCGTATACTGGTGTGTTCCCTGCGGAGGGTCGTTTATGTGCCGTCACTCATTTTAGTGCGAATGCACTTCTGGCCCCTCTCCCCGGGTTTGAGCGGTGTCTGTGTGTGTGAAGCCTGTAAGTAGCTAGTGTAACTCGCTCACTGAGTCAGTGGACGCCTCAATGAGCCTGTGAATAGGTGGTAGCGTCTACCTACAGATGGAGACGAATATGCGGTTTTCGTCTTCTAAAACCCAGCGGAAGGTTTAGACCGCTGATTTTAAATCAATGGAAGGTGCATAACTGGCTTCCTGTGTCAGTGGGCACCTCAATCGCGCTTTTAAGTGCGTGACGGCGGTGTCCACCTGCAAAAAACAGCGCGTTCGTATACAATAATATTTCGTGCTCAGCTATTACTGCACATGTGCTCGACAGCGGGGCAGCGAGGACTGCCGATAGTCGGAGAGGCCTGCATGAACCGCTGCACCACTTTGAAATTGGGCATCAGCTGGGGAACCGCTAGAAGACAGGCACGCTGGTGACAGCCGCTTCCAGCGGCGCTATGAAGAGGCAGCCCGCCGTAGCCTGCCTACAGCATGGAGCCGACAGCCCACGCGCGAGAAATGCATGCGCGGAGAGAAAGACAGGGTAGCCGCTTGCTTCGGGTGTTCGAAAGACTGTTGTTTGATCTCTCAAAATGACGAGTGCAAGAGCAAAATCTTCTCTCCCCGCAGCCTGTGGCGCGAGAGAGGGAGAAAAGGGAGTCGATTCTTATTACTTGTTGAAAAGCAATGGTCCCGAAACGTTATACCCAGTTATAGCTTTCGTAGACCAAATTGCTATGATTTGGGAGTGGTTATTGCTATGATTCGCGAGTGGCTACGTATACCTGTGCTGCGTCCCTGTAATGTGTGCAAATGTAATTGACATGCACATACACGTGCACAGCTAAACCTAACCACTCAAAGCCATCGAACGCAGCGCTGGAGCAGTAGGAGGTGAGGCTGGCCAGTGGCACCCTGGAAGACCAGGAGACGCCGGTCGCCATCGCCAAAGCATCGGCGAAAGCTACTGCAGTTTTGAACTGAGGACAATACCCACAATCCACTCCGGTCTCGTTTTACGCAATAGATGTTTATTCTCTCTCTCTGTCCGCCTACAAACAAGATATCCCATCCTCCTGCTCATGAGTAGGTGGTACCCAGGACATTACGAAAACACATGCATAAGGTCCAAAAACACAGCAGACATGGTTCAAAATTAAGGTCTGGAAGGAAAGAACAGAGGCCTCCTGGAAGGAAGGAAAACGTTTATTCAGCTCTAGAGAGTAGGTGAGGAATTTGGCGGAGTCGGATGGTGTCTTCCATCTTCTTAGCAATGGTCGTCTGCCCTAGTCCAGGGCTCCGCTGGATGCCGCTGCCATCTGTGCTCCCGGGTCAGCCCAAGTTGGACGTCCTGACGGTCGCTGGAGAGCTTTCCTTCCCATTGCTCCGCACTCTGCTTTGGTATTTTTGGTGCCACTTCTATTTTCTGGCAGGCCCACGTTATGTGATAGAGCGTGGGTGTTTCATGGCACCATGAGCATTTGTCTGTGTATTGTGTGGGTTGTATTTTGTGGAGTGTATTTAGATTTGGGTATGAGACCGTCTGTAGCAGCCTCCAGGCGACGGCGTCTTCCCTGGAGAGAGATTTATGCGGTGGGGGTACAGTTCCCTGCAGCCCTTGTAGTGGTTTAAGATTGCCGAGTAAACTCTAGGGACAGGTTCGGCTTCCTCGAGGTCGCTTGTGGGGGGAGCTGGGTAAAAATTAAGTGTACCCTCGAGCTACCCTGTCGATCGCTTGGTTGCCTTCCACTCTCGCGTGCCCCGGCGTCCATACTATCGTATGTTTTATTGGTTCTTCTTCTTCTGTGCTTTGTTTGGGTCGGTCCCCAGAACTGAGTATGCGGAGCGCTCTGTGACCTATTCTGCCTAACATGAAGTTTCGGCATGCCGTTTGAGAGTCGGTTACTATTGTTAAGAATCGCTTAGTCCGGTAGTTCTCCGCTGCCGCTAGAGCGACGGCCACTTCTTCAGCCTCGACTACCGTGCAGTCCCGTAGCGACGCGCTGATGATTTCCTGCATGTCCGAGTTTGTCACAGCCGCTACCGCGTTGGGGTTGTTTTGTCCCGTCCTTCTGGAGTATGTGGCTGCGTCCACATACACCGTTGTTGCCTAGGGGCTAGTGATTTTGGGATGTACTCGGTTCTCGCCTTTCTGCGTTCTTCGTGTAGGTTGGGGTCCATGTTCTTGGGAATGGGGGTCACTCTAATTGTGCCCTGTATGCCGTCCGGGATAGTCGCGGTTCGCTGTATTTCGTGTATTTGTTCGTTGCATCCCAACTTGTGCAGAAGCTCACTGCCAGACGGAGTCTGCTGTAGTCTCTTCAACTGGGCGGCGTGTTGTGCCTCTCTCAGTTCTTCAAAGTTTTTATGAAGTCCTAGTGCTAAAAGCTTCTCTGTGGATGTGCATTGTGGTAGATGGAGTGCTGTTTTGTATGCTTTGCGTATAATCGCATCAATCTGTTGGATTTCGCTTTTGATTGGGTTGTAGTATGGGAGACTGTAGGTGACTCGGCTGATCACCAGGCTCCTGACCGGCTTTAGCGCGTCTTCTTCTCGCATGCAGGCCTCCCAGGCCTCCTGGGAGACTGACGCTCAGCTCGTACTCTACAGGGACTGACGTTTTTATGTGGCGAATTTTAAAAAATCCCTGCCCGCAAAATACTGGCCTGGCCTAATCGAGAGCAAACGCCATTCACAAGGTAGAATATCATTGCCTAAATTGTTTGAGATCTAAATAAGTATCGGCACTTGCCTGTATTTGGTGCAATTAGCGAGAAACTGTTTTCAGCTACGAGTACAGTTTCTGCAGAGGCGAACCAAGCAGCCAGTCTGAGAAACTGCGACATCTAAAAGATGAAAATTCAACTCCGAAGCGGCGACTTATCAGTTTCTAGTGTGTGCAGTGTTGTTGTTGTCACGTTTTCAGTGCGGTATTTAGCAGCAGAAGCAGTGATGTTCCTTGTGAGATTAACTCCGGCAGGCAGACGAGCCCCATCTTCGAAGAGACCGCGCTTCTCGCATCCACCGAGCCGACGTTGTTTGCCTCGCCTTCTGGCAGATGGCGCAGCCTGTGAGACCGGCTGCTTGGCTCGCGTCAGCAAAAACTGTACTCGTAGCCGAAAACATAATAATAATAATAATAATAATAATAATAATAATAATAATAATAATAATAATAATAATAATAATAATAATAATTGATTTTTGGGGAAAGGAAATGGCGCAGTATCTGTCTCATATATCGTTGGACACCTGAACCGCACCGTAAGGGAAGGGATGAAGTAGGGAGTGAAAGAAGAAAAGAAGAAGAGGTGCCATAGTGGAGGGCTCCGGAATAATTTCGACCACCTGGGGATCTTTAACGTGCACTGACATCGCACAGCACACGGGCGCCTTAGCGTTTTACCTCCTTAAAAACGTAGCCGCCGCGTCGTTTGCCTCGCCGTCCGGCAGATGGCGAGCTTGTGAAACCGGCTGCTTGTCTGCAAAAACTGTACTCGTAGCCGAAAACATAATAATAATAATAATAAATAATAATAATAATAATAATAATAATAATAATAATAATAATAATCAATCAATCAATCAATCTTTATTTTCGGTGCCCAGGAACAACCCAAAGGTCTTGGTGCTGGTACACCATTCACACGCACAAAATGTAAATTTATTTCACTACAAAGGAAGACACTCAGGGGAGGTAATGCAGCAGTCAAGGCGATAGAAAAAAAAAAAGACATATAAACTAGGCGTGACAGCAAGCATGAAGCAAAAAAGCGAAAACAAGGAAACAGCGAGAACAGCGGTAAATAATAATAATAATAATAATAATAATAATAATAATAATAATAATAATAATAATAATAATAATTGGTTTTTAGCCGAAAACAGAGTCTCGCAAATTCCACCAATCCGCCGCAGTGGTTCAATGGTTAGGGCGCTCGGCTACTGATCCGGAGTTCCCGGGTTCGAACTCGACCGCGGCGGCTGCGTATTTATGGAGGAAAAACGCTAAGGGCCCGTGTGCTGTGCGATGTCAGTGCACGTTAAAGATGGTCGAAATTATTCCGGAGCCCTCCACTACAGCACCTCTTTCTTCTTTCACCCCTTCCTTTATCCTTTCCCTTACGGCACGGTTCATGTGTTCAACGATATATGAGACAGATACTGCGCTTTTTCCTTTCCCCCAAAAGCCATTTATTATTTATTAATATTACTAATTCCACCAAATACAAGCAAGTACCGATGTTTATTTAATCTCAAGCAACCTGGGCCATAATATTCTACCTTGTGAGCGGTGTTTGCTCTCGTTTAGTCCATTATTTTGCGCACAGGAATTTTTAAAAATCCGGCACATAAAAACATATGTCCCTGTACTCAACCTGCTCTCATTCAACTCGTTGTAGACGCCGCCCGGAACCGAGAGCGTCGTCTAAGCTGACTGGTCATCCCATCCTCCTCTGTTGGATAACAAATTTTTTCAATCAATCAATCGGCCGCATGATACGACAAATTGCCATATTTAATGAATGTTCATTCCTTCCTTCCTATCGATGTTTCGCAACTGGTAATCGTCTACAATGTAGTGTCGCGGAACGAAGATGAGGCTGACTGGTCGCGCGGAACGATGAACGCCCCTTATTTCACAAGGACACCGATACTTATAACTATTAGTCACATCACACTTAATAACCCATTACAAAAACATATCTGCAAAAATCCTGAGCCTCTTTGGGGCATTTAACCTCATGAACCAATCAACATCCGCCACGACAAGACTCAAGAAAAGCACTGAACTGAAACCGGAACCAAAACCCATAATACAACCATGAGGAAGACGATTTCCACTCGCAGCGCGTGGCGGGTGCAATGCAGCCGGCACGCGTTGCTTGGATTCCTGTCATAAGCTGAAAAACAGGTGACGTGGAAGAAATAGAACGCAGCAAGACCCGGCCGAGTTCCACGGCGGCCACCATGGACAGCGAGGGCTGGCGTGCGCGATCGCTTCCCGTCGTCCGATGCGACCACCCCAGCAGCACCCATGGACAAAGAGGGTGGCTTGCGCGACCGCTTCCCGTTGTCCGATGCGACCACAGCATTAGCACACGGCCGAGTGGAAAGTCTGAGCGTTGTGCCCATGTAAGCAGGAAGGCGCACAGCCACTCGGAAGCTACGAAATCACATGCCCCTGCTAACTCAAAAACACAAGCATCGCAACTGTTTTCCTGAATATGTCGCTACATCAACCGGCCCAACGTTCTACCCGATTAAGCTCCACTGTAGGCATCAAGTCGTGGCAAGGCACAAAGACAAAGTTGAGAAGAGGAATAACGCACCCTCTAGCACTATTTCGAAACAAGTATCAGGGACGCAAGAACCGAATAATGCCTTGTCCTTCACTAAGGGGAAACTTGAAGTCGGCCTAGCTTTGCCCATGGCTGCCACAAAGGAAGACTGTTCTGGTGCTTCACGTCACCACATAGCACAAGCCCAAGAAGACAGAGAACCTTACCTGCTGTACGACAGTTCGAAATCCTTGGAGCACGCCATCCTTTCCAAGGAAAGCGGCTTTCAAGATTTCGCACCTGACTCTGGAAACATTGCTTCTGAACACTCCGAACGCTGCCACACTGCTACTTCTGTTTTACCCTTGTTGAATGGCCCTGATGCTTGGGCGGACGTCCAACAGGGTTGTGAAGAAGATGGACATCTGTTCCTCGCTGTTCCTCCCCTCGCTGGAGACGATGTGAAGACTGGAGGAACTGCAGCAGAGTTCATCAACTTATTCGATTGAGTAGCAGCTTAGCGTACGGGTCGCTTGGAACGCCAGGCCCATCTTGCTCAACCACAGGTCCCATTCTTCAGACAAGCGGAAGTAGATGTGTATGCCATGGTTCAGCAGTGGCTGCAGGTTTCAATACCTGGCAGAGGCGATACAAGGAACATGCACGAACAGAAGTGAGGACAAAATGTAGTGCTTGCTTTCGACCGAATTGCAGGTACCATAGGTGACGGCAGCTCGGCGGCTGCTGCTTCTGCTGCAGAAGATTAGGAATTCCGGGAGAGACAGACAGTATCCATGCCTCAGACCCCGTCTGAAGGTAATGTCACAGTTTTGTCCGAGTGCTTCTTCGCTCGACAAGATTCTTCTCGGCAAGGTAGTAGTACGGGACAGTAGAACCGGACATGTGTGTCCGGTTCTGCAGAGCTGGTAGAGGTACAAACGGACTATGCGGCACAAAACACGCAGCCCTTGCCTGTTGCTGACTCGTCCGTACCCGCCATGAACAATACTGCAGGTGGTATACGCCTGGACTGCTTTACTTTGGCCATGCACAAAGCGCTATATGAGGACACCAAGAAGCGGGTCAGTGATTACTACACGCTGGGATGACTAAACAACCACCTTGTGTTGGTATCCGGCATGGAGAGGCTAAGAGAAGCTCGTGCCGCTGTGTGGCGAAACAGCGCCCAGTTGAAGAGCTCGGTCTACTTGGTCCGAAAGTTAACAAGGCTGTGCTGGGTGACACCAGAGGTATGTGGTGCTGGTGTCAAAATCAAGAAACTGTGAAAACTTCTGAGCAACTGGCCGTTTTAGAGAAGGACGTTGAGCATAACTCCTCCGATACATTTCCATCTCAATAACCCCATCAACACCCCCATCCGTATTTTTTATTTTTTTCTCGTGCCCTTTTCTACTTCTGTCTCAAGATTCTGGAGTTTTTTTAGTATTATTTGAATACTTACTGCTTCATTTCTGTGAAATGTAACAAGAGCCGTTCCATGACATATTAAATATTCTACAGTGCAGTTAGTTTATATCGAGTGTTTTCTTTCACGCCACCCTTAGTTATATCTGGTGTGCCAGCGAACACTTTAAAGATTCCTGAAAATAGATTGGTCAGAATATAAAAAAATGCTGGGTGATTTAGCATGGTTAGGCCAAATGCGAATTAGGTGTGCTCGCTCTTCGGTGTTCACTTCGGTTTTGGTTCGAAACTTCGTTTAAGAGAACAATTCGATAGCGGTGTGTTCTGGAACCATTGTGAACTAAAGGATGTTGATGAAGGCAACGAGATCCAGACCAGCGTTGACTGTAGAAAACATCCTTACAAGACAAACTGATCTTAAAATTACAATACTGTGATATTCTTGCAAAACAAATTGGCAAGTTATCGTGTCTGGTGTTCCCAGACCGGGATTTCAGTCATGAATTTTGTGACATGGTGTAGTGTGTTCTCATCTGGTGTGACTGGTCCAGCTGACGCCAGCTCTGGCGTGCTTTTGCTTACTGTTTCCTGATGTGGTCAGTGTACCATTCCGGTGATGATCTCAATGCAAGGAAGCATCCAGAAAGAAATTTGTTGCCTAATATGTCTTCATAGTGATGCTAAATGTTTGGACATACTATCGTGACCAAAATTAAAAGAGTGCTGCAAGTGCAAGTGCAACGTGCCAAATTCCATACGGGCGTCGGTCTCGACAACAAAATTGCTTCGTCAGGCAGCAACCGCATGCAGTTTGGCGCTGTTCGGCACACACTCACAGGGGTCTCTTAATCATGAGCACGATAGTACATAGGAGCATCCACGTAATTACGTGATTCGTGTTCTTGCCAAGGACGAAGAGGAAGCACACAGTGAAACAAGAAAGAAGCGCTCATATTTGTTCAAGAGCATCCTTAGCTTTATTTGTAGACGAAAGCAGCAGGTGAGCCTCGCTGATGAGAGGCTTAGCTCGGAGAGTGAAATAAGGTGTATGTAAATGCGGGCTCTGTTATGTGATGCATTTGCGTAGTATTTGAAAACGAATCTGAACGAGGTATACGTTTGAACATTTTGATTTTCGTAACAAAGCAGTGAAATGGTGAAAGCACAGTGCTTTTGATTCATCGGGTCTGCTGTGAGCAAGCTGACACACAGTTCCTGTGAACAAAGGCTATATTATGAAACTCCGCCTGATGTGCGACTTCTGCATTACTTGTGTGCTGCACATAAATATTTAAGCGTGACAAGGAAAGGCTTCCAGTGGTTATTGTAGGTTTTTCAAGCCTCAAAGGTGATTGTCTGCCTTTTGTGAGTTGCATATGAACACTCTTCATACAGTACAATTTCTAAAGACAAAATTAACTATTGGCACATATGCTTATGTGCTCTGCTATAGAGTCGTCATATTTTCATAGTGCAACGTGACAAAAGCACAAGTGTAAAGCATGAAGGGAGGAAACAGACACACTGCTACTACAGTTGATCATCAGTATAATGAAGTTGGTAAAATCTATCCTTTAATTTTTTATATTAATATGTCTTTACATAGAAATTCATCTTCCAGCTTGTAAAGAACCCTTAAAATGTATTAGAGCCCACTCGCAGGAAATACTTTAATTTGCATTTAAATTGGTCCACTATTTGTCTGCATCTTTCGCTGTCAACAATGATGTTACGCGTCTTTTGCATGCCCACAGATATTACAAAGCGTTTCACATGTCTTGCCGAGCTCATGAGGCACCTCGTCATGTCTGTTGAGTCGAGGTCCCCGTGTGTTATGCACCTGCAATGAGTTGCTGTCATCATCGTTCTCCTCAGCGTTGCCGACATGAGAGCATATTCCGTTGTCACCTTGTGGGCAGGGTATCAAAGGAGGGAAGACCACCAGCGACTAACGAGGCTGGCTGCTCTCCACTCTTTATTCATGTCAGTGAGAGTGAGAAGTTTCTTGCAGTAGAAGCGCGAGTGCACACCATTTGAGTAGGAGCGAGGTGTCGGGATCGAAGCATACAACTGGCATCAGAGCGGAGCTGTGTACTGATGACCCTGACTCTTCGAGCCTTCTTACCGAGCTTCATTAGCCAATAAAGATGATAAACGCTGCGCGCTGCCTCTGAGCACAGGTAGCACTCTGCATTTGACACTGATTTTGGGCAAGGTTATGGATAGCGATAGTTGCAACTGGCCTGGCTGGCTGTGCTCACTCTTGTGCCCTCTAGTTTGTATTGGCTCGACATCACATTCGCCAGCCTCACCCATGCTACCTGAGATGGCACTGCAATCGGTGTGCTTGCCACTATGTCATCATTATTCCAATTCCGTCTGCCTATGTGCTCTTCATCTGTCAGCTGGGTGGCGTCCTATTTCTTGCAAGTGCCACTCTGCACTTCGGTGTGGTCTCCGAGCAGCCACTCGAGCTCAATGTAGAATTTTTTCCTAGATTAATTTTGAGCAAGCAGTAAAATTTCGTTGCATTAAAAATTCGCCAAATTTAGTTTGTATTGAAGCTAGAAACAAATGATCTTCAATGGACACAAAGTTTTAAGATCTAAAATACTGTGTTACATTCAGGATTTTGTTACACTTAAGGCCGTTACTTCGAGGTTTAACTGTAGTACGTTATTAATATGTTACTAGTGTGTCATAATATATTAGCAATGTTGAGTCTGTCTCCTGCCCTCTTATGCTTTTGCACTGGTGATATGATGACATCATACCTAGGGTCACTAGGGCTCCGTGTTTCCTTGAAAATTTGCAGGATTAACCTTTTTTCGTAAAATTGTGTTTTAGCAGCCTTTAATGGGAATGAGAGAAGGATAGGAACATGATTAAATCAGTCTGAATTCTCATGAAATTTACAATCTACTTACAAGCAAAGTTGTCCTGATGTCTTGACACGCTTGCTCCCTCCATCCGTGCGAGCAAGTGAGCATATCGAGGATGGTGGCTGTGGTGATAACACGTTCTCACCAGCCTGCAAGAGTCTCTGTACTGCATGGTACCCTTTGTAACAAAATATTAAAAGTGGTGGCAAAAATCATCTTTATTTCAAATAACACCAAGCATCAGTTCTGGGATGTTCTTCTATCTGGTCCTCCTGGAAAGAAAGTGAGCAGCAGGCAGGTGCCAAACCTTTGTAGAGCTGGCTCCCACTCGTCGGCTCAGTCACCACAGCAGGCGCAGAACGGGCGCATCAGGGCCTCATCAGAGAGATAATTCAGTTTGCATGGGGCATTGTGATAAACAAAACATTCTTCATGTGAAGAAAATACCAAGCACTGCCTGACATTGCAGCAGCCACCCTTCATTTTATTGAAAGCTTATTTTAAAAAATAAACTTGCATATTTATTTTATATATATGTTATGCTTCCCTCAGAATTTTATGAATTCTATATTCTGACTCCTCGGAATTCAAAATTTTCCGCTGCAAATGGTTGCGAGCCCTAACCATACCAGCTATCCTAGGTGTCTCTCATGTTATTTAACACAGAGGGTTTCTTTACTGCTAGCAGCTTTGCTATTGAAACCTAAATGCACAATACTCTATAGTTGTTAGAAAATATCACGCAATGTGTGAATAGGAACGGTAGTGGTAGCTCGGCAAAAGAGAAAATTTACTTGACTGCAGGTGAACTGCAGTGGCATGTCTACCTTGTTTTGATCACCGCCTATTGTGAACCATTGTAGGCTTGTGTTGACAGTGTCCATGCCAAACCTTGGGTGTGCTCTACTGAGGGCAATAATATGCCCTAAGATTGCCCCATCTTGGGTTAGTCGCAGGAACTGGAACACTGCCTGCAACGCAAAACATTCTTCCTTAATGTGCCTCTGCCTGACAAGGAACGATGCTGCGGACTCGAGCTTATGGTCCATAGTCACATTTGTCATGTATGCCTGTTCACGGCCCTCAGCTACCTGGGTTTTGGACTGTGGGGAGAGCCTGCGTAAGTTTCTTAACTAAGCTCTCTCCAGCTCTGTGAGTGTGTGCTTCCCGGTGCCTCCTGCAGTCATGTATTGAATATACAGCAGTGTTCTACCTCATTTGAGAAAAGGTCTTGCTAAAGGCGAAACGAGCTGTTTAGGCTAGTGAATAACATGTATGTCTCCAATTTTTGATCAGGCAGATGTTCATGACTGAAGACATGGGCAGAAAGTAAGTATGATATGTTCAAGGACAGCATTTTCGGCTGCGTGATCGTATGCACCAGATTGGCGGAACGTTGGGCCTTTTTGTGTGCCATGTGGTGATGTAGCTTTCCAGAACCAACCAGTGACATTCAGCAGTAACTGCAGCGTTCAACTCGTGATGCCTGTCAGCAAACATATTTTCTTAGATATGTAGTCCTTCCATTTTTGCCACTTGTGGTTGTCAGTGCCTGTGCCGCACATTTATTGTACTGGTCTGGATGATTGCATTTCGCTTCAATTATGCAATCGCACTGTGCTCTCTTGCATTCTATATTGATCCATTACATTACTGGTGTGTGATGCACAAAGGCAAAAATCTCTGGGCATCTGATAAGTGCCCCAGTTCTTATTACTGGTAAACATGACACTGTTATTGCGTTTTTCTTTCTAGTTTATTGTAGTAAGTGCAACAGAAATTAGGTTACTCACAGTTAATATATCGTGTAAAAGCCCTGTGAGAGCATCTGATTGGGAAGCCTTTACCTTGTATTTGAGAGCAGTTTCTTAAAGTAGAACTGTAGAGGTTTTAGAAATCGACGAGATTTAAGGGCTCGAATGTATGAAACCTGCAGGTAATGCGTGGGAGCTCTTTCTGTGCTAGCTTTTGATATGCTGACTTAATCGCTGTTCAAAGCCGCATTGACGTTCAGGCTTCTCTGCAGTGCTGTGCACCTGGGAGAGGTGGCAACGAAGACATCATGTTCAGTGGCGCTACGTTTCCAGCCAGGAAAAGGTTGCTCAGACGAAGTAAACCATAGTTACCGAAAGTTATGCCTGTAACGCGTAGTTTGGTGGCATAGGATGACGCACAGCAGCATGAGGTTGAAAAAAAGCAGAAATCACAAATTTCGGTAACAGTGATGTCATCACCTAGCTTCTCTACACTTCTTCAACGCTGTGAGGAAGCGTTCGAGATTTAATCGACGATTACATCACCATTTTAAATTGTAGCGCAAAACCACTCTGCATACTTTACCTAGAACTTTCCTACTTTCGAATCCCTGGATCTTGTCGAATTGTCAAAATATACTTCACCTTCCCTTTAAAGTAAGCAGTCGGCTTCAGACTTGAGACTAAGAAGGTACAGTCGGGTTTCACCAGCTTGTTTCAGAGGATCCCACTACTGTCTGTCACTAGTGTTTGCCCTATTATTTGTGTGTGCAAAGAACTAGTTACTTACTTTTCTGTTACAGCAGCCCATTCTCTGTTGTCTCCGCACTCGTAGAAAAATAACCTTTGGTTTATTTTATCATTTGTCCGCAGGTGGCAACGGCTACATCAATGACTACCCAACTGGCCGGCTGCTCCGAGATGCTAAACTCTATGAGATCGGTGCTAGAACTAGTGAAATTCGTCGACTCATTATTGGGCGTACCGTCAACCAGGAGTACAAGTGAGGTCTGTTTCCCCCCCCCCCGCCCTGTTCCCCATGTCTCAGATATAGTCTAGTGTGTAACGTTGAGGCAACTTGAAACACTGCTATAGTCTTCAACAGTCATTGCTGATGCAAATGTACAGATAGTGGAAGCCTGTGTATATATCTGTGACCTTTGTTTTTCTTTTTTTTGTCAAATGTTCAATTGCTTCTGTAACTCAGGTTTTTAAAGCAATTTAAGCTTGTGATGGGCCACTTTTTTACAATTCATTGCTTACCTGCCAATGTGACTTGTTTGGCATGCAGTTTTAGAGAATTATTTGTGAGCACTAGTGTGAGCATGCTGGAAACACATTTTCTCATTGCAGACAGAGTACGTGACTAATGAACATGTGCAGGCATGTGTTTGGCCAATACTTCCAGTGTTCATTTGACATTGTGCTTTGCATATTGAGTTTCCAAGGCCATGATTGTATTAAAAAAACAAACACTGCTTTTGGTTTAAACACACTTGCTGTGACTCCTGTCTCAGTTTATCTTCTTTGTTCGGGTATGAGCGGTTGAGATTATATCGTGTGGGCCAGTGAAGTGTTGCATAGCATCAGTGTTGCCCCGTAGTAATGCCCTGCATTTTTATTTTTATTTTGAAAGTTGTTCATTCAAAATTGGACAGAATTTACATTAAAGATCACTGCATTTCTCATGATGCAGCATTACCTCCACCAACTTGTTCGGATTTATGTCAATGTGAAATCAAAGTATTATGCAGCCTTTTTTGTACCAGGCTATCCCTGGCACACGCAGTATTGTTCAAACTGCATGAATCACCCTGGTCTCATCATGGGAACCTTACTCTGGAGTGCATCCATCGATAGCTTAAATAAAAACGGATGCTATTTTCATGGATTCATGGTGTCTAACAAAAGTACAATTGCTCATGAGTACACAACAAGTGTCAGCATATTGCTACTGCAAATATTTCGGGACAAGCATGAACAGAAAACATTGGGCATTATGTTATGATCCATGTTTATATTTGTTCGTGTAGTTGGGCATCCCAGTTATGCTTGCACATTAAGTTTTCAAAGAAGTTTGGTGTCTAGTAAAACTATAATTGATCATACTTCTAGCATTCTATTATGTGGTTCTTTAATGTACGCATTGCATTTAAGTTTTAAGACCTGACGTGCATTTTTTCCTGGGTGCATTGCACTACAGTGTTCAATTTTTTGTATGTGTGAGTTCACCTCCGCACCTACATTTGTATTTAAGGTATACACAACTATGTAATGGTTTTCCACAATACATTCACTGGAGGTTTTGTCCACAATGTGCTGGTAATTGTAATCTGCGAGCTTTGCAACTGTGATATTGCGATTTCCTTGCTGTGAAGGGGAATAGATGCCGTCAGGGACAAAAGTTTTCGAACCCCATGAGCACCTGCCAAATTTTTTTGCTGCATGACCTGGTGGCCTGGCATTTTGCTGTCAAGACTGCACTTGGCACCCATTTCCTCAACATCCAACGTTTTGTGTTGTGCACTGGCATTCTCCGAGTATGACACAGAAAGCCACACAGTGTTAAACTATAGTGGCTTTCTAGTAGCTAAATAAAAAAATATTTTTAGCTGAAAGCAAAAGCCATTGTGAAATTATTTTAGAAGACTGTTTTGACGTATACGAGCCTCCTGATCATTGTGATGGTACTTCTGTGCTTCATCTCTTATTAGAAACCTATAGAGGGGGAGAATGTTAAGCAGATGCTGTCGGACGATTATTCCTGTAAGTATGAGATGGATGCACCAGCTAGTAATGCAAGAGTTCAAATTTGTTGATGCTTGTGTGGCCCGCAAACTTTTGTTGATAAGAGTAAAGTCTTCTAGCTGCAGTGTATGCAAATTGTAGCCTTTTTGGTGGATGGCATGCAGTGACAGTGAGGCTGGAATTTAGCAACGACTTTGTCAAAGCATGCATATGTAGTAGACGGAGGGTTGTGTAAGGGGCATAACTTTCCATTCATAATCCACTTCATAAACATCTATAAGGATTTGTTAGCACTTTAGTTTATGTAAAGCTGCTAGATGCATAAGATGTGTGTTGCGGCTGGACAAATTCGCTCCACCCGTCATGCCTACTGGTTCTATAGGCTAAGTTGTGGTACTGTTCTGTATGCTATAATGGAAACTATGATTAACATCGGTGTCATTTTCTGCCTGCGAACCCTAGTTGGTGTCATTCTTGTGAATATTAACAATAGTACATGATATAGCTATTTTCTTGAAGTAATGTTCTGCTCTAGATGTTCTCTAATCTTTCTTTACTTACAAAGAATATTATTGCTCCTTTAGTGTAGTTTTTTGTTTATTCTTACTGTTTAGGGTGATCGCTGCTACGAATCAAGTATTTCATTGTATTATCTGTGTCAAAAAGTCAAGGACACCATTTAACTGCTTACCATTTTATTACGTTAGTACTTCCTGAGTTTGTGTCAAAATACCCCAGCAATGGTATGCTGTTGGGCTGAAATGTCCTTTAGCGCACCTTCATTTTAAACTCTGTGGTTCAACTATCTGTTGATTGACTTTTCCACTCTCCTATTGTAAAGCTGTTGGCCATTTGGGTTTGGATTCTTGCTTTTAGCACACAGCTTTCTTCTTGTCAGTGTTCTTGTTCAGTGCAGAAGAGATACTCATTGGGCAGCCCGTGCCTGAACGCTCTTGCACCACTTGTGACTGTTTATTTGTTTAGAAGGTTGTATTAAGTTGCTGCTGCAAGTAGGAATTGTGAAATGTTTGAGTCTGGCTGTATTTTATGTCGATGCATTTATTTGTTGTGAAAAAATGTTTTGGTAACTTTTCAATGTGTTGCCAGCATTTATGTCAATATGTTGTCAGAAGTTGAAGAAAGCCTGTCTTTTCTATTGAAAAACGAAGTGTAAGAAGCTAGCAAGTTTGTCTATTATATATAAAGACTGTGTTTCTACCTCTGAGGTGAAGCAGGGAGAACTATGGAGTTAACAAATAAACCTGCATTCAACTGAACATTCCGTTGCTCTGTGTATTTAAGCTACCACTGGACAGTTCCATAGATAATAATTTTTTTTATTTTTTTATTTCAGTAGAAGCAGCATGTCAAGCCTCAGCAGCATTGATATCACACTTGCTTTTTCTCTCAACAATGCATTATGTATACATGCCCTAATATGTAGTGAGGGATTAGTGTGTATGACATTTTTTACTGCTGAATTTGTGTGTCTGGTATTTTTTACTGCTGAATAGACTGTGTCAATGAAACGTAGATTACAGCAACTACATTCTGAGAAAGTCTTCATGTGGATTTGATTTGGCAACAGTGAAGTTGAATGGCATTGTTTGCAGGAAAAAATAAGAAGCAGAACAAAAGACATAAATACATTATAAAAAATTACATCTCCACTGATGTGCCTTACTGCTACGACACATTGCAATGCAGTGCATAAGGCTCACCAGAAGGAATAGCACTCCACGAAAAAAAATATTGAAATAAGTGAAAAAGGCACCTCCTTGTAACCTACCCAGCTATCAGACACCAAGAGGAAGAGAGAAGCATTGAACTCTTCATATG
This sequence comes from Amblyomma americanum, assembly GCF_052857255.1. Taxonomy (NCBI): domain Eukaryota; kingdom Metazoa; phylum Arthropoda; class Arachnida; order Ixodida; family Ixodidae; genus Amblyomma; species Amblyomma americanum. Next base: position 242,333,018 of record NC_135497.1, read on the forward strand.
GCACTCCATCCAAAGCAGGAAAGCGCTAATACATCCACAGTCACCAACAAGCACAACTGTTTGGGAACAAGGTCCAAGCGATGGTTGCAATACAGCAAATAGGCTGTCATTCACCTGTCAAGCTTCAAGCCTCCATTCTTTACTGAAACTATCTTTGGGCTCTGCTGTTATGACTGTACGTGTTGCGGGTCACAGGCAGTGGGCCACAGGACATGCTGTGCGTCCGAAAGCACAGGAGTCCAATTTTTTGGCAGCACAGAGCATCACAATGCCTGGGTGTGGCGTTTCACAGTTTTTTTCTCCCCAGACACGGTTCATGGATATATGTATTGAGAAAAGCTTTATCCTTGTGTGTTGAACTGGTGATGCAAATGGCAAGTCAGAAGTTCTGGCCATTGCCACACCTTTTTGTCTCGCAGTTTTTCAAATTCTCATGTCCAAAAACAGTTATCAGTTCTGCAAAACGTTGAGGCAGTTGTCATGGCACTCCTTTTGTCATGTTAGGTTTTATGCGGATTAAGGGTTTCCAGAATAATCTCGTTTATTCATTCTTATTCATTTGTGCACATAAAAAAATTGTTTGCCTTCCATGGCACACAATCTCGCAAAGCTGCAAGTTAAGAACATTTTGATGTCAGGACCACAGGTGACAAGCATTCCTTTTGGTGATTTGAATACGGGTCCGAAATAAATTACACGTGCTACCTCTATTGGTTGAATAGACTTGCATATCATTCATGTCGATAGCCTTCCTCTTTCAGGAAGTGACGTTAGCACCAATGTGTGGCTGCAAAGGGACGGCACATCACAAACTTGTATTCTTGACGCCCTGCTATTTTTTGGACGGTTACAGAGATATAGGAGCGTCATTAGCAACGAGTAAATTCTATAGGCAAACTCGCGTTTGTAAACAGGCGCCTCATTCAGGCGTTGCGTTTTTGGAATAAACGCATTTAAGTGGCCGCATTCGGCACCTTGCATTTCTTGCAGCCTCACAAACACGAGTTTGCCTACAGTGCTTTCTTCTGCATTCGTGAGCAGAGCCTCTAGAGCAGCTTTGGCGTCATGACAGTGGACATGATAGTCTTGAAGCTGCTAGACTGCTGGATGCGCCCTTTCAAGGCTCCAAACACGTTGATGGCATTGCCGTAGTCTGGCTGCACGGCATACAGCTGGTTTTGGACGGTCCGGTGTTCCTGGAGGTCGCTCTTGCGAATGTCGCGCTACTCCTCGCTGTGGATCATCGGGTAGGTGGGCGACAAGGTGATTTCGGCAGCGCTGGCCAGTTTGGTGGCGGGCCGGGCCATTCCCACGCTGCTACCCGCGCTGCCCACGCTGCGTGGTGAGTGCTGCTGCTGCTGAGGGCTGGCCCTCCCCGATCTAGTGGCGTTTGCGGCCCAGTATGGACAGATCAATAAAAACACTTCACGATTGGTTAGTTGCTCGGGACATCGAGCGGCACGGTAGGCAGGCACGCAGAACCCATGTCGTGCTGACGACCGCACGTGCTTCGTGAGCTCCGCTCCGATATCGGCAGAGGGTGCCGACAGGCGCAGACAAACGGACGGTCGCGAAGTCCTCGGCGCATTGGCCGTGGTGCTTTCACTAAACAAGTCGGAAGCGTGGGCGACGATCTTGTACATCTTTATTTCAGCGGAGCTTTGCGAGCACTGAGCACAGTTCGGTTTCGCGTGTGCTCGGTGCCCACACGAAGCACGGGCGGTTGTAAGCATGAAACGGGTCAGTACCACACAGCAAGCACCCTTTCTACTCATTCCTACCACGTAGCCTTTAGTGACGGGGCTGATTATTTGAGGGGCACCAAGAGTACGGAGATGCGAATGATTTTCCTGTGGAGAGTGTGCATATGATTGCAGTCTCGTTTATATATATATATATATATATATATATATATATATAGTGATCCACGCCAAAGCTTTGGCTATTAATGGCAGCAGCATAAATAGTCAGTTGATTAATATGATGAAGTTTAGGAACGGATTATTTGCAGACTGTTGTCTTCTCCGCAAAGGATTTTTTTTTTCCGGCCAAGAGATTTCAGTCACTGATGGCACTCTGGCTTTCATTCTTCGAGGCGGAAAGGAGGAGTCGCCCCCTTGATCTGCGTAAACTGCGGACGGTCACCAGCTGCTGTTCTTCCACCCCCGTTTCTCTGTAGCTGGCCCTCAGTGATCGAAAGGAAAAATTCGCACTTATCTCCACGAATACTGGAAGAGGCTATTGAAAGAATGCAAGAATACGTGCCTCTTCACCCTCTTTGCAGTGCTAAGTACGTCCGAGCTCGACTTCCCAAAAGTGCACTGTTTTTGCGCTTCGCGCGACATTTACCGCACCTTTCTTCTCCTTATGACCACCACCTCATCACAAGGTGAAGCGAGGCCCAGCTAAGTTTTACTGGTGCGTTTTGTTACCTCTTAGAAACAAAAGGTTGTGTTTGAAAAAAATCCTGCGAAGAAGTCGACAAAAAAGATCCCGTAAATTGCCAATTGTCATATATTAACGGAAATTGCTGCTTGAGACCGGCTTTCGAAGCTACCTTTGTTATGAACTTGTTCTGTACACTCTGCAAAGGGGTTCGTATGGCACTGCTTTTTTTCCTTCTTAAATAACTGCTTCTCTCTTCACAGTTTCGAACTGATATAGTATATATTTGCGAATGCTCTCGGTGGCCATCAACTTTAGCTGCATACCCAGGGCTCAATGTGTTTCTGAAGAGAACAGGGGACATCTCGTGCGCGTAGTCGCTCTCACTTTTGTCTCAATATATGCACATATAAACACCAGACGCTTTAAATCGCGCCTCACGGTAACTTGCTGCGAAGCGCACTGCAAGTAAGACTTGCAAGAGCCCCCCCAAGTATTCTCTTGAGGGGGCTCAGCCCCTCCACCACCTGAATTACTGCCTTGTTTACATTTTTTTTGCAGAAACCTAACTTACGACCTCCGCGTTCCCATGACGTCCCAGTGCGAACTAGGCGTTAAAGACATCCCCAAGTCTCTGCAACAAGCATAAATTACAGGGCTAGCCCCCATGTTGGATTTCATAGAACGGCAATTTTAACAATAAAAACACTGGCGCAGGTACCAATTCGCAGTAGCAGCATAAGCAGGGAGGTATCTTAATTCGCTTTTCAGTTGTTAAACAGTGGCGAAGTCCATTACCGTATGCGAAGGGAAGTTTTCCGAGAGTTCCAATCACCGTCGTGTTTGTGAGTCGGTTATGTCTTCAGTCAGCGTGGCGCACGAAAAGGGGGAGACCGGTGGCTGGTAGGCTGTTCACTGTTCGGGCTAGGGGTACGGAGGGGTGAAGGGAGGAAGTTGCCGCGATGGTGCGGGGTCAGTCTAACTTGTTCAGCAGAAAATTCTAAGAAAGTTTAGTATGAGCAGAGTCCCTTTATGAGGTAGCCCACTCCTGCCGTCACAGAAGCAAAGCCCGTTTCCTTGAATTTCCTTCCTAACCTCTACTGCGGTGCTACATGACGTTGACAGCGGTTCCCCCTCTCTCGGTGCCATCTTGAAGTCAAATGGCGATATTCCAGAAGTTACTCAGAAGGGGGAACCCGAATGCACAAAGAATGCGAGAGTGTCGTCTGGGAACGGGAACTTTTGATTGGAAAACAAGCCTTGCGAAAAGCAGACTTACAGATTTTTCCAAATGGTCCATTATTGTCCACTAGTTTGTCGCATCGAGGTGACGTCGTGGAAAAGCACGTTCAGCGAACTCCTCTCCTATTCAAAAAGTCAGTCGTCAAAATTGGCGGACGAGGGGGCTTTGCGTATGCGCAGGACGTTATTGGAAAAGTGGTCCATTACAGTGGCTATATAAAAAGAAGCGCTTGGGAAGGGCCTTGGGAGTCGACCTTTATGGATCTTGGCGGACGCTTGCAATAAAAATAATTGGTTTTTGGGAAACGAAAATGGCGCAGTATCTGTATCGTATATCGTTGGACGGTTCACGGCGCGCCGTAAGGGAATGGATAAAGGAGGGAGTGAAAGAAGGAGGTGCCGCAGTGGAGTGCTCCGGAATAATTTCGACCACCTGGGGATCTTTAACGTGCACTGACATCGCACAGCACACGAGCGCCTTAGCGTTTTGCCTCCATAAAAACACAGCCGCCGCGGTGGGGTTCGAACCTGGGAATTCCGGACCAGTAGCCGAGCGCCCTAACCACCGAGCCACCGCGGCGGGTTGAAGCTTGGACCGCGATCAAGGAAGGCCGGCGCCGTTTGGCAACCTCCGTGGACAGTTCCAGCCTTTTTGGGGGCTTATTCGGGTATGCACCGCTCTATCTGCGCTTACATTATTATTATAGTTGAGTGTGCCTGCTTAGTCTTGCTCCGTTTGAAATAGAAAATTCGTTAGATATGCAGGTTGAATGCAAGTACTGACAGCACTGCATGTCATCATTAACCACAGTGGTGGACTAGTATGGCACAGAGAACCCATGGTGCTTGTTTTCTTTATTGCCTTGGCTCCGTCTTATTTTCAGCCAAATATATTCTTTGTCAAAACACAAATCATATTTCAGCAACATTGTTTTGCAGTGCGTGCAAATAACATAAGGTGTGCTTATCCGCAACTGGAAATATTCAGCTCAGATATCCCGTTTAAAAACCCTTGAGAGTACACATGACATGGTTGGTGCTTGAGCCGTGTGGTGGTGGGGAAATTGAAGCAATCTGAGCAATGTGAAGAAGATCCTCGTCCTCACCATTTGTTTTGGTCCTAGGAGATGTTCAAGTTTCAATTCATGGCTCAGACGTAAACCATATAGTCAGATGACTATTAACCACAGCTGAACGTTACGACGAAACAGCGCTGACGGACGGGACGGAAGAGGAGACAGACCCCAGCGCATGTGTCTGTCTCCTCTTCCGTCCCGTCCGTCAGCGATGTTTCGTCGTAACGTTCAACATGAAGCAACCAGCCCGACTCAGCCATTTCCTTGGACCACAGCTATACACAGGCCCTAAGACTGCTTATGCATACGAAACCTTATTTGTAATACAATGAATTTCCAGCATGAAACAAAAGCAGAGTTCGCGTTTAAAATGTGATTAGTCGAATTCTAGGAGAAAAATCCTATCTGCTCAACCTGGTTTCCGTTTGGTTACAGCTGGAATCAAGTGAGAATTGTTCCATAAACCTAAAAAGAGAATAAATTGTATGTTTCTGATGCCTGCCTGCTGACTGTATACGGAGCAGAGGTCTTTGTCAGGCTTCTTGCCTTTCGCCTCTGCTCCGGTTTCTGTGAATCAGAATGAAACAAATAAGCTGAAACTGAAATAGTTGGGAACTTTCGCACACATCCATGTATATAGTTTTTTTAAATCTGAAAGGCAGGTATCGTGACTCAAAGCAGCGCATGGGCTATAAGAGACGCCATAGCGAAGGACTCCGTTTTAAACTTGGTCAAATGGGTACACTGTGCGCATACAGCGCACAGCCCATGAGCGTTTTTGCAGTTGCTCTCCATCGAGATGCAGCCACCATGGCCTGGACTCGATCCAACATCCTTGGGCTCAGCAGCCTAACGCCATAGCTAGCGAAACCACCGAGTGGGGACATGAAAATGGGAGGTTACCTCATACGTCATAATCAGGTATCCTCAATGCACATACTACCATACGCCACAGCGATAATTTTTTTCAGTTAACATACAGCATTGCATCGGTGCCCAGATTGTGCCGGCTCATCTGCGTATCAAATCCAACAACGGCAATCAGCAGCTGTGACGCTGTGAGCAAGTGATGGTTCACAAAGACAGCTCACCGAAAACCGCACCGTCCGCTGCAAAGCCAGAGACAGAGTGGGCCGGTACCACTTCTCCCTGCACAGGACGCGAGTCAGCTGTGGAGAGTGGATCGAGGCCAGATATGTCACTGCCGCTGTGCCCGACGCGATGGACCGTTAGAGTAAAGTCGATGCAAAGATTCGTTGATAATTACGCCAGAGTCCAAGAGACACTGAAGGATTTCTTGAAGACACCAAATTCAGCGACTGAAAACAGCAAGGCTATATTTAGAGGTTACGATCGGCTTTTGAAGAAATTTGAAACCTTTTTAGGTATCTACATTTCCGTACCCTTCTTTGGACCTTGTGAAAAATTAGCAAGGGCTCTCCAGAGCTCAACATATTGCGCCGCAGGTGCAGAAAAGGCAACAGAGGCTCTCTGCGAGGCGATCTTTCAGTTACGCTCTGAAACTGCGTTTGAGAAGCTATGGCAGCACACCAGCACAACAAGAGCGCGCCTAGGCCCGAAGGAACCTCCTATTTATATGTCAAGGCGGACAAAACCTCCTGCGAGGTATGAAACGACTGATAGACATGTCAAGCCAGTTGCACTTGACGTTAAGGCCGCGCAGCGCAATGAGTATTTTGATACTGCCGACCGAATCATAAGTGAAACAAAACAGCGTTTTGAGCAGCCGGGCATGGAACAGCTCGTAAAACTATAAGACATCTTAACCAGCGCCGCTGGAGGTAGTCGGTATACAGCAGATGAACTAGAGGCCGCTTTGGGAGTGCATGCACTTGATTTTGACTTGTGCAGACTCTCGGCGCATTTCATGCTATTATCAACTCTTCTAAGCGCTGATGATTCTACTACAACTCTGGGCATTTTGGAGACCCTACATAGGAAATCACAAAACACGCGCGAGTTGATTCTTTAGGTCGTGAGGTATGTTCAGCTTCTGTTTTCCAAACCAGCGTCTGTCGCTTTTGGGGAACGCTCTTTTAGTGCTCTGCGCAGAATCAAAACGTATTTGAGCTACCGAACAACTCAAAAGAGGATATCACATCTTTTGATTTTTACATATACACAAAGAAAGAAAGGCGCTCTTAAGTTTAGGCGACGTCATCGGGCAGTGTGTGAGCAGAACAGCGGAGCGAGCAGCAACCTTTGGTCAGCTTAAGCACCTGGAAAGAGCAGCACTGTCCGAAATGTCTGCTGATTGCGTGCATTATTGGTGACTGTATACATGAACTGTAGCGCGTTTGCTTGTATTGTGGTATTTAAACTGCCGGTTATGTTATGGTTTTGTTCATGCGCGAATACCTGTAAATTTGTCAAATGTCAATAAATATGTGTGCACTAAAATTCATTTTGTTAATTTTTTTCTTGTTAATGCTTGAATAATATACGCCATCTAGCGATCAAAGAAACACTGCATAATGAAATAATTTTTTTTCACGCAGTTAATTGTCCTCTCTCGAGCCAAACTTGGATTGTAATATAAGAAAAACCTAGGTCCATAAACAAAAAAAACAAGTACAAAGAAACTTGTTCGAGCCCCCCCACCCCCACCCCCCCTCCCACGAACACACAGAAAATATACTTCCGGCGTCCCGGCAGACAGTCGTGGTCGAAAGAGTCCGGGAGCATTGTTTCGAGTTAGTCGCTATCGATAGCTGCTCGGACGTTTTCTTTCTTTTCTTTTTTTTATGTGGGAGCACAAACACATCGCTCCCGAAGGTTGACATGGGCCTTCTATAATGCCTTCATGTAGCGATACACACCTCGCAAGTGCTGAGAGTGAAAATACGAGGGACCAAGGCGTCAGTGCCCATCTACGCATCTTTGCGTCCGCAGGACGCGGCGTACGGCCGTTTGTCGCGAGCACACGCGAGCGTGGCACTGGCCTTTGTACTCCGAAACCCGAGAGAGGAGAAGAGTTGCTTGTAAAGCATATCTTCTCCTTTCGCTAGCGTGCACAGCGGAAGAGCGCCACGGTGTGTGCGAACTGTACCGGGTAGTCTCCGCACCAGTAGCACGAGCACCCCAAGCCGTCTTAGCTTCGGCCGGCGGTGACGGGCGCAAAACGCCGATGTCCGACATATATCAGTACCGCAACCGCCTCAGGAGCGCGCTAGGCGCATCTGCTCGTGTATTTGGGGTTAAGCTGTGATAGATGCACGCGGGCTGTCGAGCTAGCAGGAATAAAGAATAACTCCGGCGAATATTAAGACATTTTAGTTGGTAATCATATTTCCAAGACCTTTCTCTCTGTATATACTATAGCTAAAAAGGCGAGTTGATTATACATATTTGGGGCAACAACGCCAAACACGGGGTTGAAAAAGTAGTTTCTTACCATTCATGAAGTGCCTGGAATGGGCGAAAGCGAAACTGGCACCTTCTTGTTTAACGAGAGCAAAGTGATCATCCACGTGCGGGTATTGCGTGGCACCACTCACGCAGGGTCGCTCATATAAATCGCCTTAACTGAGATCACGAAATGAAAAGCTCAACTTTAGAGCTGAAATCAAAAGCTGCGTGGCTGCGATATTTGGTATAAAAGAAGGGGAGGTTCAAGGAAAAGTGCAGTAAATACTTTGGCAAATCTGTGAATTGAAAACAAGACGAAAACACTCCAGAGCTTACGCCGTCCGCGGTTGCCTCCCTGCAGCTCGATGGTTGAGGGTAACTTAGCCGCTTCGAATCAAACTCCGAAACTAAGCACCTTAGAGTACGGGACGCGCGTCTGAATTGATCAGCTCCGTCTCAAGAGATCAGTATTTTTTTCTGCCAGAAGCTATAGCTTGGACGCATTGGACGCACACAGTCACGACGGCGCTGCACATAACGCGTGTTAAGAACTTTTTGGGAACGTGGCCCACACAAACGCGTATCAGCCGAAAAAAAGGCCTAGTAACCTGTACAAGCCAGCATGGCGCGCGCTTGTGCCCTTCCCAGCCTGAACAACGAGTAGAATACTAAGTGTGGAATGAAAAGCAATGTCTGACTTTCAACTGCGGTTTTACTCAACGGAGGCGCTTTTAGAACAGGGTGCCCCACGTATCACTAGCCAAGCTTAAAAGAATAAAAAATTAAACGCTGCAGGCATGATATTCAAGGAATATCTTTGGCGGACATCCATAGCAAATAGATATGCAGTGTCTTTTGCGCCGTACTATTTCAACTTAACATTAATTTACTGATTTCGGTAGAGCGGGAGCTGTGTACTTGAAAAGGGAGCTGTGTACTTGAAAAGTTTGAATTCGTGGCTTAGTTAAGTGAATTTGTTTGCGCGGGTTTAGTGCCCGTAAGCTTTCTAGTAACCTTTTCCGATGTGGATATGTCTGAGTGTTACTTACTCAGTGAGGGAACGACGAGAACAGCACCGTGCAAGCTTTAAGGCGGTGCGACTGTCATCCGACAAAACTGCGAAGCTTGAGAGAGTGTTCCATGTTTCGTTTAAAAGCAGGCAAACATGACGCGCATGGGTGTCAGTGGACATGCCGAGACTTGCACAAAGGTGTGCGTATTAAGTGCAAGCATGATGAATGACTGCAGGCAACACTGCCCTGGGAGCGAGTTCAGACCTGATCTTTGTGCTTGCAGTTAATATCGCTTCCTTCAGAAGACTGGCAAGGCTAGTTTGCCTGTTGGTCAGAAACGGACAGAGCTGAGACAGTGCAACAGAGTACGCTTGTGACCGACTGGCGCAAGAAAAAGACAAAAGAACAAATTGCAAAGAAAAATAAACAGCGCTAGCCGGTGGACGCGGAAGGTCGTGCAAACTTGTCATAAATCTGAACTTCCAATGAATCTAGCAGAGTTGGAAAGAGCGCATATGTGCTTCCTCTGTCTTTATGTGACTGGACCTATGCATAGAACTTCTTGTCACGGTGCATCACCTTTTCTACAGATATTTCGCTGAAAGTTCAAGATGTTAAAATTCTCCATTAGCTTTGCAGCTGCAAAGATCTGCGGATTGATGCACAGTAAAAATTGCTTTAAAAATACTGCGACGCATCTATGCTGCATGTGTTCATTTTGTACGCGCGTGTTATTCATTTGTGGAAGTGTGTGCTTCCCCTCAAAACCAATGCACCTGTCTTTGGTTTATTTGAAGCCCCAACTACATTGATTGGAGAGATTGGGTGAACTGTGGGCGAAATTTTCATACCTAGCCTGTGGCCGCTGCTAGATACGCCCGCTCCTACGAACTTAACTTCAGTTGGTCGCGATCGTTTGTAGTTATTCTAATGTGTGGAGTTTCGGCTGCGCTGGAAATCTCGCATTTCTCGCAACGGTTGCCAACGGTATAGGTACTGCGACGAAGTATACCGGGCATGGCCTTGCTGCTAATGTATGAAACTGTACGTTCCATGTATAGCTTACCCATGAATACGACTATGCTGCTGCCCTGCATCTTCACACGTAGTAGGGAGCCTTACGCTACTGGATCTGCACCTTGCGTTCGTCTTTTGCAAACCCAAAATGTTCGCCGCGCCGTTTACATCAGTGTGCGCACGTTTGACGTCGGCGCAGCGTTCTTGCTACACGACGCGGTAACTTGTAGCTGCTCAGACAACACGCAATATGCAGGCATAGGTACGCACAGAGAGGCACAGAAAGCAGTCGTTCTCTATCACAATCCACCCACAGTGATTGGTTTTCGGCAGGTCGCAAACAGAGCCAACTGAAACGGCCTATTTGATGAATTATAAAATTTATTTTGCAGCCATTTCGGCTTAGGATTAGGTTCTGGGCGTTAAATTTGACACTGTTAGGTTGCCGCACGAAGCGGTTCCGTCAATCACGGTGCATTGTTCATGACCGCATGTGCGTACTCCAGATGTACAGGCTTGATCGAAAGTTCCCAGGCCACAGGATCTTCTTCTGAGCCTTGTAATAGAGCTTTTACGGTAGTCCCGAGCCTAAGAGTCTATAGAGGGCGAAAAAAAGTCTCATCCATCTCCCTGCTGACCTTGGTAGCTTTATACGTGCCACAGTTACGCGAATGTACTGCTCAAAAGCAGATCCTGGGACCTCGGGACTTTTGTCGAATCCATCGTCTTTTGAAGGCGGAAAATTAAAAGCGGGACTTTCCACCGAACCTTGCCCAGAAATGTCTGGTCCAGACTGGATGACCTGCGTACGTGTGCATTGCGTATATGCTTCGGCTTTCCCCACACCGTAATTCCCCTCGCATGGAAGTTCTACTGTTTGGGCGGAAGTTGCATACCATGTTGTGATGTCACTGTACTTCTTTCACCGGAAGTTACACTTCAGTGACGGGTCACAAACTTCTTTCGCGGAATCGTGGCTTATGTTAGAGACAACTTTTCAACCGAAAAGTTGTCTTGTCTTCGCAGTCTTCCCAATTGTTTCAAGTCTTACGTCGCATGCAGTTTGACGAGCTTTATTTGCGTTGCGTTTGAATTTCAAGTGATTTCTACGTTCGGACGCTTTCACTTCTCATGGTCACGCGCGATAAAACTTTTGTCATGAAAATTTAAGGCTGAAAAAGGATAGCCCTCCAAGTTTATCATTAGCTCTTATTCTATTTTATTATTGCTAATCTTGCAACTATACTTCTGCAGCGGCCGCGTAGCCTTCCTTCGTGTATTCAATTCTAGAATAACTTGAAGCATACTTTAATGCAACCGTCTTCACTTCGTACTGAGTTGAAACAGTTTGCCTAGTTTTGCAATGGGAACAATCGTGACAGTTGGCGTCTGTCGCTTGCGTGTCCATCTATATCCTACAGGGAGTGTATAACTCTCTCTACGCAACCGTCTAATAAGCACACACAATTCAGCACATCAAAAGCCAGGCATAATGCAGTATTTCCTCAAACGCATCATAAACGCACCGCTCTGAAAAGCAAAAGCACTAAAGAAAGGATTACAAAAGTTCAATATCTTTTATATCTCATTAAACTAATATGACACGGTGCATTTGATTTCCAATGAATATCGATCTCATAAAGCTCTGACATGGAAATGAAAGCTTCTTAATGCGAGCATCTCTTTTTGATATACGGCTTCAGTAAATAACCAAGAAATTACAAAGCACGTCATTCTGAAACTAAAGTTCTGTGCAGCTCTAAAATTAATATCTGTTCTCATTTTTTCGTGTGGCCTGTCGATAAGATCACTGTGGAAATTAAGCGTCGCTAATTTATGACCACCAAATGATTTATGATCCTGGCAAAACGGTCTTCATCGGCATCAACGCTTTCATTTGTCAAGACGGAAGCAACGGATGCGAGAGGGGTAACGCTAGACTACTGGGAAGTAGCTAAGAGACGGCCTAAGTGAAGAGGGAGCGGTGGGGGCTGTCAAGCATGAAGTGGTCCTTATCCTGACTGCTTTTCCCTAGTGCCTTTCTCATAGTGCCAGCACTGCTTTTCCTCCACACACACTCTTCCCCTAACATACAATAGCGAATCCAAACTCAAGCAGATGCCGATATGTCACTGCGTGGGGCCTAAGAAGGCGCCGTCTAGCCAGTGTATGTACATATAGGATGACCGCCGGCCTCGAGTTGGCTGAAAAAAACCTATCTTGACATGACCCCTTTCTTATATTTCATACGGCGTTGTAAATGTCCTGCACGAACTAAGGTTTCTCGCACCTGATTGGGTGAGCTGAACACGTCGTTTGCTTCGACCTGAGTGCATTATTTGGAAGTCGCGACAAAGAGAAACGTCCCTGGCCCAGTATATGTTTATCAAGGTGACGATCGCGTTTCCCACCACTAAGACGCGTACATACGGCTGGAGGTTGCCCTTGCCGTGCTTGACGCCTGCCTGCGCGGCCAGCGTATCGGCGATGTTATGGGTCGAGCGGACGTGGATCGGCGATTTGTACATGTTGTGCACAATCTTACGGCCGTCAGCGCCCGGTGTGCTGTGACTGCAACTGCCTCCGCAGACAGCCACCGACGCCAGCAATCCGAAGCACGGCGAGTTGGTGCCTGACGCCACCTGTCCACTGTCTCTCACACCTTGTGCAGGCGCACGGCAAGACATGAGTGAACCGGGTGCACACTCCAGGTATCTTCTTTAGCTGTCAATGTCAACTGCGGATAATTTGAGCCTACTGCTACTCTAGCAGCCCGCGACTCCGCAGTACAAGGGCCGAAGGGCGCTTCTTCTTCAAAGCAATTAACACACACCATCCACGTGCTTCTTAATGAAGCCCGTCAATTTCGTGTACCGTGCACTGCATAGTCTTCAAGAACGGTGCGCAAAATAAAGTCTTGAGCTCCATGTTCTGATGAGCTATTTCCTCACGCTTATTCAAAAGATCGCTCGTCTTCGGTTCGGGCTTTCCGTTTACATGACTTCTAGCTAAGGTAAAAAAAAGGGACAACAAAGCAGACAAGCCGTGATGCACCACTGCTGTCTCTCCTCGGTGGACAATTACCAACGGTCGATAACTTCAGTAAGTTGCATCATGTCAGCGCCTGCCCTGGGTACTCACGGCCGTTTAGAGGGAGCGCTCGCCATTTGAAAGACCTATTAGCTGGACACTGGTGTTTTGGTTAGTGGCCGGAAGTTTAAGAGCAGGACGCAACAGCGTGTTTTAAGAGTATTTAAGAGCAGGACGCAACAGCGTGTTGCAGCATTGCCAAGAGATCCATGGATCGGCATTGTCATTCGATGCGACCGCTTGCCCGGATAGTTTAAGGAAAGGAAAGATATCTTGGTGGACACCAGAAACAGGCAGTAACGCAAGGAAAATGAAAATAAATGTTTTTAAGTAAAGGAAAGGACGCCTGTATCACATAATTCGGTGGACACCGGAACCGGGCCGGGATTCTTCGGTGGGCGTTCGAAGCGAGCGGACGTGTTTTTTAGCTCTCTGCTCCTTCGGACGCTGGGCCTAAGGCTTCGCGGCGTTGCGGGGTCTCCCCATGGAGGCCACAGACACCGTGAACGAGCGAAGGCCTGTGTTCGGCGGTGACAATCAGCAACGCAGGGCAGGCCGCTCACGCTCACGATCACGGAGACGAACGCCGTCCAGAGGAAGATCGTCCAGCACCATTCGGCGAATGCAGGCCGAGATCGCTGATCTGCGGGACACGGTGAGGTACCTGACGGCGGCGCTCATCACCACCTCAGAGAACCTTGAGTCCGTCATCGGGACCTTGGACGTGTCGCTGGCGGACCCACGCGTTCTAGCCTTGAGGGACGCCATGGCGCTCGCTCACCAGACGCAGAACTTCATGGCGGCTCCCTCCCTGCCATTTCTGGCCACACCTGCGCTTCCTGCCGCCATTGCTACTCCTGAGGAACCGGCTGTGATGCCCTCTCCCCCTGATGCTGCTGCTGCGGGCTCACCGCGGACACCTGCAGCCGAGGAGAGCATGTGCACCCCAATGGACGAGTCTGCTCTCCGGAAACGGCGACGCTCAACGGGGTCCGAGGAGGAGAGGGACTTGGAAACCAAAAGGGACATCGCGGTGGCCAAGCGGGAAGCTCGAAGGCCCCCACCGTCACTGTTCCCTCTCCCTCCACACTCGAAGGAGCAGGGCCTTCCCAGCACGAGCCCCATGGAGCCCACCTCCAGCCTGCTGCTGATGCTGCTGCTGTTGCTGGTGGGGCGACGGCGTCCGGAAGAAAAACGGGTGCGACCTCACCAAATCCCGCCGCACGAGACCAGGCTGGGGCTGGGGCCTCGTCTGCTGGCAGCGAGCGCGCCCAACTCCGCGGCGCGCCGCAGCAATGCCCCGCAGGCAGCGGCGACGCTGATGCTGGGGCCAGCCTGGTCCCGTGGCCCATTATAACTACCAAGGCGCAGCGGCGTCGGAGAGCTGCCCTGGAGCGAGCCGCGGCTGCTGTGGAGGTCCCGTCCAGCCTGGTGGGGACGGTGCTGTTTCGGCCGGCGAACCGGGGCACCGCCTTCACCAGGGAACAGGGCTGGGAGTTGGCCGAGGAGATCGGATCCTGCCCGGGCGTCCTCGCCGTGCGGGTAAACATGCGGCGGAATGTGGTGGCAGTGGACGCGGGGAGCAGCGATGCTCTCCAGGCCCTGCTAGCCACGGCCGTCATCCGCGGCGTGCCAGTCTGCGCCAAGGAGCCTCCTCCTCGGAATCAATGCTCCGGCCCGGTCTTCGGTGTGGACGGCCGCAGGACGGCGGAGGAGCTGCTAGCGGCGGCGGAGTCAACGGTACCGATAGTGTCGGCGTCTCTGTCTGGCAGCACACTCGCTCTCCGTTTTGCGGCGCCGACACCCCCGGCGTTCATCACCATATTCAAGCGCAGGCTCGCGGTCCGCCCCTGCCGTCCCCGGCCGCTCCAGTGTGCCAAGTGCGCCAGCCTGGGGCATGTTACTGAGGTGTGTCGTGCTCCTGCCCGATGCACGCGTTGCGGCGGGCCGCACGAGCCTGCAACCTGCGCGAGCAAGCCCCGCTGCATTAACTGCGGGGGGCGGCACGCGGCCATTGAGCCAGCGTGCCCGCACTGGCAGCGAGAGCGTCACGTGGCCACTTTAATGGCCACATCCATGGCCCCGATGTCCAGGCGGGTTGTCCGAGCCGTCGTCCAGGCTGAGACAGCGGCCCCATCCCAGCAACATCAGCAGACGCCGCGCGCTCTTTCTTATGCGCAGGTCGTCAGGGGAACACCCCAGCAGCAGCAGCAGACACAGAAGCAACGGCAGCGCCGGCAGCGGCAGCGGCGATCCGGTTGCCCGGCGTCCCGTACAGCGCGGCCCGAGCATGCGGCCGCTTCTCACGGCCAGCCCCCTGATGCACGGGACGCGGAGATCGCGCGCCTAAAGCTGGCGTTGCGCGCCCTCAGCGCACTTTTCCCGGAGGGCACCGATGGACACCGGGCTTGCTTAGAAGCAGCGGGTGCTCCCGCACAGATAAGCGAGCATGATGGCTAGCCGCCGGACTCCCTCTCGCATACCATCCATCCTGCAGTGGAACGTGCGCTCACTTGCGGCGCGGTACGCCGAAATGCGAGTTCGCATCGCACAGGATTCGCCGGAAGTTATCGCGCTGCAGGAGACGTACGTACGTTCACATGACGGGGAGCCCCAGATGCGGCTACCTGGCTACATTGGCTACCACTCAGCCACCACGTGCGAGGAACCCACCTGTGCTGCAGTGCCCGGTTGTGTCACATCTCATCGCCCCGGGAAATCAAGGTGCGCGATATACGTGCGGCAGGACGTCCAGCACACCCTCGTCGTCTCGGCGGCGGCGACATCTGACGCCCAGGAGTGCGTGGTGATGACAGTGCGCGTCGGTGGTGTTGACACGTCGGTGGCCAGTGTTTATGTGCGTCCAGCTGTCGCGTGGAACGCGCTGTTTTCGTGCTGTGTCTTCGTGCTGTGCCCCGCGCCAAATCATCTGTGGTGATTTTAACGCCCACCATAGTGCGTGGGGCAGTGCGCGCCACTCCGCGCGTGGAGACGACCTGCACGACGCAGCAGCGCAGCTGGGACTCACCACCTTGAACACCGGCGAGCCCACCTTTCGACGACGCGGAACAACCGGCTCCTGCATCGACGTTGCCTTCGCATCCAGAGGCATCGAGGCGACATGGCGCCGATCACCATCTCTCTGGGGCTCGGATCATTACTCCATCCTAATTGAACCCACTGCGATGGAGGCGCCACCCAAACGTGCCTACTCCATTACCAACTGGAGTGCGTTCAGGCGGGCGGTCGACGAGGCGGCGGCCACTGGCGCAGATTTCTTTTCAAGTCTAGTCCGAAGCGCTCTCGCAGCCACCCAACGAGCAGAGGTAAGGGCAGGGCAGCCCACACCTGATATGAAGCTGGTCAATCTGCGCGAGAAGAGAGATCGCGCAGAGCGACGGGCGCGACGGACTGACAGAGCCGCCGACTGGACTGTCTACAACCGCTTGGACGCAGCAGCGCGCCGCCACGCCAACAAGCTATACCGCCGGCAGTGGGCTTCACTATGCCAAAGGATGGAGGAAGATGTCAGCTCGCGGAGGCTGTTTGACACCCTGCGGCACATCACCGAACCACAGGCAAACCGTCAACCGCTGGCCGCCCTCGCAATCTCCAGCGGGCTCAGCTTTGTAGAATTGGCAGAGCGGTTTGCCGATCGGTTCGCGCCGCCCAGCCCCGCAAACGCCGCTAACATAGCTGCTCCTGAGAGCCCCAGAAGTGACGCCAGTCCCTCGCCCGTCGCCTCGGAAGGTCAATGTGATGCGCCGTTCACCGTGGCGGAATTGAACAATGCGCTGCAGCGCTGCCGCCGCCGCTCGGCGCCCGGACCGGACGGGGTGACATACAAAATGCTGCGAAACCTGGATGCGCAGCAACGACAGATCCTCCTGCAGCAGATCAACCTGGTGTGGGAACGCGGGGAGCTACCGGAGGATTGGCGAACCGCGGTCGTTTGTCCCATCCGAAAGGCAGGGCGCCCACCTACGGAGCTGAGCGGATACCGGCCAGTGGCATTAACATCGGCGGCAGGTAAGCTCATGGAGCATATGGCGTTGCAGCGTCTGAACGAGCGGGCTGCGGAGGCTGATTTGTTTGACGAGCGGCAGACGGGTTTCCGTAAGATGCGGTGCACGGCTGATTCTATATCGGACGTTGTTACAGCGCTGGAGCATGCCAGGGCAGCAGGCCAGGTTGCGCTGCTGCTGCTACTGGACGTCTCGGGCGCTTTTGACAACGTTCATCATCATCATCATCATCATCATCATCAGCCTTAATACACCCACTGCAGGGCAAAGGCCTCTCCCATGTCTCTCCAATTAACCCTATCCTTTGCCAGCTGCATCCACCCTTTGCCTGCAAACTTCTTAATCTCATCCGCCCATCTAACCTTCTGCCGCCCCCTGCTACGCTTACTTTCTCTTGGAATCCACTCCGTTACCCTTAAAGACCAGCGGTTATCTTGCCTTCGCATCACATGCCCTGCCCAAGCCCATTTCTTTCTCTTGATTTCGACTAGGATGTCATTAACCCGTGTTTGTTCCCTCACCCACTCTGCCCGCTTCCGATCTCTTAACGTTACACCTATCATTTTTCTTTCCATGGCTATGATCAAACCTTCTATGATCAAACCAATTGACAAAGTTCACCGCGCACCAATTCTCGCGGTGCTTGAGGGGGCCGGTGTGAGCGGGCGCCTTTTGCGATACGTTCATGGCTTCCTGAGCGGGCGCACCATGCGCGTACGGGTAGGGGGTAAGCTCTCCAAGCCTCGCCCGGTCGACATGGGCGTGCCGCAGGGCTCTGTCCTATCACCTTTTCTGTTTAATGTGGCCATGTCGGTGGTGCCGGCCTCCCTCCCCACGGGCGGGCGACACCATGAGTACATGTCCATATATGCAGACGACATAGCTCTGTGGTGCCGGGGACCACCGGGTGAGGCGTTCCGCGTGCGGGGGTGCCTTCAGGGAGCCCTGACCGCAATCGATGCCAGCTTGCGCGGCCTTGGTCTGTCGCTGAGTGCGGACAAATCGGTGGCCATGGCCTGCGTTTCGCGCTCGCGCGCGCACCTTGCGCTACTGTCACTGGACGGGACTCCGATTCCTTGGCGTAAATCGGTGCGGTACCTTGGCCTGGACATCGACTGGCGCCTTTCCTTCCGCCCCGCGGCGACTAAGGCCTGTCTGCAGATGAAGAGGATCACCGCCGCCGTGCACAAGCTCACCGCTCGAGGCCAGGGCATCTCCCAGCAAGCCGCGCTGCGTCTATACAATGCCGCAGCTTTGGGGGCGGTGCTCTATGCGCTGCCGCTCGTCACGGTGCGCAAGCCGTGCTGGAAGAAGCTCGAGCTTCAGCACCGCAAGTCCCTGCGCGTGTGCCTAGGCCTGCCCAAAAACTCGCAGTGCGCCGCAACGCTGGCCGAGGCAGGAGCGTGGCCCCTTGAGCTCCAAGCAGCGCGCAGGGCACTGAATCACATCGACCGGTTTCACCGAGCACCGGACGGCGGCTCGCTTCTGCAGCGTATGCGCTCGCACCCGCGCTCACGAACGGGCGCGGCGCTGCTTGAGTATGAGCAATTGACCCAAGGCCCACCCCCCTACGGCTCCTGCGCGCCCTTGCCTGCTGCCTCGGAGGTACAGCGAGAGATCGTCGGCATCGCGGGAAAGCGGAGCACACCCCTCTGCGCTGTGCAGCAGCTGGCCAGAGCCGTCATACACGAGGAGCTCCAGGACCATCTCCTCGTGTACACCGACGGCTCAGTGGCCCGCGACAGCTGCTCCCTTGCTGCGGCGGCCACCATCCCCGCCCTGCGACTGCACAGCCAGCAACACGCAGCCTTCCTGGGCTCCTCCACCACGGCGGAGTTGATGGGGATCCGGCTCGGGCTGGACCTGCTGCTCACCCTCGGCCCTCCGCCGCCCAGAAGTGCTCTGCTGTGCGACTCCCGCGCCGCCCTCAGCCGCCTGCAATCTAATGGCCGCGGTACCCCACTAGTGCGGGAAATTCGCTCGCGCATCGAGCGCCTCGCGCAGAGAGGTTGTGCCGTGCGTGCACACTGGGTGCCCGGTCACTGCGGCATCGCCGGCAACGAAGAAGCTGACGACCTCGCGACCGCTGCACACCAACTACCTGCCAGCGATCTGCCCCTTGCGCTGGAGGACGTGCGTGCGGCCATTCACGACCATCTCCGAAAGCAGCACCCCGACCCACGCATCGCGGGAGGTGAGCGCATCGACAGTGTCACCGGCTGTCGCGCACTTACACGGTCACAACGTGCAATGATCCTCCGCGCGCGCATTGGCTGCGTGTGGCCCGGGGAACGACGGGTGCGTCACGGAATCACGACGAGTGATGTGTGTGACGGATGCGGTGCAGTGGAAACACTAGAACATCTGCTCCTTCGCTGCTCCGCGTTCGCCGATGCTCGTCGCGATATGCTCGTGGCCTATAGGGCGCAGGGCATACTACCAGACTCCATCAAGACGCTATTGTGGCCGCAGGGCAGTGCGCGCACTCGTGAGCGAACTTTGGTGAGCCTCTGTGCATTCCTCGAACACACGGGTTGACGTCCCGTCTGTTCTCCGTCAGGTAGTTACACGCAGTGACCGAACGTTCCGCGAGTTCTACCTTGAACGATTAATAACTGGACGCCCCACTCCAGTTGTAACCAACACAGTGCTGTGCGCGTGTGTGATTTAATTCCTCTAAAATGAACTAATCACGCGCACAACCTGGACACATTTCTTATTGTGTAAATAGTTTGTACATATTACTTCTCCCCCTGTCCTCTATTCCTGTCCCCTCACCTTTTTCATTTCATTTCTCCATTCTGCCTGCTGTCCTTTATTTCCGCTGCCCCAGCTCAGGTGCTTCAGTATCGATGGCAGATGCCGGGGCTAGCAAAAATCTTTTCCTTCCTTTTTTATATTATTTTTAATAAAACCACTACCACCACCAACCGGGCCGCGAGGGAAGGAAATTGAAATGAAAATTGGTTTTGGTTTTAAGGAAAGGAAATGACGCCTGTCACACTTCTCGCTGGACATTTTTTCCGTGCCGTAAGGGAAGAGAAAATCTCTTCCCTTACTGCGTGGTTCAGGTGTCCACCGAGATGCGCCATTTTCCTCGCACGGCTAAAGACGCCGACCACACGAGCTCCTTAACGCTGTCCCGTTAAAATTGGCTTTTGGGGAAACGAAATGGCGCGCTATCTGTCTCATATCGGCGGACACCTGAACCGCGCCGCAAGGGAAGGTATAAAGGAGAGAGCGAAAGAAGAAAGGTGCCGTAGTGGAGTACTCCAGAATAATTTCGACCATCTGGGGACCTTTAACATGCACTGAAATTGCACAGCACACGGGCCTCTAGAATCTCGCCTCCATCGAAATTCGACCGCTGCGGCCGGTATCGAACCCTCGTCTTTCGGGCCAGCAGCCGAGCGCCATAACCACTCAGCCACCTCGGCGGGAAAAGAAGAAAGGAAGAAAGAGGTGCAGTTGTAGAGGGCTCCGGAATAATTTCGACCACCTGGGGACCTTTAACGTTCATTGACATCTTTCAGCACTCGGGCGCCTTAGCGTTTCGCCTCCATCAAAACGCAGCCGCCGCGGTCGGGTTTGAAGTATCAGTTTCTGGTTTTGGTAGGGCATGCGGTGCACGTCGCGAGACAAGGGTGACCTTGTGGACTACGAAGGCGGTCTCGGGGACCGAAGTAAAGGGCATTTTGTCTATCATCGTTGTCGACGACGGTTCGCCCTTTCATGTCAGCCGCTTCCAACCAGCCGGGGCGCGATCAAAGCAGTTCTGTTTCGCGTTGCATTATAGTGTATCTGAATCGGCGATCTGGAGCAAGTTTTATTGCTTTACGAAGAGCGTGTTTCAATAGGCAATTTAAAATGCGCCGCGAATGTTTGCTAAGGCCGCTGAAAAACAGGCGAGTGCTATATGGCTCTTGAAACAGCGAAAAGGACGTTACGATCGCAGCGAGAGTTGTTCAGCACGCCACCATAATACGAAAAAGAGCAGAAATGAACGTGCCGGCATTTAAAGCACATGTAGGGACCCGCATGACCAGTGCCGGCCACGTGCAGTGGAAGAGAAAGTGGTGCCAGGATATGCAACAGGTCGTGGTCGACGGAACGCAGCGGCGGCGTGCGCGAAGGTTAATGGCGCATTCTAACGTTCTGTGTAGCGCCTGCTGCTGCTGCTGGTGGTGGTAATAACTTTATTGATAGAATTATGTGAGTGGGTCTCGGTGTCGACTCACTATTCACATATTTTGACGCGGTCCGTGGCTCTTGTAAATCAGCCAAAAAAGATGTGTGTGTGTGGGGGGGGGGGGGGGGGGTTGGCTTATCACGGAGGCTTCTAAGACTAGAGTGCAGCTAACGCCATGTATGAGCGGTCTTTAGACTCCGCTACGCGTTTCTCCCATTCGATTCCAAAATTGCGGCTTAGTTGATGTCAAACCAACGTGGTTTTACATGGCTACGTGCCAAGGCAAAAAAGTGGGCCACGCGTCGCTGAAGGTATAGAAAAGCGGGCGGCCAGAAAAATTTATATGGCCCGACAGGCACAGCTCAAAGGAATACGGCTATTAGCGCCTATTACTCGTCGCCTAAATGTACCACGCCTGCTTGTAAAGCATTTCATACTCGCCCCTGCTGTAGGACGAGATACAGTGCAATTGTCTTTTTTTCACTTTTATTCAGAGCACACAGAAGTTACAAAAAACACACACAAAAGCGTTACTATTCACTCTGGAAATGAAGGTGTGCTGCTAAACGCGAGAAGATCAAAAGGAAAAGAAAAAAGTAGAAAGGTTAATGCACCGTGAAGATCCTTGCCTCATTGTCCTTTTTGTAGGCTCGGTCCCGATGGCCGCTATATCGACACCAGTGCATTGGGCGCCTGAGTACTGGAGGCGCTCTCTCTCTCTCGCCATATGTGTCT